>NC_090935.1:642747127-643050157 GCF_040938575.1 Ambystoma mexicanum
ACTGCAGATGTGGGGTCCACCACTGATTGGCCTTGTGAAGCCAGCTGCACCACCACAGGCCCAATGGCCCCATCTGACCTGCCCATTGGGCCACTCACCTTCTCACCTTCTCCCTTAGCGAGTAATCCACTTCTGGTTCTGCATCCGAATCAGCAGATTCAGAAGAGTCAGTAGAGGCCAGAGCACACATGATAATGGCATATAGCACCTGTGGATTTTCATGGTGCACTGCACCATGGCCTCCTCCGGTGGACTGACGTACCAGCACCTCTTCTTCCTTCGCTGTAACTGCTGCATCATCACCTGCACATGGACAGAGATTGTAATTTTGAGTCATGTGTGTCCTGACAAACATGCACATGTGCCTTAAAGGGCAGACAGACACAAAATGGCACAGCACCCAGGCATCTGACATTGTGACTTGGTACACTGTGAACTGTAAGCCACAGAATTAAGGCATTTGCTGACTTGCAGCACCACCCCATCCCAGGCCTTGTCCATGCCGTTGGTGGACACATAGGCGTAGGCAGTAGAAGATATCACTGACAACCTACTAGATGCATTAGCGAATGCCCTGGAGGCTCTAGCACCCTTGAAAAGACAAAAGGTGACCAACCATATAAAGAACACATGGTTTACGTAAAACCTCAAACAACTGTGAATTATAAAAAGAAAAGCATTCTATAAATGGAAACAAATCAAAACAGAGAAGGACAAAGTTATATATGCAGATGTCGCTCATACTTTTAAAATAGCAGTCATCAATGCAAAAAAGTCATCCTACGAGGCGCGAATTCTCGAGGCCCGATATGACACAAAAGAAATGAGAATTGGAAAAACCAGAGTCCACATAACAAGTAAAATCAGTCATAAATCAGGCCTGGTGTGCATCAATCCAACATGGTATGATAGATAAGGCCACCAAAATAAAAGAGGGTATTGAAAAAAATAAAAAAGAGATAGATACTGCGAATGTCTTGTACCAGCTTGGATAAGCTTGTCCTAACGATCTGCGCCTGTATGCCTCTGGGCCCTTTTTGGTTGCGCATAATAAATAATAACAATCATAATAATAATAATGAAACTCAGCAGCAAATGATGTGTGTGGTTGATGTATATCACATGTACTTGACATACAGTGCAATGTAACAGGACCCAGAAATGTCGAAATGAACCATACATGTAGATGAGGCATTGTTTGGTGTGCCACAGAGGTGTGCCCTGTCAGTGATGTGTGCCTGTCAGGGGTGCACGTCATGGGGTGTTGCAATTTGCGCATGTGTGAAGAAAAGGACACAGGTAGCACAGAAAACGCTAAGAGCCAAAAGACAAAGGGTTAATGGGTGATTGATGGGTCGGGGGCGGGACCCAGAAGTCCGACTCTGACGGGTGCTTTTCTTTTTGCTGGAGTTAGTAAATGTTTGTTATTCCTCTCTGGAGATGTATGAGGCAGAGAAAGTGTAGAGGAGCAGACTTATACATCCACAGGAGATCCTACCCCCTACCTCTTCTGTATTGGAGTCATGAGACCATGCCCTGTCTAAACTCAGTTACTGTATCAATAATAAAGCATCAAAAGATGCACAAAAAAGCTCAATTACCCCTCTTTTTGTCCACCTTGGAATTAGATCAGGGACAAGGAAAAAAGAATGTCGATAGATTATCTAATTCATCTATCTAAAATTCACATCGAACAGAACATTTCTTCCAAAGAGTAAACAAAGTGAAAACACATTTTTAATCAATACATTTTTCACACATGGATATAAGGTGGGTGCTTTCCACAAGGCACCTCACGCATTTAAAAAGAATTCATAATTAGAAAACCAAGTACTAAAAAGTGCAGCAAAAAACACATTTTCTACTAATGGTGTCTAACGTTAGTATAGTGACAGTTGTAACAGATCACCTTAACAAGCTGTATTCAAAATATTGATAGTTAATTGTTATGCCATTAGTAGGAACATACTATGTCCAGCATAGGAAGTGCTATTGCTGTAAAAAAAAAACACATTGATTTGAATGTCTGCGGGATGTCTACATATGTTTCGGCACACAGATTACATCAACACCATCCCTGGTGTTCTGCTGTTTTAGTTGTGGCCCTCTTCAGCACAGTATATTCTTTTTCGGGTTGACAACAAAGTTCAAACAAACAGGTCCCCTGTTTTTTCACAGAGTTTCAAGCGCTGCAGAGAATGAGAGTGTAAAATTTGTGGTAGTGCCTGGTCTGAACAAAGACACGGTTAAAAACTCTTGGTAAAGATTCATGTGGTTAGGGTACTTTTGTTACCCCCTTCTTTTCCCTTATTCACTGACCTTTGTATTCAAGTCATGGTATAGGCTAGCTATAAGTAGTGAGTGAAATGCAAGCAAAGCCACCATTGTATAGTAATTGGATATTGGTATCATGAAATAGTAAGACAAAGAAGAATTGAGAATGAATGAAAAGCTGTGTCGCAGTAGAATAGTAGGCTAGTGGAGCTGCGTGGAGAGGCTGTCTGGCATGAAGTCAAAACTAAGAAGTCGCCTTCAGATATCTAAGCTGAGGAAGAACGAGTGTGCGGAAGAGGAATCCTCTCATGTTAAGGTGTTGGAAAGAACACAAATGATGCCAAGTCTTAATTCATTTAAAGCATTTAAAAGCTTGCAGAATGAACAGAATCGTGGTCTCTTGTCATGTGAGTCAAGGATGAAAATAGAGTTCGGACTTGGAGTTCCAGACACGATAGCAAGTGCCCTCACTCCCATGCATTCCCAGGATGAGAATAGTCTGCGAGGCCAAGTACAAAGACAATTTCATGGCAGAAAGCAGCGGTGATGAGAGATGTTGGGCTAATTGGGTGGTGAGGTAGCTTCATGTCCTATCTCCCTGCAATTGGGTCCTGGCTTACGTGCTGCTAATTGAACCGAATGTTCCAGACATGACAAAAGCATGCCAAACCAATTGTATTAGTGTATATAACGAAGGACCTTATAGCTTGAGAAACCAATGAAACACTGTGTAACTGGTTTGTTTTAAAATAACGCATATGAAGAGGTGGGCATAAGTTGTCCACCTGATATTGGACAGCCAACAACAATCCTAGCTCCTATATGATTGTATATCTAGATGTTTCCCTGAACCAATCCTGACCCTTGATAGGTTTTTTACTATTGCCACATAGTATGATGTCACTCTGACACATAAAAGTATATAAATTGTGTTTTTTGTGGAAATCACTGAGAGAGTGAGCATACGTCCATTGATGTTCGTTGAAACCTCACTGTTTTAGATAATTGTTAATAAAACAGTAACTTGCCATCTTCTTGGGTTTGTCCAGTTATTTATTAATTATTCTGGTGTAATCCCATCCAGTAACAGATGCACGTTCCAAGGGCCATAATCTCATGTGGGAACGGTATGGATGGTTTCAGATCTAAACTAGTTTGACTTTAGAGTTTCAGACGATCGGGCATTCTCCGGCATTTGCTGGAAGATCATGGAGTTTCCTGTGGAAAGCAGCTGATAGAAATAAACTTGCAAGAAGAACCGAGACAGTGGGCAGGTCCCTCTTTGAATAAATCCCTGCTCGTTTTCCACGGGTGCTCCGCTGATGGAAGAAGTGGTCGGATTGGAAGAGGAGTTGATACCGAAGCCCTCAAGTTGATTAAACAGATGTAAGTAGACTAAGGGAAATGGCAACATAAAGGGGCGGGTTGGTGTTATTTTTGGGTAACGGGAAATTTTGTTTTGTGTTAAGTGTAGTAAACTATTGATGCCAATCAGAAGACAGGTAGGTTGCTGAAACAAAAGAGGATTGAGCGGCGATTGATGGTGCTCGCTTGTATTTATTGTTTTTGAGATTAAAAGCAATCTGGTAGGTATCGACAATTAATTGCGACTTGTCACTATGGAAGACGCTCCCCTTATGCACCTTTGTAAAACATTACCACGACATGCACCCAAGCTCAAAAAGTACAATGCAGAATGAGTAAAGGGCACAGCTGATAAAATGTTCATACCATGGCTGCAAGCGGGATCATTGTCAAAGGCAGTATTACAACACATGACCACATATGTGCACGCTGTGTACACAAGGAAGAAATTAGAGAAAAGACTGGCAGTTTAAGGACTTTGGAAAATGTTTCAAGAGGAGAAAGAGGACCTGCCAACAGAGGAGTGGATGCTTAATCAGCATAAAGGGGAGGGCAGCAAGCCCTCGGCTCCTCTTACTCGGCCTGAAACTAAGAGCATTGATGCAGAGGAAACAGGATTTTATCCTTTAAAGGAATTAAAAGCAGAGGTGCGGTATAGTAACTCAACATATGAACACCCCGCTTATAGTAGCAATGACAGTCCAGAAGAGAGCAAAAGAAAGGAAGATGCCTGTAAGTTCATACAAGATAAAGAAGAAAGAGTTGAGAGATTGAATATATCAACAGAAATAGACAGAGAAATTAAGAGATGGAAAGGGGAAAAGGATAGGGCTGATGAGGTAACGCGTGCACAGAACAAATGGATGGGAAGACAGATATTGTCAAGTTAGATGGGAAGAGCAAGGTAAAGGAAGACAAGGACGAGCAAGAAGGATAGAGAATGAGCAAGGAAAAAAAAGCAGTGAATGACGGGAACAGATATATAGAGAAGAACAAGAAAAAGACAAAAAGCGGACAGAGGAACAAAGTAAGTACGACAGTAGAAAGAAAGAAATAGAAGACCGGGATAAGAGAGCAAGAGAGAGAGGAAGGAGAGTGAAGGAAAAAAGATTACAGAGAAGAAGAAGAATGAAGGGAAGAAATAACAAGGGAAGCATGAAAGCAAGAAGAAGAGAGGGCAAGGAGAGACTCGAGAGAGTGAAGGGAGGTGGAAAAAGGAATAGAATAGAATAGAATAGAATAGAATAGAAGGCAGCAATGTCTTGATCCCAGTCTCATTCTTAAGCAGCAAGTAAGACCATGCGATGAACTACAGGGACGATGGGACACGATAAGCGAAGTACTTCCAATGGGAGGATAGAGTCAAGAAATACTTAAAGTAGCACAGGAAGAGGAAAGATATGATGAAGAAAGTATTGGAGATAGAATTGACAAAATATATCAGCAAATGAGGCAGATCAGTGAGTGTGGGACTCCATGGAGCGGCAAATGATCCCTGATACCTAAATCACGGGAAGTGGAGGAAAACATGTTCAGCGACGAATGAAGAGCATTGTCGTTTAATAGATTACATTTAGATAGAGAAGAGGAGGATGATAGTCACACCAGTTAGGGTCTAGCAATGTCAGATGAGGAAAGAGAGTGAGGTTGTGAGATAAAAGGGGAGGGTACATTCATGCGTCCCCCTGGGACGTCAACATTTGGATAAGGATGTAAGAGGGTCAGATCTGCAACACCTTAAAGAGAGAACACCAGGTCCTATACCATATCCCAAACTTTCCAGAAGATGATCATGTAGTGTGGGGGGGAGAATCCCCTCCCTCTGTGAGTAGGGTAAGGTTGTCACCAGAACAAAGATAAATAGGGATGATTACCCTGTGTTTGGTAAATGAATAATGGGATCCAGTTATGGGATGGGATTCTGACAGTTCCCCTTGCTAGCGATGAGGGGGCAAGACCGCAATATATTCCAAGGGCCCAGATGGATAAGGATAACTTAAAATGAAAGTTACCTAGTTTGACTTCGGGGGCTGCGAAATGGATATACAAATTAGAGAAAATGACAGGGGGAAATACGCTGGCCATAGAAGAAATAAAAGGTCTACTGGCAGCTATTCTTGGGGAGAGAGCTGATGACATTTGGAGATGAGCGGGATATGCGAGTGTGACATCACAAAACACAGTGCATGATGGAGCGCCATTTAATAATTGCAAGGCAGATTTTTGGAGAGCTCTCAGGGTACAGTATCCTGATGCGTCCGATATGGGTGCAATTATGACACGGAAAATGAAAGAGAGCCACACCCAGTGTCTTGGAATTGTGGGATAACAGGGCATATTGCATATGTATGTAGAGGCCGAGGAAAAATGCAACAAAATGAATAACCTTCAAGAGGGCAAATAGCTTATCTACCGCCATGCAGTACAGAAATACGAGAGGACTTTGCCTAGCATCACACATCCTATCCAACCCATGCGCTGCAAGCACAGAAGGTACAGCAGCAGGGGTCAGAGCAAATGCACCCACTGAAAGGGCAATCGCAACAAGCACCTATGTAAACACAACAGAATGCAAATGCAGGACAAATAATGACACCTACAATAGGGAGTGTCACTGTGGTAGGAGGGAATCCTTTCACAGGGAGAGGGATGAATCTTTACCCTCAATAGGACAGCTCACAGAGTGACTTGATGTGTTCAGTACTATCAGTAGCACCAGACCCCCAAGAGGAACCAAAGGTCGATGTGACGATGGGAGGCAAATCCTATTCTTTTCTTGTGGACACTGGGGTGACTCGCTCTTGTATAAGGGTGGGAACATATCCAATGTCAGGTATTGCCATGAATGCTCAAGAGTTCTTAGGAGCTACAAATGTAACTCCTTTTATTGATAAAATTACCTGTTTCGTTAGGGAAATGTGACATGTCTGTTCCCTTGTTATATTCACAACAAATGCCAGTTAACATTCTGGATAGATATTTAAGGACAAAACTTAACATGATGATTTCATTCACTGATCAAGGAATAGTGTGCTCAACTCCAGGAATACATTATTTAAACGTGGGAGAGTTTATACTGGCATTTACAGGGCAAGTGGCTCTACGAGGAGTCCTGGTAGATCCAGAAGTCTTCATGTATGTGGTGAGCATTTTTATTAACATGGTTACCTGGATAAGTAGGGAAAATTGTGAGGATACCTAATGAATTCTTATTTAGACCACAAGTACCTATAGACGAGGAAGAAGGGCAGCCTATTCCTATAGAATTGGAAGCAGCTATAGTACGAAGAGAAATAGCAATGCTTGAAGAGTAGATGACGAAGGAAGAGCATGGAGAACAGTGATAACTCTTGAGGAGGGATACAGATTCACTGACATAACAGATGAAGATATGTTCAGAGATGAACACGTAGATGATGAGGTAGTATTTTGTATAAGCATTACATATTGGATAAAAATTGAGAAAAGGGAAGTCCCAGAGCGAATGGCACTAATGCAGCAACAACCAGCATTCTTTCAAGAAGACCTAGAAACGGTGCCAGGTGTCCTTTGGACTACTGGCCCAAATGATGTAGGCCTATTGAAGGGAATAGGAGAGGTTAAAATAAAACTCAAACCAGGAGAAATTTTACACCGAGCAAATTAGTATCATACGTCTCGAGAACTGATGAAGGCATATTTAAAACAATTTCAGCATTGATGAATCAGGGCATCCTAGTGCCATTGAATCACTGTGCAATACTGTGGTGTAGCCGATCAAAAAGGGTTGTGGAAATTTATCCAGGACTTGCGCCCTCTTAATCAGATTATAGAAGCAGAGTTTCCATTAGTTCCGAATGCTGACACATTATTGTGTAGCATCGCAGTTGAAGCTAAGTACTTCACCGTGATTGATTTAAAGATTGCGTTTTTCTTGATCCCATTGCACAAACACTCACAAGACCTTACTTCCTTTATGTTCAGATAAAAGAGACCAAAACATACTCATTTACCTCAAGGGTACTGTGAGTCCCCGTCAATCTTTAAAAGTCCTAAAGATTGATATAGGTAACATTGAACTCAAGAGTGTGGTAATTCCGTATGTAGATGATATATTAATCTGCAGTAAAACAGAGGATGAATGTAGGAATTTGAGGTAGTGTCGAGTGCAAGACTACCATCCCATTTTTTAGCACAGGCAGCAGAATTGGTAGCGCTTATTGTTGCATTCGAGAAACACAAAGGTCAGGGATTGATGGTGTACAATGGCTCTTCTTGTGAGAAGTCAACCGTACATGCAGGGCTGTCAAGTTGGAAAAGGAGGGGTTATCTCCATGTAGACGGCACTCAAGTGCAACATGCGTCTTTATTGGACAGGCTCATTAAGGCATCACAACTCCCAGTAGCCATAGCGGTCGTAAAAAGCGCAGGGCATAGTAAACAAACGGACGTTATCTCTTGGGGAAATTAAGCCACAGATTTGTAAGCCAAAAGGGTTGCGTATTATTCTGAAATTTTGAGTTTCAATACTGAGAATGTCAAAGACGTATTGAATGGGAGTATGCTAGAATGAGAAGGATTTAATATGCTGTCAACTAAGCAACTAATAGAGATTCAGGGTAGAGCCACACAAGAAGAGCAGGAGCTATGGAAATGTTGGGGGTGTTCTTTAACTCCTTACAGAAGCATTAAGGTGACAGAGCAGCACTGGAAAGCCATTGGTACCAACATCATTGTTCAAAGTCGCACTCGAGCAGTTGTATTACCCTGCACATATAACCTGAGAAAGTCTTGCTGCCACCATTGCAGAAGACTGGTTTGTTCCCAATCTATTGGAAACCCATTGCACAGTTCATTGTGAATTGCATCGTGTGTCAGAAGTTTACAGCTCAGCATACACTGAGAACAATCAGAGGAGTAATACCTCGACCAAATGGTCTGTTTCAACATTTACCTTATCGATTACATCGATATGCTGCAGACGTGTAATGGATACAAGTATCTATTAGTTGTGCTGTATCCATTTTCTAGGTGGATCAAAGCCGGTCTTTGTGCACACCTTGATGCCCCTTGCACAGCAAAGTTTCTAGTGCCAAAAGTATTTCCGAGATGGGGTGTGTGCGAAGTATCAAGGTCCGATAATGGCCCACATTTTGTCAATGAGCTATTTGAACAAATAGGACTTCTATTGAGTATAAAACATAGGTTTTCTTCTGCTTATCATCCACAATCAAATAGGATATTTGAGAGACTCAACAGCCTTGTAAAGGAAAGAATAGCCAGGATCAGATTAACTTTGAAAAAGGGATGGCTATACTGCCTACCCCTAGCCTTTTATGCCCTTTGAAACCAGCCAGGTTCAGACCATCATCTTACGCCCCATGAGTTAGTGACAGGGCGTCACATGAGGACATCTCTCACGCCCCCATCTAGAGTCAGGATTGATGTCCAGAGTGTATTGCATACTCTAGGTGATGAAGTGCACGATTATTTGACATGTATGACTACCAGTGTTTCTTTCATTTCAGATCAAGTCAAGTATGACTACCAGTGTTTCTTTAATTTCAGATCAAGTCAAGCATCGGAGGCAGGGGTCAAGGAACATAGAAGAGGACAGCCCAGTAACCAATCCGAGTGAATGATTGCCACTACCAAAGGTGTATGTCGGAGACCAAGTGCTTATAAAGAATTGTACTCATAGATGGTATGAACGGAGATTTAATGCTCTTTTCTGTGTAGAAGAGGTTTCCCCCACTGCAGTTAGGGTATCTGAAAGAAGAGCCGGGTTACATTTGGGTGATGTAAAAATCTACAAAGGCGAGACCCTCCTTCCAGTGCCCGCTGACTGGGAAGCAAGACAAGAAGAAGAATTGCTGCGTGTGCAGACTCGATGGATGACCAAGAAAAAGGATGATAAAACAGCATGTGGTTAGCACACATTTCTTTAGGACTGGAATTCATTGGACAGTCCTTAAAATGTTTGCAGGAAGTGCATGGACCTGCTGAGAATTCCACAGCTTATACGTGCTTTAGACATTCTTTGAAAAAGTAAAGTCATATCAACATTCTGCCCAAACGTGAATTCCTTATTAGAAATTGGAAGAGAAATCAATACCCAGATTTGTTTGTAGGAGCATATCTGTTTCATGGATAATACATGATACCCATGAACAGTGATACCCATCAGATTATAGTTGCATTTTTTTTGTGCTCATACTGCAATCATACCCTACACTTGTTAGGAGAAAAGTTAATGTTCTCACATGTATTCACGATCCGAAGAACAGTCCAGTCATAAAAAGGCTTCTGATTGTGATAATTGATCAGATTGTGCAACTAAGAATGTAAATTGAGCATGTGTATTAAAATGATTCGGGGAGAAGATAATAAATGGGCCTGATTCATGGAAGTGTTTTATAATGGCGCAATACCATAGGAAAATGTTCCATGAATCAGGCCCAATGTGGTTATAAATAGAGCGTTCAACGATTATTAGTATGGCACACCAAATGTTTTTCTAGGCTCTTATGCCTAATATATAAATGCCTCTGTATTTTCTTTTTCTTTCTGTATCTTATATTTCAAAGTCTTTATTATCCTAATGGTCCAATTGAAAACAGGACACCTGTGATTTTTCCTAGTATGAGCACAAATAATAATAATTTCTTTGACCTCTTTGGGCATGTCAGGTGACGTAAGAGAGATGCAGAAGAAGATAGCCAGGGGATAAATACATATCTTGATAATTCAGCTCGGTTGCAGAATAACATGTGGTCCCAACACATAAGAAAGGTGGGGGAGAGAGCATCTGATGAGAGCTGCTACCTCTGTTCTCTCATCCCCTATGCCATGAGTACAGTAAGAATCTTAATTTCAAAAGAGATGTCGGTGCAAGATGCAAAGTGCCTCAGTCATCTAGCAGCATGTACTACTAGAGGATAGTTTCAAAGGAACTGGGCAACCTTGCGATGGAGCTCAAGACAGACATTTCCATACCAGGATGATTATAGCAGGACAGCACAAATGGAAAAGGATCCTGTGCAGACAGATAAGATGCTTGTGTATACTTCTGCAGGAAAAGACAAGGTGACTGTTGAAGAAATTAAGAGGATAAATTGCTCTGACATTATGGAAAGGGCTGGAATGCCTGGATGCTGGGAGCGTTCAAAGCTGCTAATCTATGGACGAGCGAGTACACCAAAGGATGGGAAGATGCATTTATGTCCTGTGCAGCTCAGCTGCTGAGGAAGGAAGCATTGCATGAGGTGCAGAAAGTGAATGATGAGTGTCCTAAGTCATGTGCCAACTACTCTAATCTGCTGACATGGGTGGAAGATGAATCAGGCCCAGTGGCTGTAGTCCCATTCGTTAATGCAACACTGGGCTTTCGGAGCAAGGGAAAAAATTGAGTTGAACAGAATAAAGGGTGCAAAAACATAATTGACGTTCCAGGAATGAGGAGAGTGTCAGCTGTATTAATGGATCGATATTGGGCCTGCCGATCTAGTGCATATATGAAAGATTCCAGGAATGAGGAGAGGGACTGCTGTTCTAATGGATCGATATTGGGGATGTGGATCTAGAGCATATGTGAAACTGCCCAGGAATTGGGGTGGAGTGTGTTCCTTGGTATACGCCCATGTTTCAGCTTTGGTGATTCCTCAGAGCAATCTGTAAATTGAAGGATTTCCCAAAGTAGACGAGCACCTGAGAAAAGGAAGGTCACTTGAACTCCGGCGGATTAAGAGAGAGAATTATTTCACACAAAAATCACCAAAGGCTTATGAAGACATTCCTGATGAGCACAAGTTGTTCAGCAAGACTGTGATTATGCTGACATCTATGTTCATGCCTGGAATTCAAACAGCAGTGAATGCCAAATGGTTACAGATCACCAGGTGTGAGCTGCTGAAAACAAACAATGCTACCATAAAAGGATTTAATGCCATAAAAGGAGAGCTGAGAGCCATAAGGTTGATGACCCTCCAGAATAGGTATGTCCTCGACATGATTACAGCAATGGAAGGAGGTGTTTGCGCCAATATCGGGCCATCATGTTATACATTCATACCATCTCACAACGGCAAGAAAGGGACTTTGACGGATGCTATATCAATGTTGACAGAACTACACATAAAAATGGAGGAGGAGAGAGAGGCCATTGGAGATGACAGTTGGTTCTCACTCCTGTTTTCCACTTTTTTCCTATTGGCAGGTGTGTATCCCAGGTTCTGTTGTCAGGTTCCTAAGTCAGAGTTCCACTATTTCTGTTGGCAGGTGTGTGTCCCAGGTTCTGTCATCAGGTTCCTGAGTCAGGTTTCCAATGTTTCTTTTGGCAGGTGTGTTTCCGAGGTTCTGTCATTAGGTTCCTGAGTCAGGTTTCCACTTTTTGTGTTAGTAGGTGTGTGTTCCAGGTTCAGTTGTCAGGTTCCTGAGTCAGGTTTCCACTTTTTGTATTGGCAGGTGTGTCCCCCAGGTTCTGTTGTCAGCTTCCTGAGTCATGTTTCCACTCTTTATGTGGGCAGGTGTGTTTCCTAGGTTCTGTTGTCAGGTTCCTGAGCCAGGTTTTCACTGTTTCTGTGGGCAGGTGTGTCCCCCAGGTTCTGTTGTCTGGTTCCTGAGTCAGGTTTTCACTGTTTCTGTTCGCTAGTGTGTGTCCCAGGTCCTGTTGTAAGCTATTCAATGTTTCTGTGGGCAGGTGTGTCCCCCAGGTTCTGTTGTTTGGTTCCTGAGTCACATTCTGTTGGCTAGTGTCTTTCCCAGGTTCTGTCATCAGGTTTTCCGTGTTTCTAGTTAGCAGGTGGGTGCCCCAGGCTCTGCTGGCAGGTTCCTTAGTCTGTCTTTGGCATTCTGTGGGAGCAGATTGCTTTGTTCTCTGACGGATAGCAGTGTCGCTCCTGTAAGGGCCTTTCCTGAGTGTTTTGCCCCCCAGGCGGATAGGGTGTCAGCCCTCCGCCATCTTGAACAGGCCTTTACAGATGGGGTATTTTATTTATTTTATTTATTAACTTGCTTACTAGTTTTCAGAGAAACTTTCTACACAAGAATGTTATCATCCACATTGCAAATTCTCATATAAACAAATCAAAAGAAACACAAAACTTAATCCTAGATACAAACGTTAATATGCTAGTACATTAATCACTGTTAGAAGATGAAATAAGTGGTAGATGTTGATAAAAAGTCACAAATTGAGCATAAAGTGCTAGTGCTACTTCATGTCCTGTACATCCGTAGGTTCTACATCTAACCTTAATATTTCTTTAGGCCCACTAAGTTAATAACATTAAAGAAACTAAGTAATGCCAGCATCAGACATAATTCGTGCCCCAGAACGATTAGTTGCCAGAAGGCCACCATATTAAGCCAACCAATGTCATTCACAAATGTATCAAAATACTGACATCTTAGCTGCTGCAAACGTGGGCATTCAATGACAATGTGGAATAGATTTTCCAATACTCCCATTTATTTGCAATGTGTACAACTAGTCTTTGAGAGTTCGCCACTACTCTTAATACGATTTATTCCACCCGTAGGTAACATGTTTGACCCAAATCACAAAACCTGCATGCACCAATTTGATTTGCAGAGGGTGGTCAGATATTTGGGGAGTTGTACCCTGATTACGCAAATGCCATTTTAAATGATTATTTGATGTGTAATTCAATAGACTACCCCTGGTATCAGTCCAATCTGTAGTGAAGAGTCTTCTTTTAGACTCCATAGGATTCTCAACAAGAAGGGTCGGAGTAATCGGGCACCCTGCCATGGGGTTTTCCGCTCTCTGCCTAAAATTATGAATAGGGCACATGCTCTTATTTCCCTGATTGTGCAGCTAAATCCTTGTATAAAAGAATTTTCAAGTGGGAGAAATATTTCCAATAAGATTGCAACATATGCCAACATAACCATCCCTTCAGGGATATCAGCCCCAGTTTGTGGCGTATAACAGAATTTGGAAGACAGTTTATCAGCTTACAAGTCTCTTTCCACATTATCCCCTCAATCAGCCATAGATCTGGTCTGCCAATGGAAACATTTCAAATCCCTATAGAAGGGGGGCCACTGCTTTCCCGTATAACCGATGGGGTATTAGAGGACCACCAAGGGAAGAGGATGGTTACTCCATTTTAGTTACTATCAGTGGATGCATATTTAGGTAAGTAGCCATTTTCAGCCTGGCTAACAACCTACCGTCCTCCGCCACTTTAACACATGTCATCTGGGTATTAAGCGAGTACATTTACCTTCAGTTCGCATTTTCACAGTTCGCTCCGTCCTATGGCAGCGTGATGTCAATGGTTAACGCCAAAAGTTAAAGGTCTAACTGAAAATAGAAAACACACTTAAACAAAAACTAACGTCAGCTGAGGTGACTGGTAAACACAGTTGGAGGAAAATGGCAAATGGGCATTAACCACTTTTTAATGTATGAAACCTTTGGGGGAAAAAACTCCCACTGCCCTTTCCTTGAGAAATTACCAATCATGAAAAACGCATTTCTAATGGAAACACGATGAGTCTGTGTTTATGTTACAGGCACATACCCAGCAGGTTTACATATATGTTCATTAACTTCAAAAGCACCCTCTTGTGTGCTTATGTAGATTAGTGGAAAGAATCCCAGAATATATTTCACGTTCATTATGGTTTCTAAACATGAAACTGGTTGCAGATTGGCCTCACAGCGAGTTGTTTGTGCACCTGAGATTGTTCCTAATGAATTCGAGGCTGGAATACTTTTGGCAGCTGCGCCATAGCGCGCTTTGATGGACTTCTTGAATGGTAGGTGAGATCATGTTCTCATTCAGTCACCTGTCGAATGTGCGATTGCTGACATGCGAGGCCCACGACGAACCTGGTGTCTGTTTAGAGGGGGGGGGGACAGGCTGTGATAAAGTCCACTTCAGCATGCATAGTTTGCAATCCGCAAAATGAAAACGTACAGTGGCTCACTAACTTTACGTAAAGAGAGCGTCTGTTTTATCAAGCTAGCCACTGGATCTTAGTGTTGGGCATCCATATTGGGAGAGGGAGTGGCGTCCCACTGCCCTTGATAAAGGGGCACAGTCAGATTGAAGTGTTGAGCACTTCCAGTCTCTGAGCCTGACTGATGGAGAGTGTTCAGCAGACAGCATCAGTCTGTGGCGCAGCAGGGCATGCGCACTATTCATGTCACTATTTCTGTAGGCATTAAGAGTACCAGCATGCACCGAACAGTGCATTCATGATCTCTATCAGACACACTGAATGACCCCTAGGTGTCTCTCATAGAGATGGGAGTCAAAGAGAGGCGAGTGGATAGAGAGAGATAGAGAGAGAGAGAGAGAGTGGAGAGAGAGAGAAAGACAGAGTCAGCGAGATAGAGTTGAGAGAGCGAGAAAGAGAGAGTCAGCGAGAAAGAGAGAGAGAGAGAGAGAGAGTTTGACACCTATTGCTGTTTCCGTTCACATGCCAGAGCCAGAGGACACAAGAGGAAGCCAGCTGTGAGGACGAGTACAAAAGTTAAGTTAAAAAGTGTGTGTGTGTGAGAGAGAAGCGAAAGAGTGTGTGTGTGTGTGTGTCTGTCTGTTGGGTGTGAAGTGGTGGGGGGTGTGCGGAGGCAAGTACCTGCATGTGAATGTAGAATAGGGGTGCAATAAGGCAGTGTCGGGAGCAATACAAGAGATATTGGGGCAAAGCTCGGGCAGGGAGAGTGGCATGTTGAAGACCTGGGCCTGTTAGTATGGCATAGGGCAGCACTGGGGCATGGAGAGTGACACCTGGTCAGAACGAGTGAAATGTGAGTGACATTGTACAGAACTGGAGAAATTATAACTCTGTATATGGCAATGAACCTGGGCAATGACAGTGGCATGGCGCAGAATTGAGACAATGAGTGAGGGAATTAGGGGGTGGGATTGGCATTAGTATTCACTGGATTAATGGCACTTGCATTGGGCTGGAATGTTGCATTGACAGAGAGGCAATGGGCAAAACCGGGCAAAACCGTCGCACTGAAAGTGAGAACTGAGTCAATCACAGCGAATTAGGGGCCAAAAATGGGGTCTTTGATGTTCAGAGACCAGCATGTGTGCATCCATGCTAGGCTCTGAATAGCAGACCTCTCACAGCATCCGGTAGGTCGTTAGCATTCCTGGGTCTCAGGGAGAGAAATGTGTGATTGACAACTATCTCCCTGTTTTTTGTTTCTGTATGGGCACCACATCCAGAAAAGTCAAGAAGGACCTGGCAGAACTGGGGCAGGGAAATTTGAATGGGGCATCTCTGGGCAAGGAGAGGCACATTGGAGCAACACAAGGTCAAAGACAGTGACATAGGGAAAAGCTGCAGGCATTACAAGTGGTATGGGGCAGGAATGAAGCCATTGGGGGTGACATGGGGTGGATCAGGGGCATTCAGAGTGATAAGGGGCAGAACCGGGGCAGTAAGCATGGCATGGTAAACAACTATAGGCAACATGTGGGAAATGGGCTAGAACTGTGGGCAGCCGAGTGGCAGGTGAGAAGAAAGAGGTGGCATGGAGAGAACTGGGTTAATCACAGTGACCAGGGACGTCATTTAGGGGTCGCCAGGGGTCGCAACTGCGACCCCTGAGGTCTCCCTTGCTACCCCTGTGGTGTCCCTTGCTACCCCTAAAAGAAATGAAAAAAAATAATTTGAAAAAAACTTATTTTTGTATTTTTTAAACTGCAAGGTCCTGGGCTGTGGCCAGCACCATGTGGCTCTTTGCTTCTGGAGTGGCTGGCTTTCTTGTTCAGGCCTCTTACATTTTTTTCTTTTGAAGAACAGACTTTCCACAGATGTAACACTTTCAGCAGTGACCCTACATAAGAAAGAATGGTAATACCGAACTATGTGTCTTTCTAGAATTCTATATAATAGTTGCTAGACTCATTAAAGGTTTATTTCAGGCACACTTCAGGGAGCGAGTCACTGATTTAGTCTGTTCTTAAACACCTCAACTCAGCCTTTCATGCTTCTGAGGTCGATAAATGAGTACCAACATAGGTTGGGTGATATTGTATGTATATTTGTTCTATATAAAGCGCTTAAGCGTAAGTGCTATATAATAGCACATCATTATCCTTTGGCCATGGAAGTCTGCATTCACAGTAATTTGGTATAGCTATACCCTCCATACCATTTGTAGCTAGACCCTCCATACCTAAAGCCAAAGCGCATTCACCACACTTTGAAATGCATTGTATCACTGACAATACATGTATGAGGCACTGGGGCTAAACCCATCTTTTACATTCCAACTTCTGTTGGCAGGTGGACATTTTCATTAGAAATAGGACCACTCATGTAACCATGAGTGTTATTTTATTTATTTATGTTTTTATTTTGGATATTTACTGAGCGTGAACCTAGTTTCTGGAAGCAAAAGAGTGTTGTATATTAGTAGGAGTTAGATACATACATTAGATGATAAACAAAGGGAAGTTGCCTAAGAGTCCAATAGCAAGAACATCTGCCATTGACACGTACTACTACATTGGCTACCACTTCTGGATTTTACGTGTTGTGTAAAAGCTATTCATGTATGGCTACTATCACTTGCAGGACTATGGGTCTCATTATGAGTCAGGCGGTAGCCCTGCCGGTGCTACCAGCGGGTTGCCACCGGACTTGTAACATTTTTAAACGATGCCTGGTTTCCAGTTGTCACCAGAAGATTACAAGTCCGGCAGCCCGGGAAGTCAGGCGCTGGTAAAATATAAGTGCCCATTCACATAGAGTCTGATAGGACTCTCTGGGAGTGGGGATTCGAAAGTGATGGCACCGTTAACAGGGCCAGTGTTTCTGTGAACGGTCTGCCTACCGTGGCTGCTATGCCCGGCAGGGTCAGACCTGTCGAGCGCAGAATCCACGGCAGACAGACGCGCAGTTTGCCAGTCCGAAAGAAAAGAGTGCCCGTGTGCTTACCGGCACCCTTGTTTCCGGACCGGCAAACAACGCCCTCAGAGCTGCCACTGGATTCGCTAGAAAGGACCACATATCAGACTTGAGAAGACAGGTCCACTGGCTACCCGTTAAACAGAGAATCATTTTCAAAATCCTTTCCCTCACCAACAAATGCCTCCATGATCTGGCCCCCCCTACCTGACTCAGCGCGTAGCCATTCCCACATCGGGTAGGCCGTCCAGACTAGCCCACACCAACATGATCACTAAGCCCATTACACGCAGAGTGCGTACAGGGTGCTCCAGCTTCCCAGCCATTGCGGCTACCCACTGGAATGCCTTACCCGCGTACATCAGGGAATTGACTCAGACCTAGCATTCCGCAAAGCCATCAAAACAAGCCTATTTGCCTAAATGCTTCTGTCAACTCCTTAGCCTTTACTCTGTACACTACTGTAACCAAATAACTGTACTTTGTAAACCTTGTACATATGCTGTAACCAAGTAACCACCGTCTGAATTTAATCTTGCCTGCTTACATGTTCTTGTAAAAAGCGCCTCAATGCCTTCGGGCTGCAGTGCGCTCTACAAATGTAAAAAAAAAAAAAATAAATAAATAAATGTAATGTGGCCCTATTTAATTTGTTTTACAAACGCTGTGGGCCTGATTCATGGAATTATTTGCGTGGTAAATCAGGACAATGGGCACCAAATCGCGTGCAAAACTGAGTTTGTCGATTCATGGAATCGTCTGCGCTGGACTTTTTCGTAAATCGCAGGGGCTTTGCGCACTCCACAAATACGCATGACCAAGCATATTCATGGATCGGTCCGTGCAACCTCTTGTCAAGGAAATGGCCGCGCAATGCACTAGATCTATCCACTACCCGAAGGCAGGCGTATAGACACTTGCTTATAGGAATTTCCTAGCAGAGGTAAGATCAGGCGTCAGATTTAAGGGTTCTGATCGCACTTGGGGGTGCTCATAAACAGTGTAGTGGGTTGCAGGAACGGTTTACGGGGGTTCGCAGGCATGTGTACCTGAAAATGATGATTTTTGCGATTGGCTAATCATTTCCGGGACAATGCCCAGAATCTCTGTACTACCTCCAAGATTGTCATGAATGGCTGAGTGCGTGTGAGCGATGGAGGAATTGAAATGGAGCATTTTACTTAACATATGTTGGAGAGAAACCTAGTTTGCTTTTGTACCACAGCATGTCTGATGAAACATTGAAAAAAATTGTTGTGCAAAAATAGCGAATGAGTAGTGTGTTGCCATCCTCGATCTAAGGGTCCATTTTGTTATATAGAATACACTGTTCATACATCCACGCGTGTTCATGGTTCAGGGATCTACACATAACTTTGTTACCATTGTATCTCTTCTTTCTGACTATAGCTCAATTGACTAAGTCAGTTTGAACTTCTTAAAGACGATCTCTCGTTGACCTCCCGTGGCAGCCTTCCACTCTTTCCTGTGGATTTTGTCAGCTGTTGCACCCTGCAGGGGATCAATAAAACACAAGAAACGGTTATTAACCAGTTTCGACATAACATAATGTTAATGCTGTAGGTGTCAGCACTTTCAATTGGTACAACAGAGAATTAGTTCCTTAAACTTTATTTTTGGCATTTCCAAATTTGCATCACGCTCTCTCTCACCTGCCGTAGGTGTCTTTTCAGCACGGTGCTCAGGTGTCTAGTATTGTGCTGCAGTATTTCTCCTGCTGTCTCACACACTATTCCACACAGGATCAATGTCCAGTGATTTTACATCTGGTGCCCTTTTGGTTTCATTCTCTTTCAGGGGGCATTCCGTATTCCTATGGCTACATTCAAAGTAAGCAAAGAAAGGAAAAACGCGAGACTGTGACTGTCCTGGCCGCTAGGCTCTGTTTGTTTCTTGAATATGTATCTGCTCATTCGTTTGTGCCTGTAATACTAACTTGTACACAACAACCGCGGGACTGTTTACTTTCCGTCCCCAACGCTTAGTTTGTTTCTTACATAAAAAGCTTGTTTGTTTCTGCCTGTGTTGCAACCTAATACAGGATGCTGCTTTTGTGCCCTCTTACCAGTCTTAATTAGGAGCACCTGTTCTGTTACCAATTCGCTGAGCGGCATATGGTTATAACTTTCAGCTACTGGTGGTTCCCCTCTCACCTGCCATGTTAGTATGCTGTCTCACGAAATCTGGACACCAGGGGCGTAGGATACAAACAAAATCTGGGGGGGACAGGGGACACCTTTCGGACTTGGCTACAGACACAACATAACCCAATCCAAACCGCCAGAGGGCCGAGTGACAATCGTTAAAGCCCTTTAAAAATATGTGTTCTTTGTTCTTAGTTTTATTTTAAAAAAGAAAAAAAATTAATGACCATTTTAAAACACAATCACACTTCCAATAAGTTGCAGATTTCTCATCAACAACGCAATACTTAAAGCTCATTATAAACACATTTTCAGCAAATTATTTTGCTATTGCTTGTATTTCTACCAGATTCATGATATCTTTACGTCTATTGCAGAGTAATATGATTCCGTCTTTTCTGAGATGTACTTGAACGCAGTCATGTTTTCAGCCGTCGCAAAACACTAAAGCTTCTCGCAGCCTGACAGGAAGAAACTGGAACAGTTAAGAGTATGTTCAGTAGCTTCCCCTGTGTAAAGAACAGTCTTTTTTGTCTGGGAAGATTCCTTAGAAAAATGTCTACCAGTGTTGGGACTGAAGAATACTCGTGGATGCTTGATAAGGTTGTCAATTGTGTAGAGAGGGGAACATATTTGATTTCTAGATATTTAGCAATCATTTCAGAGCTCCTCCCTGAGTAGTGGAAGAGTGTAATGGAAGAGTTCAGAAGGGGGACTAGGGGAGAGTGAAAGAAGGGAGTAGTGGACAATAGGATAGTTGCTAACACATAAGTGTGAGAGTGGTGTAAAAAAGATGATCAGGAAGTTGGAACATTTAAGAGAGAGTGTGCAGTGTAGATAATGTCCAAAAAATGATTTATAGATCCAATTACTCATTTGACTATTACCATGTCTGTTGCAGCATTTTAGACTCCACTTAGAACAAGCACTGACAAAACAAATAGTGTTAGCCTGACGTAAAACCATTTTATTTGCATTGGTGTTAATCTCCAGGTACCCATACTAATTAGCAGCTATTTCCATCATAGGCCCAGAAGGTACCACAATTTGTCAGGTATGGGCATGATGTGCTCTTGTACTCACACCATGCACCATATATTGCGCCCTTATACCAAGTAACACAATCAAACGCCCAAGTACTTACAATTTGAAAGTTTTATTATCAAAATCCAAGGTACACCAGGTATTGCCTTCAATACATCAGGTTCTCGCACAACTACCATCCAATGCCCGGGTACTCAATCGATTATCAAGGCTATGCAAAATTAGCATAGTAAAGCCAGTGTCCACGATGTCCAGTTAAGAGGCAAAGAGGCTCCTGGCTATATTATGCCCATTTAGAATAGCAGTGCAAGATTCGGTTTCACTCAATTATGATGTTAATGCAAGGTTCCATTATATCTACTTAGCACAAAAAGGCTAGGTACTAATATGCCAAGTTATCATATGCAATGGCAGAATCAAATATGGCGAACTAGCACAGTGATGTCACATTAAATTATTTGTAGTTTTCACAGTAGAGCAAGATAACATTATGAACACCAGCATAGTAAGCCCAGACTTCAGTATGCTTGGATAGCACTGCACTTCCATATTCTCTAGGGGGCTGTATGTGTGTGGTGCAGTCAGATGTATGTGTGTGGTTCTGGGGGCAGCGGGAGTGTGCAGTGCAGTGCTCGGGCACGGTATGCACAATGCTGTGAAATGTGTATATTGCTATGCTGCGGGCAGTGTGAAGTTCTGTTTTGGAATGCTGTGTGTGTGCAGTCTGGTGATGTGTGTGTGCATGGTTGGGTGGGGGCCTACAGTGCAGTTGGGTGGTGTGTATGCACAGTGCTGCATTGGGTGTATACTCAGTGCTGTTTGGTGTGGGTGTGCAGTGGTGTGTATGTGCAGTGCTGCATGGGGTATATATGCAGTGATGGGCAGTGCTGCCTATGCAGTTCTGGCATGTTTATTGGCAAAGCATTCTTGGGCATATGCTGTCCTGCTTCATACTTTACTTTACAGTTAAAGGAGTTTCCTAATGTTGACCACATCTCAGAATACGTGTCCTATAAATGCATTCAAGTGCTGTTTTCACACCTTTCAAAGACGTTCAGCTTTGCCAACTTTCAGCCAAAATTCCAAAAAGCACTGGCAATGACAACAATTTGTGCATTTGTGTAGGCATGGGAAAGGCACCTACCAGGCACTGCTGTAGTGGTATTAACTGGTCATTGATGGCAGCAGGTGCACAATTGTGTGCTGACCTGGGCATCTAAAAGCAGTGCTTGACAAATGACAAATACTTATACAGAAGGCAGAATTGTTGGCTTTGCCAATGCTTGTTTTTCATAGAACTTCAATGAATGACATGCATAGTGCTTATAAACCGAGTGGCTGAATGCAGACTTGGTTAAGACATTTTGATTACACCAGTTGTATGTTTACAGCTTCAATTAAGTAATTAACTCCCAAAAGATTGCTTTCAAAAAAACATTGGGAGGCACTTTGAGGGCAACGTTTTTATGGTAAGTCTTGATTAAAGAAAGCTCAAAGAGTTCCCCTGAGGAGGTCGTTTCAGATGGGGAGGCGCTGGAACTGGGTTGAAAGAGCCATAGAGATTAGCATGGCCATAGGCAGTCAATGGAGGGGCAAATAACCTACAAACTTTGTGTCCCTCCTCATATGCAATTTCTCCCTAGCTGTATTCCATTGCAATAGTTTTGGTTTATAGGTGGCGGAAGGCCATGGTTGGGTCATTTGAAAAATTCAAGGCGTCAGATTCTCAAAATGTTTTGGTGCAAGGGAGATGTGCTCCTCACTTGTGCCAAAAAAAGGATAAGCCCAATTCACAAGGGTCATCGGAATGAGTGCAACCTAGATGCACTCATTGAAATGCCCTCTCCCCCCCTTGTGCATTTGAGCAAATAAGAGGGAGTTTTATGGCATTTAAATGCCTTGAAATTAGGGTCATTCCCCTGTGCCTTTGGAAAAAGGAGCAGGGAGGAGGCGCAAGTCATGACAGGGTCCTTTCTCACTGTGTCATGATTATTTATTTTAAGTGTGATAGCCCCTGGAACTGCTCAATCAAGGCACAGAGGATCTAGACAAACACCAAGAAACAACCAAGCCCACCAAACTGGTACACACACAACCCACACACCTCACCTCCACTCGACCGCCAGGAAAAGCATCCAACAATGAGTTATCCAAAGCACACATGCTGCACTGCAACCTGCTGAACATTCAATCTATGGCAAAACACCAAATGGAAATGTTCGACCTATTTAGCGAACGCGGCATTGACTCCCTCTTCCTCACAGAAACATGACTATCAGACAACTATAAAGTATTCGCTCCTGAAGCCATACCCTGCAATTATAAACTAACACAATCTAACAGAGAAGGCAGATGAGGAGGATGAATTGCTGATGCACTCAAAAACAAAATGAACTCGACATATTTACCTTCAACAGACATAGAAAACTGCAAATCACTCCTAGTCAACCGCAAACTCAGCGAACAATCCAACCTACTCTTTCTTCTTATCTAGAGACTGCCCACCTACAACCCTAACTTTGCTCCAAAGTTAACTGATGCCATAGCCAGCCTAGCTGTAAATCATGACAACATCATCATTTGGGAGATTTCTACATTTGGTTTGAAAGAGAAAACTGAACTAAAACTAACTCCATCAGCACACTCCGGGAAATTCTCCATCTCAATCAAATGGTGAACAGACCCACCCACAGACCTGGACACACTGTTTCCACTACCGCCCCACTGGTACCAATCATTTGGAGGGACCATCATATGATCCCATTCACAGTTAGAACACCAACCCATATTATACCCACAAACATAAAGCAACTGATGACAAACAAAAGAAACTGGAAAAGGCTTGATCTAGAAACTCTAACCCAACTAATAGAAACCACCAAACCCGATTCCTCTCAACTACATGAAACAGCACCAGACGCTGTTGAAAAGAACCATCACACCTGGATCACCGATAGATTAGACCTATTGGCACCTTTAAAAACGTTCAAACCCACACCAAAGAAAAGTAGTGGCTAAGAGGTTTTGAAAACTTAAGAAAATAGCCCATAGACTAAAAAAGACATGAAAAACTACAAGCAACAGGATACAAAAAATACCAAATGCAAATGTATCCATACCGATCGGCAGTGTTCAAAGCCAAGAAAGCACATTACGCCACAAGAATCCAATCGGCAACAAACCCCCAAAAGGCAACCCAACCTCATTCAGTAACAACACCGTACCATTGCAAATGTTAAGTGACAGTGTCGCAGACCACCTTAGAACAAAAATACGCTCAATCCAGCAAGCCATAGAAGCATCCAGTAGGACAACTAACAAAACCCTCACAGAAACCAGATCCCCAATAACCAGCGCAACATTCACCCAATTCAAACCAATTAGTGAGAAAACCTTCAGCAACATACTGAAAGAAACCAATAGGGCCGGATCCCCAAGTGGCCCATGCCCACAGGATATCTACAAACAGCTACTCACCTCTAAAGCACCAGCACTTTACATCCGACTACTAATGAACCTATCACTGAACACTTGAATACTATCAAAATTATCAAAAATCAGCCAATATTAAACCATTCTTTAAAAAAATCAGGCCGGAAAAACAGATGATCCCGAGAACTACAGACCTATATCAAGTCTACTCTATCCAGCAAAAATCTTGGAGAACCACTTGTACAAAGAACTGCTCAACCATGTGGAATCCAACAGACTACCTTACCAATCTCAGGTTGGTTTCAGACCCATGAGAGGAACTGAATAAGCACTCCTCTCCATATGGGACGACCTAAAGATGAATGCCGACAACAACAACCAATCTGCCCTTATACGTCTGGTCATATAGGCTGCCTTTCATACACTTAAAAACACGCTATTATTCAAAAGACTGGAAGAAGCAGGCATTCAAAACACACCACTTCAATTGCTGAAATCTTTCCTCACTAACAGAACCTACCACCCCTCCGTTCACATCAAACACAAAAAACTTCACCTGTGGCATATGACAAAGTTCAAGCCTCTGTCCACTTTTTGTCAATATCTACATGCCCCCCCCCCCAATGAAGCTCATACAAACTCATGGACTGACATTTTACTACTACGCCGATGATAACCAACTCATTTTCAAGATGACTACCAACAACGACCCTGACAATGCCCTCCCCACACAACAACAACCTAAAACACATATCTCTCCTGTCTCTCATGTATGGCAACTCAACCTGAATCGTCAACCATGACATAAAACCTGGGAATACTCATGGACTGTGGTCTCAACCTGGAACCACAGGTCAAAGCAATAGCAAACAAATAATTCTACCATCTTCGACTAATAAGAGGGATCCTCCCTTAAACCTTCTTCCCACACTGTACCTCGTTATTGTCTCATTGGTATTATCAAGTATAGACAATGCAAATATCCTCTACCTAGGAATGCCCGAACACCTCACCAAAAAACTACAGCACATCAAAGCACAGCAGCAAGACTACTCCTGAAACTAAATATAAGAGATCACCTTAGCCCTGAGAATTCTACATTGGCTACCAGTCAAGAAACAAATCAACTTCAAATCCCTCTGCATTGCCAATAGATCCCTACACAGAGAAGGAGCCACATTCCCCCAAGCAAAAATCAAGCAACACCAACCCAGAAATCCTTAAGTTATAGTACCAACCTCCATATAGAAACAAGACACTATGAGAAAACGAAACTCAGATAAACTGCTTTCTCCATTCTCTTAGTCAAACTATGGAACTCGATCCCGCAGGAAATGACCTAATCTTCCGGAAATAGCTTAAAACGTGGTTATTCAATGTGCCAAGATAAAAACAGATCAACAATAACTATACAATGATCACCCTCATGGGCAGGCCATTTGAATGCCACACAATGTCCAAACCATGGGCAGGCTCCTACACCCCCATACAATGCTGAAACCACATCCACAAAGGCATTGAAACTCTAGCCCTGAAGGGCAGAACCGCGAGGACCCCTACAACCGAACTCTGCAATTTTCAGACCGATGTTTCAAGAAACACGCACACAAATTTGCATAATGGATCAAGAGGACCCTGGAAACCCAATAACCCCTTGACAACACCCAGCCCCTCCAGTAAATTACCCACCCCAGTCACAGCTAATAGTCCCCTACACAATAAGTTCTACCATACTGATCTATTTCCTTCCTTTAGTCTCATCCCACCAATCCAATTCTAACCTAAAGCCAATGCAAAGGTGATTGCCCTACAAAAAGAAAACAATAGCATAGCTGCATAGTATCCAGAGATCACCGAACACCCTACTAACCAGGTCCTCTTCTCTACTACCCTCCTTCACCGCACATTTACCACCCATGCCCAAAAGGATAGTCTGTAAAACAAAGCACACCCAGGAAGCACACATGCACAGACTCCAGTCATTCCTGGTTCTACACGCATCAACCCACCCCACTTTGCTGTATAGATCTAGGAGAGCGCCTGGATATGGCAGTCATGCGCAGTATAAATCAACTCAACATAACACCCCATTTCCATCCCCAAAGCAGGAATGGAAATGCTTTTTTTTCTCTGAGCATTTCACAGAAATTGGCCCTTTAATGGCCCATCTTGGTGAAATGCACGTGCAGCAATCACATGGTTGCTGGAAGCCTGTCATGCATTAGTATCCAGAGAGCGCTCCAACAATAATGTATGCAAGGGGGCTCAACAGAAATGCTCAGGTCACTTTGCAAATAAGGGGATCTGGGCAAATGAAATGAGTGCATTCATAGCGCTCCTTTCATTTGCGCTGATTTTTGATAATCTAGCCCAATGTCCGGCTATACTATCCCATGAGCAAATAATGATTCAATATTTATCCTAGTTGGAGAAGGAAACTTCAATATATATACATATATATATATTTTATTTGTATTTGGTTGAAACAACCTTTTACAAAAAGAAAGCAACATATTTCTTACAGCAATCACATATTACAGAAATCCTTCAATTACGAAATATACTACAAAACAAAAGAAAAGAAAATAGAATGGAAAGCAATCTGAAGATCAAAAATTCTATAACATTTCTATATCCAAGACACAGATTTCAATATATGAATTCTCTGCTAAACTCTGTTTATTAGAAGGTGACATTTTGCATAGTAATATTTTATTACAAATGCTTTAATACATTACACAGCCACAGATATTTTATGTGTATAAAAATACTTGGTTTTTACTCTGCACTATACAAGGCAAATATTATTTTGTGGGTTTAACACTAAAATCTTTTCACTGTCTTCAAAAAGATGTTCTGCAGATTAGCATGTATGGTTGGGATTTTCCATGCAGCCTCTTGCATAAAGGTGGGAGGGGTTGTGATATCTATGCATCCACTCAGCCCCTAGTCTACTGATAGAATGGGCCTCATTACGAGGCTAGCGGTAGCCG
The DNA here is from genome assembly GCF_040938575.1 of Ambystoma mexicanum. NCBI lineage: Eukaryota > Metazoa > Chordata > Amphibia > Caudata > Ambystomatidae > Ambystoma > Ambystoma mexicanum. Next base: position 642,774,285 of record NC_090935.1, read on the forward strand.
TGCCTGTAATACAAGCACGGCTGCCGCCGGTATTATTTTTTTTCCAGTGCCCAGAAATGGGCAATTACCGGGTCATTACAGCCTTGCCGGACCCGGTATTTGCCCATTCCTGGGCGCCGGGAAATATTCATCCCCATTGAGCCCCATAGGGCTCAATGGGAATGGGGAAGCAGGATGCACGAGCACCGTTATGAACGGTGCCGGTGCAACCGACATGCTGTGCTCGCAGGTGTCGCTCTGCCCGCCAGGTCAGACCTGGCTGGAAGAAAGGCCCCCGCAAGCACAATTCGTAGTTTGCCAGCCGGGGAACTACGGTACCTGCAAGCTTGCTGGTACCGTAGTTCCCTGACCAGCAAACTTATAATGAGGCCCAAGGACCTTACTGAACCTTCATTGGAAGGTAAGCAATGTCTGTATATATTTCAAGCATTTGCAAAGATAAAGGCACATTTCAACAAAAAAAAAATGCTCTGCGCGACAATTGGAAAAATAAATAGCCCTTCTTTCCCTTGCTCCAAATTGTGGGGGAGATAAATCATATTTTAGCCCCCCTGCCTACAATTGTGGGGTGATTTATTCCCCCTGTCCCCTCCATTTCCTACGCCCATGCTGGATACTGCCACTGCTTGCACTGTTTTGTTCTGCGTACCTTCTTTTTCTGTTGCGTCTAACACACTGGTCTGCAGAAGCCGGACAAAGGACATTGCTATACTTACTACAATCTCATGCTATTGTCATCCTCAAACCCACAGATGTTCATACCTCTTACCATATGAGTCGTACTTTTTCTGATTCAGGCGGCTCTTCTACAGGTCTTCATACGTTCAACACATATCCTTGGTAATAACTATTTTAACCCTTCATTCTCTGGGTCATTTTCTCTAACTGCCTGTTTAGAGCATACAGTGTTTTTCCCATGGGGTCACGAGCGCAGTTTAAAAAAATATATATATTATTACGACGTGTTATGATGACTCTAGGAGTAGTTTACTCCCTGATGCAACCTTTAAAATCTGTTTATTTCCAACGTTCTTTTTTAAGTTATATTCCATCTATTTCCCTAAGGGGTTGGATTCATAGGCATGGCAATCTAATGCCTTTCTGTTCCATATGGCATTGCCAATCGCTTATGATTCTTCCATTTCATAGTGCATCAGAGGTATTGTCCATATGGTATGCTTGTCTGCTTTCTATTCCTCTGCACGTTCATTCAGCCTTATGCTTGCATTCTTGGTTAAGAAGATCAATTCATTTTCTCTATGTATCAGTCTTCTTTTGTCCATATTTATGTTGCCTGCAGATTTTACTTGGTAGACGATGGTCCACCTCTAATCCTCAGCCTTGTGAATTAATACAATGAAGTGGCTCACCAAAGGGGCTGTGTGAATTCTATTTTTGATACAACTTTTCTGTTCTGTTATTCTTGTTTTTATTTTTCTCTCAGTCTTCCCAATGTAGATTTTCTCACAGGGACACCAAATGGCGTACACAACCATCATTGAGTTGTAGTTGGTAAAGGTGTTGAGTCCATAATCTTGGAAGGCCTATATCCACCTCCGTGCTCCTCCTTGTTTGGGTACAACTAGTGCGTTACCACCTGGTGTATGTCCTTTAACACGTGCCATGCCACAACTTTCTGTTATTCCCTGTTGTCTAGAAGTTTTCAAGGACATGTTGTTACGAGTCACTTGGTCTTTAATATTTTTGCTTCTTTTATAAGCTATCAACGGTCTCTCTAGTGGATTTTTCCCTTTTTCCAGCAGCTTCCAGTTCTTGTGTATAATTTTTTTAATCTGGTTTGAAAGGTGACTGAATGTATTCACGAAGACCAATGCGTCTCCATTCTTTCCCTCCTTTCTTCTACTTTCATTCAATAGGGCTTCTCGGTTGTTATTTTTGGCCCGTTTCATGGCTTTCGCTGTAGGTTTTTGTGGATATCCTCTCTCGTGCAACTTTTCCCTGAGAATCTCTGCTTTTTTTTTATATTCTACCCAGTTCGTACTGTTGCTCTTAAGTCTAAGAAATTGACCTAGTGGTAGGTTGTCTCGTGTGTGTTTGGGATGAAAGATTGTGTAATGCAATAGTGTGTTCTTGTCCGTTGGTTTATGGAATGGCTTCACATAAAGGTTGTTATTTTCACTTTCTACTTTGATAGTCAAGTCCAGATAGTTTAATACATGTTGGTTTCAATGTGTGCGTAAATGTGAGATGCCCATCCTGTTTATTGATCCACTCAAAGAATTTTTCTGCTTGCTCTTCACTCCCTGTCCAAAGGATCAATATGTCATCTATATAGCAACGTCATAGGTGCAGACTGTAAATACTGGAGGGGGGTATCTGTACTCCTGCTCCCTATCTGGTGGAGTCGAGGCACAGAGCACCACAGCCAAGATTCTCTATTGTTGGAAGCAATGGATGAGCATTCAAGGTTTAGCTCTCAGGAGGTGATGCAGGCTGGTTCCTAAGTACAGTGTAGTCCCCAAGCATGCACAAAGGAATGTCCACACACTAGTTCAGTGATAACACAGATATTTATCTTTATCTTTATCTCAGGAGGATAGCTCTGGGGCAAAGTGCTAGCCTTGGAAGCAAGACGACACGGAGCACCACAGGTTTGATCGCCGGGTCCGCGCTTAGAAACCTCTGGGTATTAAGTGCGTTATAAATAACCTATCATATCATATATCAAGTTATGTACACAATCACAGTAACACACTTTGTACTCTGGCAATACTATAATGGCAAATATATACAGATCTATGTGGTACCACTCTTACTATCGATTCCTCTAAATTGCGTCCACAGTTAACAGCCCCAAATAGCATACAAATCAACGATAGACCACAGAAAGAATGCAAGTTAAATCAAGCAACCGCAGAACAGTCTATCCCACTACCATGAAACAGTTCTGTGTAAGGATCCCCCACCTGGGCAACCTGTAAATAAAGCATATTTGACAAGCCCAGTCCAATTATGTTCAATACAGTCTTGAGTCCTTTCTAAAAGGCTCCACAACCCCAAAGTACCTGATTTTGTAGAGTTCTTTGATGAGTCGTTGACAGGCCCTTCTTGAGTGCACTCCCTTTAAGGCAGGAGCCACGAGTCGTTGAGATTTGGTGAAGAAAATGTGAACACTGTTGTTGAGGCAGCAGCTTCGGTTCTTGCGGTGCTCTTTGATGATCAGTCGACAACGTCCTGCAAGAGGAGGCGTGCGGTGCACCTTGACAGCGATAGTTTGTTGGCGCAAGGAGTCAATGAAGAACTTTGGCCCAGCAAGGGCGTCGTGTCATCGGCGTCTGGCGTCGGCGAATGGGACTCGATCACGACTGGCTTCAGTAGCTTCGTCAGTGTCTCTGATGTCTTTAGGTGGCTGGAAACCCACGCGCGCACTCTCCTCGGTCGTCGACGACCTTGACTTTCTCTGGCAGGATGGAAGCAGTTGATGGTGATGAGCAAGAGAGTCCTTGAATCAAATGTCTTAGGCAAAGGAGCACTGTGGCTCCGGTCGGCAGCGGCGGTTGTCGACGGTAATGGACTTCAATGTCTGGGCGCTTTCCTCTGCGATTTCTTGCGGTCCCCATCTCTGGGTGACAGTCTTTTGAAGGCTGACTTCCAGGGCGCTTAGGTGAAGGTTGGCGGTGCGCGATTGTCCCTCGTAGCTCGGGGAGAGGTCTACTAGCCAGGTCCTCTCTTGGATCAGTTTCGACAACACGGCAGCTTTCGGATTGCGGTGAATGTCACAGCAGTTAACCTTCTTCTTCGGGCTCGGCTTCGAGATTAAACATCAGTTTTGACTTCAGCTTCTGAATGACTTCCATCAGAGAGGCCCCCAGATATACTGTTTGGTTTCTCATTCACTCTGCTGGGTCACACTCAGGCAACCAATCATTCAGAAGGGCATTCATGCAGGCAGGGAGCCAATCAGGCATTCAGGAGATTCTCCTCCCTCCAGACACTCACAACAAGGAATGTGTATTGGGACAAGTACCCAGCCATTCATTACTCCACACTGCATTCATTCCAGTTTTGGGTAGAGCTGTCTCAGACTCTGTGTCATATACCAGAAACCAGACACCCATAACAAGAAGTGCATATTGGTCACACACTCCCTTCACCCAGGTCCCACTCCAAGGGTGTAACCACAACATACAGTCACTGGGAAGGCTCCAGCCAGTCTGGCCTGGACTTCCCCACAATACCATATATGGAACTTCCACCCAACAGCCAGCCATGGGGAAGGGACTTCCCAGGAATTTGGGAAAACAAGGTAACAGGCAATAGAAAGCAAGAGGCCACTGGGGCCATCTTGTCTACTATCAAGGATCAACTGATTCCAATGGCAGGGCCTGGGTATCCCCAAAATGGAGGATACTCAGAGCAACTGTCAAATTCAGCATGGAGCTGCCACCAGCTCATACCCTGCTCTGTGGGCCACACACAGGTGTCCAAAAACATACACTTGGCGTACAGGGTCGTACTCCCACCCCTGGCTGCCATAAGGGTATCCCAAGGGTCTGTTCACCAAACCAAAAAGAGGAAGAGCTACACTGCCAGGAGTCCCACATGAACTCCTGCGCGGAAAACAAGACAGAAAACACATGATAAAGCAATAAAGGACAAGGATATGGAGGCCCTGTCCCTCCAATGCATTTCCAGCATCACACTCCCCTCATACAGGGCAGTCATTTCTCAGCCACTAGAGTGTCCCATATCTTTTCCCACCACATCTGGATCACTGAGCCCTCTACAGATTTCCAATTTTGAGCTATAGTCAACTTAGCCGATAGGAGTAGGTGACCTATTAATGCAGAGATAGGCCCCATTAAGCGGAATACCCCATTGCCTGGGTCCCCCAATAAAACCACTGGGAGTCCAAAAGCAGCAACAGTCCTGTAATATCTTTAATTTCTGACAGAACCTCCATCCAGAATATAACCACCTTCTTACATGTCCACACCATATGATAGAGAGAGCCCTCTTCTGAACATCCACGCCAGCAGCACACTGTGTAATCTTCATACATCCTGTGTAGTCTTTCTGGGGTCAGGTACCAACGATAACAAGGTTTATACATACCCTGTCTGTAACACACTTTCAGGACTTAGGCGTCCGTTCCGATATTCTTAACCAGGCGTCATCCTCAAGTCAGTTCAAGAGTATCAACGATCTAGTGGCACACCTTTTCATGTGACAGTGAGAAGCCCAGTGCCTCAGTTGGGTTTCGTGAAACCTTTCCCTTTCAGTTATGTTAAAAGTCATTTTACACTCATTAAAGGTCTGCGGTTCACCTTTACTATTTACTAAACAATTACTGCATGTGAGTGAGCCCCCCAGCCCGCCAAGCCTCAAACCTCCTTACATCAACACCTGGCTGGAAGTCCGGGTTGTTCCAGACCAGCATCAGTGGGCCCATACCCAATGTAGCTCCCCATATTCGTAGAGCCTTTCCCATGTAATAGAATGTATTTTTGGTCATGGTGAGAAGCTGGCAACCTGACATTTTTACTAGGACCTTTTCCTCCATATATGGGAGCTGGGACAGTGCAACACAGAATGTACTAGTTCTATAGTTTTACATTTCGGCTGCATCCCATCATCTCCCCATGTAAACACATTGGACAGCTGCGTGGCTAAATTGTAGTGGAACAAATCTGGGTCCCCCAATCTCACCGGTTTCAATATTACCCAGCTTGAGATTCTCCCCTATTTATTGCCCCATATAAACTTAAGGATTTTCCCTTGTAGTGTGCAAAGCTCTGAGTCAGGGATCTTTACTGATAATTCCAGACAGAGGTAGAGTAGCCATGGGATGAGATTCATCTTTACAGCAGCAATTCTACCAAACCAAAAGATTTCTATCTTCCCCATCTAGTGAGGTCCTCAGAAAGCTCTTGCAAAAGTGGCGAGAAGTTGATCCTGTAGACCCCAGAGATTCTACCAGGAAGCTGAACTCCAAAATAGGGAATAGTTTCCCGGGACGATTGTATAGGGGCCAATCCAACAATTAGGGGTAGATCCTGTGGTCAGAGAGAGAGTTTAGATTATGAGATTTATCGTGGTTAATTTTAAAGCCAAAAATCCAACTAAATTCCTCTAGTTCACCCAGCAGCTCCCACAGAGAGGTTTGAAGATTCCACTGAGTTAAAGATTGTCATCCGCATAAAGAGAAACCTTATAGTTTACCCCCTCAACTTCTATTCCCATTATGTTCGTGTTATTCCTAATATGGCAGGCCATCAACTCCACACTCAGGGCGAATATTAGTGGGGACAACAGACAACCCTGCCTTGTACCTCTAGTTTCAACCCCCCAAACACATGTATACAGGTCATTAGAGATCAGTAGGAGTCTCCTTGTGAAAGGCTATGGAGAGGGACATTTCACTCAATTTCCTCATTACAGACTTTCTTTTCATCAGGGAATGTAACCTTTGAACATTCCATGTGCACATATGGATAAAGTCTTCACCCTCCTGACCCTCTATTGTACTAGCAATGCCTCATGTGCTGACCCAGAGTAATGCACCCATGCACCCTAAAATTATATCAACATACATATGTACTGTTAATCAAAGTCAGCCCCAATGTTAATTTTTGTAGCATAACCCCCCTGCCCCAAACAACCAACAATGCATTCCCCTGAGTGCAGCCTCCCGCCTAAATAGCTTGAACACGAGGTCTGTTTACAAGGTAACCATGAACTGTAGTAAACACAACCGTCCCCTACTTCAACCTTCCCTCACCCTCCCACGCCAAGCTTAACCATGCTCAAACTAGAGCAAAATTCAGAGATCAAGTATCCCAACTAGGGATCAGACTTGGAAGGCAATCAACTGCACCTAGCCAACGCCCAGTTTACCTCCCTCCACCGTACTAGCCATAAGCCCTTCCCCTACTCTCCAATCAATCCTCTTAAGACCACCCCCGCAGGGGATAGCCTCCACTCCGGAGCCCAGCTTCCCCTATTATGGGCCTATTCAGCTCCCCATCCACCTGGTGTACAATTAAGCGCTCTTTTAAAAGTGACATAATCACCTGTAGAGAAGGAGCCAAGTACCCCCGCCAAAAGCCCTGCCCCCATGCTGCCTATATGTTGGGAGCAAGAGAGTGAGACACATGCAGTACCATTGAAGAGGCCTGTACCACAGAAAATCATGGAAGCACGGTATCCATTAAGGAAACCATACATGCATTCTCAAAGATATGATGGCCTTTTGGACAAAGTCCCGGAAGAAGTGTGAAAATGAGTTCAAAAGAAGACTGGTGACGTCATGCAAAGCAGAGCTGATACACCCAGAAAAGATGCAAGTGGCTGAAGAACGTGAAAATTCTATGAGATTTGAAGAGGATGTGTTAAAGATGAGCAACATTTCGGGCTCGAGATGAAGAGGTTCATTCTACAGAAATGATGAAGAAAATGCAAAGTCATTTTACAATTCTACAGACGCAGAAATGCAAGCAGACAAAGCAATATTAAGTCTGGCTACGTAGTGAATAGATTGCAGCGATGCGCCAACGTATATGCATAGGAATATATGGAACATGGATGTTCCACAATGCACTTTAGCAGAGCTTGGACCCAGGATTTCAGTGTGGCGCAGTTGGAAAACAGCTAATGGCGAAAGGGAATTCAAGAAAGTTTTGGCCACTGTGAGCCTGGGTGTCCATTCAGTAGTTACATAAATGTGAGCAAAGAACAAACCCCTATCTGAGGTGGGGTGAAAAAACGCAGAAGACTGCAAAGGTTCATCCTTTAATAGTATTAAATGCAGTACAGAGCTCAGAAACGTGGTCTCCAGTCACATGGTCAGATGAAAATAGACATTGGGTCGAGCTACACTGAAACCAGGAGACAAACTATGCCTATACTCCCTTTTATTCTCAGGAACAGAGAACATTTACAAGGCCAAGTTCAAAGCTTAATTGACTGGCAGACTGCTAGAGTGATGATGGATATCAGACTAATTGGGTGAGAAGCTATGGTTAAGACCAGCCCACGGGCACCTGGGTTACCAGCCTGCGTGCTGCTGGCATTTGGAATATTCCAAAGGGGTATGAAGGTGGCAACCAATTATAGAGGGCCACGTTACAGAGAGCCCTACAGTTTGTATAACCAATAAAACGTTGTGCAATTTGATGATGCACATACTGACTTGTATTAGAGGAGGGCTTAGTTACCCACCTGATGTTAGAGACCCAATCAGTATCCCTGTCAAGTATGGAACGTATACTTAGATGTTCCCTCTAAGCATATCACTTTCCCAAGTAGGTTTGTGTAGTTTTCCATGTAGGATGACGTCATTGATGATGGGCTTTTACAGTAAAAGTCATGTTTTTTATGAAATGCATCAAGAGAAATCGAGCGAACGTCCATTGATTTCCATTGTAACTGCTTGTTTTATATCATTGTAAATAAAACAGCACTGAGTGTTGCCAACTTCCTGAGTCGGTTTGATTATTGATATTTGAGTAGGATCTGCATCAGCATCTATCTCTAAGCATTACTACCTCGTCTTAAAGGGCCTTAGGTACACAGGTTCACGTGGTAGCAGAGAGATGATGATTCAAAATCCATCGACCCAGTAGGCTTTTAACGGTCTCGGAAATATCAGATGTCGTCCGCCATTTATCTGGAGGACCGTGAGGCTTCCTGTGAATAGCGGCCAAAACCAAGTGGGCGCTATAATGGCACGTAAAATGCAGGAACGGGAGGATCTGCTTATTTACATTCAGAATTTTCAAGAGCAATGGTCTTTGGAAACATGGGAGACGTTGGGAACATCTATACCTGTATTCTATCATATATTGTGTCAGAGACTACCAGACAAGGTACAGAGACAGCTCAAGAAGCTGGTTGGTATGAAGGCAAACCCATGGCCAGAAATACAGCTGACCATTGCGCACCATTGCAATTGTTGCAGGAAAAAAATCAAAAGAGAGAAGATTCTAGGAAGATCGAGGATGCTAAGTTAGTGTAGAAGAAGCTATCGAATTATGCTATAGAAGGGGCAAGGGAGAATGGCCAGGATTACAGCAGACAGCAGGTATGCCACGGGTGAATAACCACCGGTAGTTGGATCAAGGAGGGAACAGATTTATTCCAAGAGGCGGGGGTGCATTCAGCGGAAGAGGAGGCTTTCAGAGTAATCAGGGACATTTTCACAATAACCAAGGTGGTTTTCAGAATATGCAGAATGATAATCAAGGCATGCAGGGAGGGCAAATCAGAAGACTCCCTCCTGTGTGTTGGACATGTCGAATGACAGGGCATATTGAGTGAACATGTGGGAGCCAAGGGTATGTACAGAATGGGGAATTCTCAAGGGGGGGACCGCTTATCCTCTAGCATATTGCCCACAAGGTAGGGACAGGTTTGCCCCAGATCACACAGCGTATCAAGCACAAGCGCCAGAATGCAGCAGGCTTTGCAACCACAGCAAGCACCATTGAATGCGCTGCAAGGGCAGTCACAGCACGCACCCATTCAAATACAGCAGAGTGCAAACACAGGACAGTTATTGACTCCTAGAGTAGGGGGTATCACTGTCGAGGGTGGGAATCCTTTCATGGGCACAGGAATAAGTATGTACCCACAATAGGACAGCTCACAGGGTGACTTGATGTGTTCAGTACTATCAGTGATGTCCAATCCTCAAGAGGAACTGAAGGTTGACATTACCATAGGAGGCACATACTTTTCTTTTGTAGGAGACAAGGGTGCAACTCGCTCATGTATACAGGAGGGAACCTTTTCATTATCTGGAAATGCCATGAATGCGCAAGGTTTCTCTAGAGCTACAAGTAGAGTTCCTTTCACTGAAAAATTGCCAGTATCTACAGGAGAGTGTGAAAGGACTGTCCCGTTATTGTATTCAAGACAGACACCAGTTAATATATTGGGCCGAGATTTAATGACGAAGATAAACATAACGATTTACTTCACTGATGAAGGCATAGTGTGTTCAATGCCAGGAATACATTATTTAAACGTGGGCAAATTTATCATGGCATTTACAGGGCAAACGGGGGAGGCCGTTAGAACCAGAAGTTTTTCACTATGGGGTATGCATTTTGTTAACATGACTACCCGGTCTAGTGGGCAAGATTATGAGATTACCTGATGAATTTCTATTCAGGCCACAGATTTCAATGGACGAAGAGCGGTGACAGGTTTTTCCCTTAGAGTTACAGGCAGCTGTATTGAGAGGGGAATTGGCCATGCTCAAAGGATTTGATGATGACGGCAGGCCATGGAGAACAGTGATTGCTATTGGGGAAGGTTACAGATTGACTGACGTCACTGACGAGGATATGTTTAGAGATGACTCGTCAGATGATGAAGTAGTGGTCAAGATGAGCATTAGATATTGGATTAGGACAGAAAGACACAAGGTTCCACAGAAAATGTTGCTAGTGCGGTAGCGTCCCACATTTTTTGATGAAGATATGGTGAAAGGGCCAGTTTCTTTATGGACTATGGGCCCCTATGGCATAGGCCTGTTAAAGGGGGTGGGAGAAGTTAAAATTAAGTTGAAGCCAGGAGCAATCTTAGCTCGAGTAATGCAGTATCCCATGTCTTGAGAGGCAGACAATGGTATTTTTAAGACAATATCGGCCATGATGGATCAGGACATCTTAGTGTCGTCAGAGTCACATACAATACCGCAGTGTACCCTATCAAATAAATCTAAGGTGAGGTTGTGGCATTTAATTTAGGACATGAGGATGATAAACCAGATTGTAGAGGCCCAATTGCCTATAGTTCCTAATCTGGCGACGGTCCTAAGTAGTATCCTAGTTGAGGCACAATATTTTACTGTGATTGACTTGAAAATGCGTTTTTTTCAATCCTGTTGTATAAGGATTCCCAAGATCTGACGTAATTTACGTTCCGTTAGACTAAGCTGAAAAGCACAAGCTTACCTCAGGGGTACTGTGAGTCACCATCAATTTTCAATTTCCTAAGCAATATTGATTTGGCAAGTTTCATGCTGCAATACGTAGATGATATTTTCGTCTGCAGCACATCAGAAGAAGAGTCAGACGTGACCCAATTTAGCTAATGATTATTCTAGCAGAGAAGGGATATAAGGTATACAAAGAGAAATTGCTGTATTGTCAAGAAGAGGTGTTGTACATAGGACAGTTGATCTTGCATGAAGGAAAGAAAGTTACACCTGAAAGGGCTGAGGCAATTTTGAAAACCTTAAAATAGCATGTGTAAAGCAAATGCAACAGTTATTAGGATTGTGCAATTATGTCAGAGCATGGGTATTCAATTATAGTTCATACGCAGGGCCATTGCTGCAGACCTTGAAAAAGGCAAAAGTGAATCAGGAATAAATTGAATGGACTGAGAAAATGGAGGAGGGGTTTGAGGAGTTAAAAAAGGCAATTTGCACAGCTCCAGTTTTAGGGTTTCCCAATTATTCTGAGGAGTTCTTTTTATTCCCACACACGAATGGCAGTACTCACACAGATAACTTCGTTGGGGTATAAGCCCTTAGCATATTACAGTGGGATTTTGGACTCAGTAACAAGAGGTCACTTCCCTTGCGAACAATCGTTGGCAGCAGCCACGTTCGCTATTGAAAAGTTGCCAGCATAGCGATGGGGTGTTCCATGACGTTATTTGTTGAACATGCTTTGTTTGCTATTATGGAGAAACCCGAAGGTACACTGACATCTCAAAGAGCTTCTGCTTATGAGGCGGTTATATCAATCCAGCAATTAAAATAGTCAGATGTAAAACGGTGAACCCTGCCACGTTTGTAGCTGAATCACTGGCAGAGTATGAGCAAGCATATGATTGCTCGAATTATAAAGAATTCTATCCCAAGGGTGAAAGAAAATGCTTCAGCAGCTGGGGAGATTCTCTTTATTGATGGGTCTTCAAGGATTGATCAAACTGATGGAGAAAGGCATTGAGGTGCCGCTGTGGTAAAACACAGGGCTAATAGGGAATTTGAAGTAATGTCAAGTGCACGAATAACGTTTCACTTTTCAGCACAGGCTGCAGAATTAGTGGCGCTGATTGTCACGCTCAAGAAACACGCAGACCAGGAAGTAACCGTGTACAGCGACTCCACCTACGTGAAGTCAACTGTGCACGCAGGGTTAGCATGTTGGAAAAGGAGGGGCTACCTCCTAGTGGACGTCACTCCTGTGCAACACACTGCATTATTGAGCAGACTTATTAAAGCACTACAGCTCCCAGTAACCATTGCGATAGTTCAGTGTGCAGCGCACATTAAGAGAATAAACTTTTTTTCATGTGGAAACCAAGCTGCAGACCAAGAGGCAAAAAGAAAATGGTTGTGATGATGATTGTGAATGAGAGCTTTAATCACTTATCACAAACGCAGCTAATGGAAGTTCAGGGTGAAGCCCCACAGGAAGAGAAAGACCTGTGGACAAGGAGGGGGTGTCTTTATCCCCTTCTGAGGCATTGTGGCGACAAGACAGCACTGGTAAACCGGTGATGCCTGTAGCCTTATTAAGGGTGGCGTTAAAACAGCTACACTACCCTGCGCATGTCACTAGGGAGAGCCTTGCAGCAACAATTGCAGAAGACTGGTTCCTACTGAACCTGTTAGAACACGTTGCTTTTTATGTAGTAAATTGCATCATTTGTCAAAGGTTTGCTGCTGGGCACGCGCTGCGAACAGTCATATGAGAAATGCCTCGACCGAATGGTTCTTTTCAGCATTTACATATCGATTATGTTGATATGCTGCAGGTCTGAAACAGATACAGGTATATGATAGTGGTGGTTTGCCCCTTCTCTAGGTTGATTGAGGCTGGTCCATGCACACATCATGATGCCACTTGCACTGTGAAGTTCTTATTCCGAGAAGTATTTCCTAGATGGAGAATATGTGAGGTGTTGAGATCAGATAATGGCCCCCATTTTGTGAACGAGGTGTTTGAGCAAATTAGCTTATTGCTCAGCATAAAAAACAAGTTTTCTTCTGCTTATCACCTGCAAGTGAATGGGATACGTGAGAGACGGTCTGCTCAAAGAGAGAATAGTTAAGTTGAAACTGATGCTGAAAAAGGGATGGCTGTTTTCGCTGCCCCTTGCATTATATGCATTAAGAAATCAGCCAGGCTCTGACCACCACCTCACACCCCACAAATTAGTCACAGGGAGGCGAGTGAGAACGCCTCTAACTCCTCCTTCAAGGACTAGAAGTGATGCCCAGACAACTGCAGAACTGTTAGGATATGAGTTACATGCGTACTTAACATGTATGACCGTGACTATCTCTGTCATTTCAGATCAAGTCAAGAGGATGGGTGTCGGTCTCAGAACACAGATGAAGATCATACATCAACCAGATCTAAAGAACTATGTGCACCAAGACTTTTTGCTGGAGATCAAATTTTAATTAGAAATTTTACACTAGAGTGGCACAGGCCTAGACTTAGCGTCCTTTTCATAGTGGAGAACATCACTCCATCAGCAGTCAAAGTCCTAGAGAGTTGTGCTTGGATACACCTGGGAGACGTGAAAGTCTGCACTGAAGAGGCCACCACCCCCCCAACCCATTTGGAAGCAAGCCAAGGAGAAGAAGTTCAGCACATGCAGACTCAATCGATGACGGGGAAGAAGGACGCAAAGACTGTCCAATAGACAGAGGAAATGTGTACACTTAGACTGTGGCTCCCCTAAAAAACTCTTTGTAGCTGCTAAGCAAAGAGTGAAAAAGCTATTGTTCTTGAGCTACAGGAGCATGCTAAAATTGGATTGTGAAGTATTGAAGTCCTGAAGAAGAAAAATGCCAGATCCTGAAATTCTCCTTGATGATTGGAAGAGAGAGCAGTTCCCTGACTCATTTCTTACTGAGTTTCTCTTTGGAGGCACCCATGGTGGTTTCTGAGGTCAACACTTATCGGCTCGTTTTTGCTGTTTTTCTCTTCATTTTGCGAGCTTATTCTACACTGGTTGGGAGTACTAGGGACGTTTGTGTGTTTTTGCAAGACCCTAAAATCGTCCCATCGCGAGGAGATTACTCTCAGCCATCATTGAGCAAATTCTCCAGCTACCTTAGTATTGTACTGAAAGTATTGATGGTCCTGTCTAACGATGATGACCAAAAACTACTTGCTATGATCTTTTACTATTTGCTTCAAGTACACCCCTATATTGTGTGGAGAAATACAAACACTTTTGTGTGTATGTGAGAGCCTATAAACCGTCCAGCAATAAGCCGACTTCTTGTGGAAATCACTGAGCAAATTCCTCAACTGCCTGAGCATCTCATAACCTTGCCTGATTAAAACTACTTTTTCCTTCCTTAAAAGTAATTACAGGCAAGATGTGGAGTATTGATAGTAATAATAATATAGCAGACAAAGAGAGAGCACAGCGACGTGCGAGAAACCACTGCTTTTGGAGCCTGATGTATTGGCGTATAATATATGCATGCATCATAGTCATCATTGTTCTTTTGTTTCTCATGATACATACTGTTTATTATGCTGGTCCAAAGAGAGCAGTGGTTCTCTTGTTTCTTTCTACACAAAAGTGCAGTTTTATGAACACCAAGGCCCTATGTGATTGTCCCTACTCCAATAGCTTATGTGGAGGCACCGGATTCTGTGACTGTGTTAGGAAAGATTTCTTAATTGTGGGTAATTTTCCTTCCATGTTGCAACCCCTAAACTTTTTGCTGTTGTTTTCACCATGATCTAGACTTTGCCAGAGAAGTGCAGCCTTCTGCCGCACTCCTCTGGGCTTTCGCTCCATTCTTACGGGGAAACAGACATGCCCTTAAGACAGTCAGTACCGGGAAACGCTGTTTTCCGTAGTTTCTTTTATCATGTTGCGGCTTTCGTGCAACATGACACAAGAGGGCACTGTAAGCTAAGTTACTGCTCTCTTGGGTCTCTAGCCTTCTACAGGCCCTAGATACTCTTTTTGGATTGTAACTGATCGGTGCAAGTAATTCACGGACGGGAATGGTGGCAGCGATCGTTTCTTGTGTTTTGAGCTCCTTTTGGCGTTTTAAGCGCGTTTCTCGCGCTTAGACCAAAATGGTGGCCTGGCTCCCAGAATGGCCAGACCACGAGGCTCCTTTGTCCTGTCCGCTGACTGTCTTGCTCCCTTCACCTTCCCCAGGTCGAGCCGACCCGGGGCCTTCCTTATTTGGGCATGTACTTCCCCGCGAAACACGGATGCTTTCGCGGGCTTCTACAGGCCTTGTGTGTGCCTCCAGGATGTGGGCTGGAATGCCTGGTCCCAATACACATCCTGGGTGCCAGAGAGTCTAGGGTGGTGTGAATGCCTGGGACCACTGTGGTCCGTGATAGGTCCACGTATGGTGTGAATGTTGATGAGCGGATCTCCCATTGGGTCCCCTCCGTTTTGGCGCGAAGAGAACCGTGGATAAGAGGGGGCTGGAAACACCACTACCAGGTCGATCTCCTGAGTTCTCACGAACGAAGGAATACAGGAGCCAAGTATCCTGCAACCAAGAGGCTGAACCGAGGAATCGCTGGTGACCCGCTGAAGGACTGCTCCTCTGCACTGCTGTCGCCTTGTGAAACCCTTTTTACCTCTGATCGAACCAGAAGGCCTGTACTGGTACTTCGACCCTTGGAATAGCGGGGACAGCTATTCTCGGCATCTTCACCATCTCCAGCTCGTAAGCCTTCGGAAGCGTCTCTGGGCCATCCAGCAGACTGACCAGCCTACACAGGAGTCTTGCTCTGTAACCGCCGCCAGGTTGTGTTGTATTTCTAGTCCTTGTCACTCTCACACGATTCGTACACTTGGCGTTCCCAGGTTTGAAGTGAGTAGGTACATTTGACTGAGATACACACAACCGCTCCGTTGCCCTGCTGTGGTAACACACTGTGGGGGTTCACTTAGTTTGGGACATCTTTAACTCAACTCTGCTGCTGCAGAATCAACACGACAACGAGACGTCCCCTGCTCTCCTGAACCTGCCAGCGACTGAAACTGACGCGGAGAAGCCTTGGTCCGCTTGCATCGGGGAAGGGTGAGTAGCATAGCTAGGAACTGGTCGCCCTCCTGCAGGAGCCCATAGCTTTTCCCCGCTGTGTCAAAACAGCACGCCTTTCCGTACTCGCGCTCTGCATCTACCCACAGTGGAGGCTGCGCTTGAGTCGCGGAACTCTGTCCTTCTTCATTTGTGCACTAAACTGAACTGCCTGATTCCCTCGAAGAGACTCCCCTTTTTGCCCGTTGGCACCAGCGTGTGCAGGTACTTTTGAGCACAAGGCTCCACTCTTCATAGGGCTCGGACTTCCTTTTAGTTAGGTGCCTCTGAAGGCGGACTGGGTCTAAGCATTATTTCGCACTGCCTGTTTTCCTTCCCTTTTAGGTGGACTACACATTTTGTGCATCTAACGCTATAGACTTGTTTGTATTTGTATATATATTGTATTGGTATGGTATGTGTTGGTTTACTAGAGTTGTATTGTGATTTCTCGCTACGGTCATTGTTTTAAAGGCCTTGGAATAAATGTGTATATATTTTTAATATAACACCTGTTTGGAGTAGTTTGTAAGTGTCCTTACTGTGTGTGCTCATTGCGGGCTTTCAGTCACCCTCACCCCTCTTGAGACCTAGTCATGACCGCCACGATCGCTACCCTGATTGGTCTGGCTTGTCCAGAGGTTACCCTGTTCCAAGTAATTAGGTTGGCCTTCTGAACTTCTGCGCCACCAGGACAGAGTTCAGAAATCCGTCTTAACAGACTGTTATCTCTAAAAATTCTTATACAGGAAGGACTCTTATAGATATCCTTACTGAGCGCCAGATATAGATTCTGAGAGAGAGAGACAAAGAAAGAGAACTAAGACAAGTGTAAGGGAGTATTATTATGAATTAAATAATTATCTAGACAGTACAGCACACTAGGGCAGCAAAATGTGGTATCAACATATATGAAAGAGGTGGGAAAGAGACCTTCAGAGGAGGATTGCTATTGGAAAGTCTAAGATATTCATCACATTGAAATAGATGCGCAAACAGCACACTGACTGACTCACCTTGCACTCTGCCATAAAAGAGGTCAGTTCCAGGGTCCAACAGCATCTTTGATATGGATGACAGAATGGACAGCACCAGATGAAGATGATTATGTGCAAGATATGAAGACAAGAGCCAGAGCACACACCAAGAATCATGTGGTAAGATATGATCAGCCTGGTATGAAGGGAGAAGGAATTAGTTGGAAAATAAACAGAAGACTCAATTATCAAGGAAAAACCGATGAAGAGGTTTGAAGCTGTAAAGAAAGAGGTCAGATGCAGATCTGGGGAACAGTGCTTTCTCCAGACAGATGGGACGAAGTTATAGTCATATGCGAGCTGTGGCAGTAACTGGTCATCGCAAACCACTCATCGAACAAGTATAAAATGGATGCAAACCTTTATGGCCAAAACTTGCAAAGAATCTGATGTGGGCCGAAGACAAAGGAGGCCCGTTGCAGATACTGTCTTTGGCTAGTGCATAGCTATGTTTCAGAATTAATGGCACAAGAAAAGTTGGAGAAAATCAACAGTGCAGACAAATCTTTGATGCACCAGGAATGAACGACGGGACATCAGTGATAATGGATCACTACTGGAACTGTAGATCCAGAGTTTATATGAAGCTGCCCAGAGATTGTGTAGGACTGTGTTCTTTAGATCGTTCATGTTCCAGTGTTGTTGATTCCTAAATGTGACTTGAACATTGGTGAGTTTCCAAAAGCAGATGCTCAGCTGAGGAAGAAAAGATCTACTGAGCTCATGAATCCAATAAAGAGGGAGGACTATTTCTCAGCTAAATCAATAGAAGCTTTTGATGCCATTCCATATGAGCACAGATTGTTCAGTCAATATTCACGACAATCTTTATGCCCAGGATCCAGACGGCAGCAAATACCAAATGATTACAAATAACCAGATGGGAGCTTTTGCAGATGATCAACACCACCATAAAAGGATTCAATGCTATCAATACGAATTATGCCTCTACAGAACAGATATGTCCTGGACATGTCCTGGACATGGTCACAGCTATGGATGGAGGTGTTTGTGCCAAAATCAGAGAATCATGTTGCACATTCATACCTTCTCATGATGACGAGAATGACACATTGACAGAGGTCATAACATTGCTGACAAACCTACACGTCAAGATGGAGGACGAGGTGTAAGACATTGCTGATGACTGTTGGTTTGGATCAATCTTTTCATGGATTCCTCAATGGATGGCGAACATTTTCAAATTTCTAGTAGCCCTGTTGGTAATGACCATGTTTACATTCTGTGTGATCAGAATAATAGTACCACAAATCAAGAAGACTGCAAAGAAGGCAGTAGGAATGAAGATTGTGATTGATGTTGAATCAGGATTTGAACCTAAAGAGCTGACAGATGAAGAGATCAGAGACTACGTAAATGCCAGCATACATCCACCTGAGGGAGCGAAATTCCTGTACCCAAAGAACCACAAGATGTATGTGGGGAGCTGGATCTACTGCAGTCCCAATGGACAATGCATGCTTATGACTTGGAGTACTGATGAGCATGTTAAATCAGCAGGATGTCTGAAAGGAGTCATAAAGATATGGGTCCCAAAGAAGCACTTCTTCAGACAAGGATGTCTAGATGTGAAGACTGATGAGAGAGTAGTCAATGAATCACCCAGAGGGGTGTGTGTATTAAAGAAGCCAAGTACCCCCACCAAATGCTTCACCCCCATGCTGCCTATATGTTGGGAGCCAGAGATGAGACATGTGCAGTACCAGTGAAGATGCCTGTACTGCAGAAAATCATGGACACAAGGTATCCATTAAGGAAACCATATATGCATTATCGAAGATATGATGGCCTTTTGGACAAAGTCCCAGAAGAAGCGTGAAAATGAGTGAAAAAGAAGACTGGTGACATCATGCAAAGCAGAGCTGACGCACCCAGAAAAGATGCAAGTGGCTGAAGTACGTAAACATTCTATGAGATTTGAAGAGGAGGTGTTAAAGATGAGCAACATTTCGGGCTCAAGATGAAGATGCTCATGCTACAGAAATGATGAAGAAAATGCAAAGTCATTTTACAATTGTACAGATGCAGTAACGCAAGCAGGCAAAGTAATCTTAAGGCTGGCTATGTAGTGAATAGATTGTGAAGATGCGCCAACGTATATGCATATGAATGTATGGAATATGGATGTTCCACAATGCACTTTAGCAGAGCTTGGACCACATGAAAAGACAGGATTTCAGTGTGGCGGAAACAGCTAATGGCGAAGGAGAATTCAAGAAAGGCTTGGCTGGCCCAGCACCAAGAAGTCGAGGCCACAGTGAGCCTGGGTGTCCATTCAGTAGTTACATAAACGTGAGAAAAGAACAAACCCCTCTCTGAGGTGGGGTGGAAAAACACTGAAGACTGCAAAAGTTCATCATTTAATAGTATTAAATCCAGCACAGAGCTCAGAAACGTGGTCTCCAGTCACATGGTCAGATGAAAATAGACATTGGGTCGAGCTACACTGAAACCAGGAGACAAACTATGGCTATTCTCCCTTTTATTCTCAGGCACAGAGAACATTTACAAGGCCAAGTTCAAAGCTTAATTGACTGGCAGGCTGCAAGAGTGATGATGGATGTCAGACTAATTGGGTGGTAAACTATGGTTAAGACTAGCCCACGGGCACCTGGGTTACCAGCCTGCGTGCTGCTGGTGTGTGGAATTTTCCAGAGGGGTACCAAGGTGCCAACCAATTATAGAGGGTCACATAACAGTGAGCCCTATAGTTTGTATAACCAATAAGACTTTGTGTAATTTGATGACGCACACAATGACTCATATTAGAGGAGGGCTTAGTTGCCCACCTGATGTTAGAGACCCAATCACTATCCCTGTGAGGTATGAAACGTATACTTAGATGTTCCCTCTAAGCATATCACTTTCCCAAGTGTTTTTTGTAGTTTGTCATGTAGGATGACATCATTGATGATGTGTTTTTACTATAAAAGTGATATTTTTTTATAAAATGCATTGAGAGAAATCGAGCGAACGTCCGTTGATGTCCATTGTAACTCCCTGTTTTAGATCATTGCACATAAATCAGCACGGAGTGTTGCCAACTTCCGGAGTCGGTTTGATTATTGATGTTTGAGTATGATCTGCATTCCCATCTATCTCTAAGTACTGCTACCTCATCTTAAAGGGCTCTAGGTACATGGGTTCACAGCCAACATTGTTTCATTAGGTCCCAGTCTCCACAAGTCTTCCTGAGTAGACCTTTAACTTTCCTACCCCTGCCCCCTTCAACCATTTTCATGGTCCCGCCTGCCTATCGCCCGAACTCTGGGCTTCCACCCCTGCCTTTTCCTCCCCAACCTCCCCATCTACCATCAGACTCTCAATTTCCTCCAGCGTACAGATCGACCACCTTCTTACTTAATATGTGAAGAGATGCGCAGTGGGGAAGCTCCACCTGTAGGTCACCTTCTTAATCCGCAGCCACTCAGTCAACGGGCAACTAGCACAGGCCAGGTCCTGATACAGGGATAGAGACATGTTACGAAATGTGATGGCCGTGGAAGTTTTAGCCACAGACATTATGCATTTCTTCACCTTGAAAAATGCACTCGAAACAGTACACCTGGGGCTCTATCCTGTGTTAAGGACGGCCGTGCTCTTGTTTGGTGTGTCCTGTCCAATTCAATAGCTGCATCATCTGGAAGCTTCAGAATGGTGAAAGAGGTCCTCTACGAAATCCGGTAGTTTATCATCTCACACAGCCGAGGAAATGCTGCAAATCCGAATTTTATTTATCCGTGAGCGGTTCTCTCCATCCACCTGTTTATCCCCCAATGCCTCACACCAAGCCTCTAGGGCTTCCAGCCTGTTGGAGCATTCCCCTACTTCATACAATTGCTCAGACAAAGTGCCCACCACTTCAGAAACCTGCTGCTCTGTCTCCGCCACTCTTTTGTCCAGCACTAAAATCCTATGGGGGACCTCCTCAGTGCTTTTGTGGATTTCCTTTCTAATTTCTGCAAGGAGATCCTGGAGATCTGTTTTGGTGGGAATCTGTGCAAGCAGAGTTGGAAGTGGATCCAGCACATGGATATGGGATATTACTGTTTCACAGCGTTTATTCTTGTCAG
This sequence comes from Ambystoma mexicanum, assembly GCF_040938575.1. Classification (NCBI taxonomy): domain Eukaryota; kingdom Metazoa; phylum Chordata; class Amphibia; order Caudata; family Ambystomatidae; genus Ambystoma; species Ambystoma mexicanum. Next base: position 642,795,422 of record NC_090935.1, read on the forward strand.
GAGGTTGTAACATTCGGGAGATATATCCGTGTTTACCCGATTTGGGCATCTTTGTCATGTAGTCCACCAAGTGTGCTGATTATTGGAAAAGGAGCCCCCAGGAGTCATCACTCTCCGCACCCTCCAGCAAGCCACCGGCCAACCCTGCACTGCTGTAGATTCACACCAACTGGCACATAGTCGAACAGTCCCAAGAACTTCCCTACAGTTGTAATTAGTTCAATGCTTGCATACAGGGGGTGCACTGGTGAGCAGCACAGGAGCCCACTGATAGGAAAAGAGTGACCAGAGTCTTTAGCGGAGGAGCCTATTATAATAAAAACAGCCCACTACTCTTGTGATTATTCTCCTGAGCCTGGGACTCACAGCAGGGTGTACATATAATGAACTGCCCACACCATTCATAGACGCCTGAGAGGCTGAAATGGGGATCTACACTAGACCCTGCACCATAGCTTTCATACCAAAATCTCCACAGACATCATTGAGCCAGCAGCCCGGCCCGAGCATTTGAACCGTGTCCCCTCAGCTACCGCCCTGTCTGGGAGAGACCGGTGAGCCTTCACTCCTTGTTAGCTTGGAACTGACCATCTGCTCTGCAGTCCTGTGCTTAACGCATTGTAGGATGTATTGGGCCCCCTGGATCAGCACTCTCTAAAATGAGGAGTGCCCTCCCCTACTTCATCATGTATATCGTGTGGGCAAAAGGGCCCCCCAGTGATCAGCTCAGGCCTCCTGCAGTGACCTAATCATCTTGAGGAGCCGCGCTGCCACCAGCTTAGAACGCTGTGCTCCGTGAACACCAGGTAACACGCTGCCTTTCTCTCCAGGCCAATGATCTCCTCCCCAGCGCCATAGGTGGGATCCCTGTCCTGCTGGCAGGGCCACCCCCTGCCTCTCCTCCTCATGCTGCACCTGGTCGGGTGGTCGGGCACATTAGGGCGGCATCCAGCATGCGCCGGCATCCGCAGGGTCCTCTTCCAGCCACACCACTCCGGGTTATGGCAGTTACCACATGAGCCTGCTTCCCCCTCCAGCACCAGTCCACTGTGCAAGCCTGGAGATCCTGCGCAAGCCCGGGGACATGGCCCACAAGTGCGAGTCGATCGCTCACCAGTTCCCTGTGGAGGCTGTAGTGCTGGCTAATATAGTTCTGTGCCCAGACCCGCCATCATGGAGAGTGGCCCACCTTACATCTGCTGCAATCTCTGAATTACCGGCACCAATTTCATCCGGAGAAGCATCCAAGTACAGCACTAGGACTCACGCAGCACATAATCGCCTTTCTAGGCAAGATGGAGAGGTAAGAGAAGCGGCATTTAGCATATGTTCCTTCACTTTGGGGAAGGCTCTTAGGGAGCCATCTTGTCGATGGTGCTCCTAGCCACATCCCCAGAGGAAGCCATCTTGGATGACTGCCTCTAAGGAGCTCTTTGGAAACAAGGCAAAACTAGCAGCCAGCAGTAAGCAGTAATTGTGTTGATTTGAAAAATGTTCCTCCAAATTACCGAATTGCAGCCTACCCTTATTAATATCTTCACCACCAAACAGGATTTTTTTATTTGCGAGTTGAGTGATCGTGAAGTAGACACATTGCACTTTCAGTGCCAACCACCTCATCTGTAAAATGCTCGTGTATGTTTAGAAACTCAGCAGTGGATTAGTCGGGTTGTCTTTTCTCTGTGTTGCCAGCTACACTAGGAACGCGGTGCCAAGGCGTCCCTCACCGGTGGTTGGCGGGCAGCCATCTTTCTCTCCACTCTGTCTCGCTGGTTGTCTCTCTGGAGAAGCCGTTGGTGTAGTGGTGTACCAGGCATGCTGTGGAGGAGTCAGACGACCGCAACATAGCAGGGCCCGTAGATCAGGTGAGTCCTAGTACATGGAGGTCAAAAGCAGATCTAGCAGAAAAGAGAGCACCACGTCTGTGGTAAGCACGGTACCCGCTAGAGATGAGGTCTATTGACACCCAGTCTCCTTGCTTATCAAACGCGTTTTTATCAGAGACCCTTTTTAATAAAGATCCTCTCTCCATCATCTCCTCTACCCACTGACTTTCCTCCTCCCTTTTCATAACCGCACCCACCTTCTGCCTCATCACTATTGAACGGCTATGGGTGTATTGGAGACGCAATTGTCGGGACAGCGCTCATGCCAAACTGCAAGCATAATGATCCAAAGGAATAGGGACCGGAACCTTGCACACCTTTCCTGATCATGTCTTTTATCCCACAGATTCATCTCACGCTGCATCATTATGCCCTTTTCTCAACTGTCATTATGTTAATTGCGCCTTGTCACTGACATTCATTCACATTGCCTGGGGGTTTCTACCCGCCACATTCTCAGTCGCCTCCACATGATTTGTGACGTCTCCCATGTCCGGTTCAGAGTCGTTACTCTATGGAAAGCTATCTTTCAGAACCAAGGTGCTTATGGCAGGAGTGCGGTTATGCCTCTGAGATCTGCAGGTTGCTCAGTTCATTTTGTTTCTTACTCTCGCAGGCTTCATTCTGGTTCTTTCTGAAAGTAGCGACCTACTGCCTTTCCCCCTTCGTCCATGAAACTCATGAAACAATCGTTGTTGGTTTAAAAGTATGGGTCAAACAGGTTTTGGTCTTGACTGCCCAACCGATTACATGATCCCCTAGATGTAGGTCCAAATTGGTGGGCTATACAAGATCGTCCCAGAAACCTTTGGCTGTGCAACCTTCGGACCCCTATTGTTTCTCACAGTATGTGACTCTTTTAAGCAAAATATACGTTTTTAAATATTGAACCAACGTATTCAGTGCTACCTTTAACCCACAACTATTGTCATTAAAATAAGAGCTGTAAATATGATAGCTATCTCCCGCCGTTTTCAGCTTCACAGCCTTGCATATTGCTGCATGTGATTTCCTTTCCTAGTTTCCTTGAGCAGTATTAATACAAGCATTGCTAAAGCCAACAGTTATAGCGTGTGTAAGTATTAGACATTTGCCAGCCACTGCTATTAGATTCCCAGGTACTTGCACCATTTTGCATCTACTTCCATGAATGGCCAGTCCGTACCACTACAGCAGTGCCTTGCAAGTGTCTTTCCCATGCCTACACATTAGCCCAAACGTTGGCATTGCCAGTGCTTGTTTTTATTTTGTCTTCAGAGAAAATACCTCATGCACGTGACACACATTAAATGTCATGTTTGAATGTGTGAAGTTGTACTACCTGCGTTCTAGCCTGGGAAACATGTTATACTCCCAAGCAATGTTCCCTCTATTTTTTCCTAAGTGCGTAAATGATTAGCTTTTGTGCGCACATTACTTTCCATGTCCGCAACTATATAACGATGAGATACCATCGCCGAAGAGTTTGGAAGGCAATTTCCCCTTCCCAACCACTGCAATTCTTTACAAATCAGTGCAAAAGCAGCATCTTTTTTTTCAAACATATAGGTTATAAGAAAAACAAATATTTTACATGTGATATGGAGTGCTCATCAATCAATCCAAGACTTCAAGATATTCCATATTACCTATCAAAAGTACTCCAGCGCAGAGAGAAAAACGTGCATGCACAAACACAGCTTTGCATGCTCAGCAGAAATAATAGAATTAGCTGTGGCTATTCGTTTGTTAACACTAGTCAGAGACAATAGTGAACGTATTTAATGCCATTGGGAAAAAACTCCTGTTTATTACAAAAGTATTGCTAATCACTGATGTGGCTATCAAATAAAATCTGATATCATGCAATTTTTGTAAATGGAATAACTGCAACTGAAAGGAATGTGTCAGAAAACATGGCAATAGTAGTTCATGTGACACTTTCATGGAATAATTCAAGGGCCAGGAGAAAATGCGCAAATAAATTGTGTAAGGACGATAAATGCATCACAACAACTACACCACAAAATATGATAATCAGAATTCCTAGGCCTCTGCTTACTATTCACATTATGTTCTGTGAGTTATGACAACACGTACGCAAAACCAGCCTTACAGCTAGGAGGTATATGCACCACCCGGTTTACTCCCTAAAAACAGGGCAATGTGCCCAACAAAACCAGGAAACCATGAACATATCCCCTGCTTCTACTCACAAAGTTTCACTGATTTTAAGAAACCACGACCAGCAGAGAAGTGGCATTGGGAGGAACACGAATATTAGTGCCTGGCGGGGGCGGGGCTTAGTCCTCCCAGCCAATGAGGAGGCTTACAGTGGGGGTTTACCACACAATCGATTCGAAATATATTTTTTGATTATAAACATAATTTCCTGATGACGAGAAGAACTCGAAGAATCCCACCAGCTAGAAAGAGGGTTGAAATCTGAGGGGAAGCTGCTGGGGCGGAGCTATGCACTCTACATACTATTGATAGGGACCAAAAGCACCCACAGTAACATTGATGGGACACTCAAAGTGTCAACGTTTTTCCATAGGAAAAATACTAAATGAAAATAACCGGGGAATCCCAGCATGACGACGGGGAATATTCACAGTATGTTAATCTATGAAAGATCGAATGCTGGAGAACATTCTTTTGACACTTCAAGAAGCAGCAGGAGGGAGCCACTCTCCTAAAGAAGAATATTCTGTTAGTTTATCCTTTAGTTATACTGTGAGGGTCAGAGTAAGATTTGATGCAGGACGGTGGAACTTTGATTTGGCAAACATTTTGACAATTTCTTTAGTTTTAGTTCGAGGTAGGGCACTCCCTTTGTGTATTCAATATATACAATTTTATAACCAAACCCATGCCACCCTTGTGCCAGCTTCCTTCTTCGGCACACTTACAGTACTCAAAATCCTTAGAGGGCAAATTAATATTTGAGTTTTATAATGAGTTAATTTGCAAGGGGGATGCATTAAAGCGCTTGTGTAACATATGTACAAAGAATAGGAAGCATGGGATGAGGTTAAACATACTAGTAGCCTGCTTACTTATAGTCGGTATCCGATACTTTAACTGGCACTTGGGTTACATAGTTTGGGTAATGCTTTAATTCTAGTGCTTGAACATCATTCATATTATTATAACAAACATAAAACAAGACTTGTATCCAAATAGGCTGAGTCAAGATTGCCTGGTAATATGAGAATGTGACCTAGGGCAGAGTTCGAGTCATACGGTATAAGTATAGGAGTGCTGGGTGGGGAGGGAAGATAATTTGATTAATGTGTGCAGGCAGATCTTAGTTATATGTTCTGTTCTTGGAGACACTTTTTCATATTCATGTTTAACCCAAGTTGTGGGTGTATTCTTTGTTTAGGTTTTTAAGATCAAGCTTGCATAGTAGTGAAATGTAAATAGGCTAGACCAGAATAGCAAGAATAATATAATGTACCTTTATATTGAGAGAACGTAAATACGATGTACTTGTTGTGGCTTGTGCCTTATTAAAACTTTTAGAATAGATGGGAATTGTCTGTGTGCGCTGCTAAAATTCTTCTGAGCGGCACCCAGAAGGAAGCTGGGCAAGCGCACATGCGCACAGCTTAGAGGGAACATTGCTCCCAAGCCTGATGCTGATTGATTGAGATGTTGTTGAGGCAGATTTGATGTACAGTTTGGGGCAACTTGCTTTATACATGGATTTCTATTTCTGGAATCCGTGTGAGTAACTGGGCTGTGTTGCTAAGAGGGTTGTAGGTACAATAATGAAGACCTTTGTTATATTTGGCCAGGATACATTCACAACTACACAGGTGTTCTGTACCAATCCATCCCTTTATTTATTTGTGTAATCTCCTGTGCCACATGTTTTCCTAGCCTACCCCTGCAGTTCCAGTTTTTTACTGTCCTCTTTCCTCACTCTGTCCTTGTCCTCATAACAATGTGGGTACAGTGCCAGAGCCACCAGACGGCATGGGGGTATGCAGCCCACATATTTGATCCTTCATTTGCATCTTGTGTGCCCCCAAACCTTTTAATTGGTGCTGGAATCGCCTCAAATCAATTAAATTGATGCTGTTGTCATGCAGGCAGGGACGTAATTTCACCAAAATGCCAGGGGTAGCGGAAGTGTAATCACATTTCACCTCTGATGACATCACAGGAAGTGATGTCATTTGAACCCACCCCGAAGTGACATCATGTGAATGGAACACAACCTTTTACCCCTAGACAAAACAGGTAGTGGCATCCCATGGCATTTTTTCCAAGTACACCATGGAAAATATGGTGTAACAGGATAAACATTTCATACAAGAATGGATCGCCATATGTAAAAAAACATGCTATATCTGCAACTTTGCAAAAAGCAAAAAACAGTCTGCAATGGATGCTTATTATTGTATAGAATTATTGTATAGAATTCCAGAAACACAAATGATTTGTTATTGCTATTCTTTCTTATTCAGGGTCAGTGCTCAAAGTGTTACATTTGTGGAACCCCCTGTTTTGTTTTAAGAAGCCTGAACAAGAAAGCCAGCCACTCTAGAAAAAAAGAGCCACATGACATTGGCCACAGCCCAGGAGATTCAATTTGTACAAACCTCCCCCCCTGTTGGGACCTTTCTGCACTCAGTCGCATTTACACACAGGACAAATGCACAGATCCAGGGCACAGGTCAACCTTCTTTATTCTCTCCTACATCATAACTAACTCTTTTCCCGTTCCCCGACCCTTCCCTTCCTCCCTCTTCCCGCCTTGGGGGGGGGGGGGGGGGGGGGGGGGGGGGGGGGGGGGGGTGTGTGTGTGTGTGTGTGTGTGTGTGTGTGTGTGTGTGTGTGTGTGTGTGTGTGTGTGTGTGTGTGTGTGTGTGTGTGTGTGTGTGTGTGTGTGTGTGTGTGTGTGTGTGTGTGTGTGTGTGTGTGTGTGTGTGTGTGTGTGTGTGTGTGTGTGTGTGTGTGTGTGTGTGTGTGTGTGTGTGTGTGTGTGTGTGTGTGTGTGTGTGTGTGTGTGTGTGTGTGTGTGTGTGTGTGTGTGTGTGTGTGTGTGTGTGTGTGTGTGTGTGTGTGTGTGTGTGTGTGTGTGTGTGTGTGTGTGTGTGTGTCCTTTCTTAAAGGGGCTGTGTCCCTTTTAGCCACGTACAACACCCCCTCCCCTTTTTTTTAGGGGTAGCAAGGGAGACCTCAGGGGTCACACGCTGACGTCCCTGCATGCAGGCTCCACGCGCTGCAAGACACTGGTTGTTAGTCAGCAAAGTGCAGATCCCACAAGGGGCCAGCTCATGGGTTGTTTACTTCTGCCGACAAGGCACTCATGCCAGAGTTTCTGAATCATGCTGCCCCAGACCGGAGAGTAGACAGATTGCCAGATGGAAGAGGGTGCATTTGCCTTTTAAATGTATTTGCGGACGTGTGTGTTTGAAATGTATACAGGCGTGTGCGTGGGTGTGGTCAGGAATTTGCCCACGGGTGTGTGTGTGAGGGAATTTTGGATTGGGAATAGTGACATACATTGTGGGCACAGCTGGTGGTGAGCTGCCATCTGTTCGATGTGTGTATGTGTTACCCTTCTGAACTGATTGCAAATTGAAAGGCTTTTCTACCCCACTTTTCGCAAACATGATGCTGTAAAAGGCACCATTTCAACCCATAGGTTAAAAAAATATGTCTTGGGGTAACATTCCCGAGCCCCTGTACATTAACTATTGCTCGCTCAATACGGTCAGTCATTTGATCTAATTTGGGGATAATGTTATTACTCCTTCACTATTGATGTTCACGCAACGCCCCTTGAATAATCTGCATTCCCTGGCACCAAAGGTTGCCTCTGCCACTGTTTGGGTATAACACCATAGTATCAACTGCATACATCTATGCCTGGGCTGCTGGTAGAATGGGCGTCTGCAGCGGACCTCTCACTCCCCCCACAAATTCAAACAGTGGAAACAAGGACAGAAGGTGCTTCTGAAAAACATTTTTTTATTTTCATTATTTGGTTTAGTTGAAATATCAACTTTTCAAATTTAACAATCAAGTTTAAATAATTAATTCTCATAACATAACAATTAACAACTATTACATCAAATCACATAAAAAATTAATTGCTTATTACACAGAACAATTCAAGATAAAATTCAAATCAAATCATAATGATTGAACACCAAATAAAGATCTCTATCCTTAATGTACAGTCTTTTCATTATTCAAATATTAAACTTCTAGAATTAATTGACACCGTCCCACTACCTTTGGTACTGCCAAAAGAGCCACAAGCCACACCCAAGAGTGTCCAATGAGTTTTCACTCGCAAATACATGTATGCACCCTGAAGTTTTCTGAGCCTGAAATATATCAGCTCATATGCCATCACACTGGTGCAATTGCATGCTGCATCCCACACACTCAAACGCCCTGGCGCTGCACAGTAAATGCTGCGGGCTTCACACTGCTGCCCTGAGAGTTGCTCATTCACCTACCCTCATATTCTCATTGATCCACCCACATTCACACTCATTCACCCATCCCCTCATGCTTATTCAACAATGCATTCATCTACGTCACAGTTATGTATTTAACCATCCATACATCCTCACACTGCCATATGCCCTTAAACTTTAATTCAGTCATCCATCTTCAGAATCTTTCATCTATTCCTCCAGCACCTTCTACCCTCCACCACCATTCATCTATCCTCATGATCATTCATTCGCACATCCTACCTCACTCTCAGCCATCAATCCTCACATACGTAGTCATTCATCGACCCCTCCTGCACCCTCTTCTCACTGCCTTGGATGTTGTTTTAGTCAAAGCTATAAGCCTACAATTGGCCGGTTCAGAGATATCTCCTTTTTTGTGGATGGGAATAACAGGAGATTGGGGCCAAGTTTTTGGGATAGATTTTGTAATAAAGATCATATCAAATTTTATTTTCAAAATTGAGGTCTAAAGATTTAGATCTTTTTTATAACATCTGGCGGTATACCGTCTGGGCCCCGACCTCTTGAAGAATTGAGTTTGTTTATGGGCCATAGAGTATCATCTTCATTCCAGGGACATAAGCCATGAACGCTTAAGTATTCACAGGGATTTGTTACATTGTCAAACAGTTGCGGTAGCTTATATTTATCCAGGAAGAATTTAACCCAAACTTCTTCAGAGATATGGGATTCTAAGTTGTCATGGTATTTACCAATGGTCTGATTCATGGTTGACCAAAATGCTCTAGAAATATGATTACACACATTTTTAATCATTGACTGATTATCTCTTGTGTATATTTCGATCCTCAGTGATTTAAGCAGATTTTTATGAGTGTGCATAATGATTCAAAGGAAGGTGGTTCTTTTGGGGTGCTCTGATTTTGCTGTTTTTATCACCTTTGGACTGAGCAACTTCGTTATTGTAGGCGTGCCTCCTAAGTGTACAGGAGGGCGGAGTGACCTCTGACGGGCCCATAGGATCAGAGCTAACCCTCAAGTAATTTAAGACGAGATAGCTGCACCTTGAGGTGGATGGGGTGCGGGACTCTCTTACTCCAACAAAAATCAAATAAGGACAACTCAATGGTTTGGCAAAGGGAAGTTTGTTTAATTACAAGTACAAAAAACAGGGAAACATGGAAATCAACAGTGATGTGATCGCCCGTCTAGCTTCAACTTCCAAAATCTTCATTCAAACAGCAATTTTTATGGGCAAAATTCATCATCATTGACATGTAACACTGAAACGTTTGGCATGCAAGTCTATTAGTTGGAAAAGGTAACTTAAGTATAGGTACTATATCTGTATACTGTAACGGGGTGTGAGGATTGGATAACTCTTATAGGGTGGGTGTCTACGCCAATCCTTCTACATCACTCGTGCCAAACGTCACTAAAAGTACGATGTCTCATTGGTTCTACTAGCTATATGACCCTAGATTATTTGGCCCATTGTGATTGGGTCAGTTACACCGCTAGGCATAAATCTCCACTTTAATTAGCAGCATGCAGAATGGTTACCGAGATACGGCATGCCCCAAGATTCACCCTGCCTCCCTTCCATCAATCAATACTTTAGGGCTATGTGTCAATTAGTTGGCTGAGGATGGCCTCGAAACTGTAGCTTCTTTTAAGGAAATGTTATGGCATCCTCTGGTTTTGGGTGACATCAGACGTTGGTACCTCTTTGCGCCTGGCTGGTCACATGTTAGTACACTGTGAATCTGCTTAATTTTCCTGCTATTTGCGTATTTGATTCTCCCTTCGGCTTTACCACCTGCCTGGGCCTCCTTATCTCGACCTTCACGAGCAGGCTGCTATGCTCTTAAGTTTTTATTCTTCGAAGTTGCTGCTCTCCTCCCTTCCTTGGGTTGACCTCGAATTCCCAGGCATGAGCTGCTTCTTGCTAAGTTTCGAATCCGCTCTTTGATCTGGCTTTGTGCTGGTATATGAATCCTGGCCTGTATGACCTCTACCATCCTGGGCATAATTCTGCTTTCGTATAAAGTGGACTGCACTTATATAATGTGCTTCATTGAGGTAGATATACATAGTTGGCGGACATTGTCTCTTCTTCTATGTCTGTGATATCCTTATCCATGGTGTTTTGTCTTAGTGTGTCATCTTTTGGTTGTTGTTTCGTTTGTCTGTAAATCTGTCGAGGCCCTTGTGTCATCACCATTCGCCTTCGATTAAGGCCCTTTGGGTCTCTCTGGGACAGTTTGAAAGTAGTCTTCATGTCGTGTCAGCTGTTGGTATGGTTGTCTCAATGGGTACCGTGCTGCCCATGGTTGTCTGGTTATTGGCACTTCAACAGTTATTGCTCTTCTGATTAGCACTGGGCAAAGCCCCAGCGCGGATCTCTGTTGGTTTATTTGCCCATCATATGTCACATATCTTGGTGTGTATGTTCCTGATGCTTCAAAATGGGTGGCTGGAGTGCAGGCCATATCTGGGGACTCCTCTACACTCCCCCCTCTGGTCAGTTCATCGACCACTTCCTCCTTCGGATTCGTCTTACTTGGTTCTTCTGTATCCATTTCTTCATCTTCTGCGTTTGTACATGATGGTGTGAAGGAGTGTCTCTTTGGAGTCCATATTTTTATCACTCCTTTCAAACTTCCTGCTGTTTTTACATGTTTGTCTTTGTTCCAGGTCATTATCTGGCATTGTCCATTTGGGCTGCAATAGATCCATTTTCCTTCATACTTTCTTCGTTTCCTGGGATACACAAATTTTGTTCCTTCTGGTGCATATTCGCTGGCCTTCACGAAGTCTTTTATTTCTTCATCAGTCAGATCTCTCGGCTTCCATCCTGGTTTGACATCGATCATGATCTTCATCCCTTTGGCTTTCTTCGCAGTTTTCTGGCATTGTGAGATTATTATCTTAATGACACAAAATCCTAGTAGTATCATCAATAGCAGGGCTCCCAGAAACATGAATATGTCTGCCATCCATCGTGAGAACCATGAGAATAGTGTTCCAAACCAGCTGTCATCATCAACTTCATCAGTTTCATCGATCATCTGGTTCTGTAGGTTTGTCAGCATACCTATGGCTTCTGTTAAGGTTCCATTTTCTTCGTCATGTGATGGTATAAATGTGCAACATGCTTCTCCGATTTTTGCGCAAAATCCTCCATCCATCGCTGTGATCATGTCAAGTACATATCTGTTCTGGAGAGTCATCAGTCGGATTGCTCTTAACTCTTCCTTGATTGCGTTGAACCCCTTTATTGTCGGGTTGATGGTTTGCAGTAATTCCCATCTGGTGATTTGCAACCATTTAGTATTTACTCCAACTTGGATTCTTGGCATGAAGATCGTTGTGAACACTGATGAGGTAAGACTAAACAGTCTGTGTTCATATGGGATTGCATGGAATGCTTCTTCTGATTTGGCAGAAAAGTAATTCTCTCTCTTCATTCGGGATATCAGTTCCATAGATCTCCTTTTCCTCAGGTGAGCATCTGCTTTTGGGAAACTGTCAATATTCAGGTCACCTTTTGGGATCACTAGTGCTGGAACGTGGACGTTCACTATTGTGCATATGCCTCCGCAGTTTTTCGGCAGTCTTATGTATGCTTTGGATCCAAACGCCTAGTAATGATCCATAATTACTGCGGTTCCATGCGTCATTCCTGGAGCCTCAAAAATGTGTCCACAGTTCTGATTCTCTCCCATCTTCCTTGTGCCATTGTTCCTAAAGCACAATTTCGGGCTTTCCAGTGGCACTATCTGCAGGGGTCCGCCTCTGTCTTCAGCCCATCTCAGTAATCTTGTGAGTTTCGGCCATAAAGGTTTGCACAACCACTGTGAGTTATCTATTGCTTCCTTATAGGCTCCAAAGGCCATCCATGCTCGGCAGATCACCACTCCTTCTTCCCATCCGTCTGGTGAAAGCACTGTTCCCCAAATCTGCATTTGGCCTCTGTTCTTCCAATTTTTTGCCTCTTCTGGAGTTTTTCCTCAGACATTTAGCTTTGGGTTCACTTGCCAACTGATTGCTGCTCCTTTAACTCCAGGCTTCTCGTACCTGATCACATGATTCCTAGTATGTGCTCGGTTTCTCGTCTTAATGTCCTGTATATAATCATCTTCATCGGGGTAATTTGGCTTGGTTGCCCATATCAATGAGGCATTGTCACGATGCCCGCTCCCGGGGAGCCGGCTCAGGCCCTGCGTCCCCGAAAGCGGACATCAAGTCCCCGGGGAAGGTCCCAGCAACCCCTTATAGGGGCCCTTTGGACAGCGTCCTGGTGCCTATGGCGCCAGGCTCATAGAAAATGTCAGTCCTAGCGCCATAGGCGCCAGGCTCATTATGAAAGTATTTGGGTGCACTTACCTGATGCAAACCATGCTGCAGAACCCCGGCCTCCTTGAGGCCTGAAAGAAACTACTTTACCTGTGGGACTCATTTACCACCTGGGCGTGGTCGGGGAAGGATACATACCTGATTGGAGGAAGGACACATTCTAGGAACTTCTTCCAAGGCTATTTAAACCACACCCGATCATCCACACGTGCTTCGCGTTGTTCTGCACCTAGCAGCTGGACGCTCACCGTGTCTGCTCCTGCATCCTGACTTCTGCCACACCTGCCAGCATCCTGAATCGCCTGCAAAGGAAGGGAACAAGAGAACAGAAGAAGGAAAAGGCCTCACCTGCTAAATCTGCATCCCAGAGACATTTCGCCGACAATCCTGAAAAGGAAGACATTTATTTTTAAAAGCACATCGCATCGATCGCTGCTGCACCGCATTCTACTCACCTTTACAGGGCACCTCCATGTTCAGCAGCGACCATCTGGATTCGCAGTTGCGCCCCCGCGCCTAGGGAGAAAAAGACAAGAACAAAGGTGAGAGAAAGAAGGGAAAAGTGAAGCTAAAACTCCATGTCAAGACTTACCTGTTGGGTCATTCCCTTTTCATTTCGGGTCCGCGCCTCATCCAGGCATTTTCGGACCCCGGCCCCTAAGGGGAAAAAGACATCAGCGTTAATGAGTGAATGAAAAGACATTACCAAAACACTCATTAAAGACTTACCTGATTTCCACAAGGATTTCACCGCTCACCTCGGGTCGGTGCCTGTTCCCCGGCATTCCGTACCCTGGCCCCTATGGGGAAAAAGACACTAGCATTAGAACATTAATGCATGGACACAAGGGGAACCACTTATAGAAAAACTTACCTGGAAGCCAAGCAAGTTTGGTTCTCACCCATCCGAAAATCCAGTGACGTAACTGAATACCAACGCGCCCCTGCATCAGAAGCAGGATGGAGAGCTCGTCCTTCCAGACCCTAAGGTGAGACGCTATGGGGAAGCACAGCAGGGTTTTGAGGAGGGTGAGAGGGGTAAATGGGAGGCCGATTGCATTACCCCGCAGACAGTTAACCCCCTATTCTCACGTACAGAAGGATACTTCTGTGAGTCAGACAAGCCAGATCTGGGGCCCGGTCCAGTCCGTCTTCCGAACCCTGCGCATCACCTTAGATGAGGTCACAGCAGCGCGAACCAGGCCAGCGCCCCTGTGGGAGTCAGGTGAGCGTTACAGGCATCCCTCCTTATAAACTCCCCTCTGGTGTTGCACATTACTACATGTGAAAGACAGTGTGCTGTCAGGACATCAATTTCTACAGCCATGAAGATCTTGGATTTCCCCATGATGTACGGTAGGAGTGCACAAAAGAAGGATTCTCCTTCTGATTACTTCTTCCAACTTCTTTCATGTGCTGGTACCAAATGTTGTTTCCTATATGTGCTGTGCTGTCCAGGTAGTCGTTCAGTTCATTGTTGTCTTCATGCAGGCTCCTCTTGATCCTTAGTGTCTTCCTGTAATTTGCTATAACTACATCTCCAAACGTGTCTGTGTGGCTTTTCCTTGCTGGAGGACTCTCGTGCATTCTGGTCCAAGGTGCAGTTTTCCTTATCGGCATCGATGGGGTAGATGGAGGTTCTGCAGTTCTCTTCCTCTCATCTTGCATCCTTTTCCTGCCCTCTGTAAGTGCCTTTATCAGCCACCAGCCTGTCACTGGCCCAGTGTATGGCTGCATCGTGGGCCTGGTACTTGTCCCTTGTGTTGGAACTTGTGTGCTTGTCAATATAGTCTTTGCAGTTTTATTTTTCAGTTCCTCGTGCTGTTTCTTCGCTCTAGCTATAAACGGGAATAAATGATCTATTAACATTTGTGTCTTTGCAGTTAATTCTCCTGCAGCCGCTTCTGTCTTTTTAAGGGCTTTCTCTTGATTCTTCTCGGTTTCTCTCATTATTTTCTGGGACTGGTTGTTCAGTAGGCAGTCTCATGCTCTTTGTTGCCTTTGCTTGAGGTTCTGTGGCCTTGGTTCGTGTGTACTCAGTGTGTGTGTGCGTGTGGTTGTCAGTGCTATGTTTTCATTCATTCCGTGCTGACACTATCTCCAGCTTTTCTCCTCATTCGTTACCTCAAGTGTGTATGAATCACTGTTAATTACATTAATTTTCAGTTCATTACATTACCATCAGATTTTCTCGGGACTGGAATAACTATATAGGGTCTGGGTGCTTTTGTGGGACTCATGCATACATCATCAGGTGGGTGCACTGAAATTGGAACGCTTCGTGCACCAATGAAGAATGCAGTTCTGATCATCAAAGACAGCAAAATAATGATAAACACAATTCTTAAAGACATAATAGTGTGATTAGTCAGATGGAAGCATTTCCATCCAGAGAAGCGAGGGCGCCCCTCTGCTTGTGGGATGACCAGGTTACTGTTCTGGGCCCCCATCTCGATCATAACCAAAATGTCAATGGTTATTCTTTTCCCCCAATTCAATATTGTTCTTGAACAGTTTGTGTCATCAAATGTCTGGTGCTTCACACATGTCCCCCCTCTCGCGGGTGACGATTGTCTCGTGATATAGGATACAGTTCCCTTGCTAGACTGTGGAAAAATAGATTAGACTAACACTTTGGTGAGTCACTTTTACTGTGCATGCTCAAAGTAGGTGAGTTCCCAGTCCAACCCCCGAATCTGCTTCAGTCCTGAAGACATGCTGGATGCTGGTTGATGTGAAGAAATGAGAAAAATGGCAATCAACAAGTATAAGGTGAAGTCCTTGGGGGTCATTCCGAGTTGGGCGGTAAGGGTTACCGGCACCGGTAAGGATGCCGGTGCCGGTAACGCCCTACCGCCCTATTCCGAGGTCTCTTAGCGGGTCCCACCAGGAACGGCTGGTCTGACCAGCCGTTCTTAGCGAGACCCATTAAGGTACCTTGGAGCTAATAACGGGCCCGCAATTTGTGTGCCCATTATTAGCGCCTTCCCCATTCCCATTGAGCCCTATGGGGGTCGAATGGGAATGGGGAATGGTATTTGGCATGGGGACTTACTGGGTCCGCATAGGTCGGAATGTCCCAGTAAGTCCCCATTCCACCTACCCTAAACCCCCTTGTCTCTGCTTCCTCGATCTGTCCCTCGGCAGGAGGTTTCACTGGAATCTCCTCATATAATCTCTCTGAAAGTTCAACACCTCCACCTGCAACATTATGCCATGGAGGAGCGTTCCCATCTGTGCGATATTAGCTGGATTTCTGATAAAGGTGAGTTCGTCAACCTCGATAGGTCTCCCCACCATGTCTGGAAAGTCAGTTACTAGGCGAAAAAGGACGTTATGTGCCAGTCGGCTCTCTTCGGGTGACAGGGACATTTACCCTGCCTTGCTGGGTTCAGTATTACAGGCTCTTCCCTTGATGTGAATAATGCTTGCACTTTCCGGACACTTGGATTGCAACCAAATAGCTTAGTTTGTTCCACAGCTGGCTCAAATGTTCAATGTTTGCTGGATCCCGAATAAAGGTCAGCGTGTCAGTATTTCTTCCGACAATAGCTGGGCACTCTACGATTACGTGAAAGAAAAGTGTATTGATGAGTTCATCTAAAATCGCCTGTGGGGGAAGCACTTGTGTCCTTATCACTGTCTGTTAGAGTCTTGTTTCTCAACAATGCTTAAGTGTGGCTTGGTTTACAAGTTCGTGTCAACAAACGTGTTGTGGCTTACATACATTTCTTCTTCACCCTGCAACTATGATGCACAGAGTGTCCGAGTGTCCGTTTTATGTCCCTATCGCCCTTTTTGCTTAGAGGAAATGTCCAATTTAAGCCACAATTTGCACAAGGGTTCTTTTTTTTTCTTGGCTTTGCTGCTCATGCGTCCTTCTTCCTCGTCATGGATCTCATCTGCACGTGCTGAGGTTCTTCCCCGTTGTCTGTAGTTTCTTCGTGGTGGTGTGCAGCTAGAGGGCCTTCTCCGATATAGGGCTTAATGTCATTGAGAAAAATCCATGCTCTCCTGCCCTGCAGTTTCACAGCTGACGGAGTGCAGTCTTCCACAATGAAAGGGCCATTGAATCTCGGCTCGTCCCACTTTTTCCTCATATGGTTCTTCACCAACACAGCATCCCCAGGGAAAATGAGTGGAACATGTGGACCTTGAGCTGGGTCTGTTGTAGCATCTCCTGCTGCGTTTTGTGCTGTGCTGCACCCTCTTCGTCGTCGCTGCAGTTGGTCTGAAATTACAGTAAGACTGGATGTCATGCAGTTCAGATATTTTTGCAATTCGGATCCCAGGACCTCTCGGGTTGGCTGGGCATCACATCTAGCTCTGTCTTGAGGGGTTAGGGGATTATTCATTCTCCTTCCTGTGACTATCTCGTGCGGCTTGAGATGATGGTCGGTGCCTGGTTGGTTCTGAAGAGCATACAATGCCAGTGGAAGGCAGTGCAATCATCCCCTCTTTAGAGTAAGCTTCAACTTGGCTATTCTTTCCTTTAACAAGCCATTGAGCCTCTCACAAACACCATTACCTTCCGGATGATATGCCAATGATAACTTTTGCTTTATACCAAGCAACAAGCTAATCTGTTCAAATACTGCATTTAGAAAGTGAGGGCCATTATCTGATCTCATGACTTCACACACCCCCCACCAAGGGAACACTTCCCTCACTAGGAATTTGGCCGCACAGGTAGAGTCTGAGTGTGTACATGGACCTGCTTCTATCCCTCTAGAGCAGTGGTCTTCAAACTTTTTGACCCCGAGCCCCCCCTAAGAAAAATTTCTCCGGCCCAGGCCCCCCCATACACATGGACTCCAAAATTGTACTCGGTTGCGAACGGTTATCGCACGCTGGAGTAGAATGGTGCCCCTAACGAAGGAGTGAATGCCAAATACCATGTTGTTTCAAAATCATTGCTTGCAATGATTCAAATCGGATTAAAGGACACATATTTGTGAACAAAGCATTCCGATTATTTAGCTATAATACAGAGGACTCGACTAAAAATAGTGTTGGATATTTATTTCACACAAACAAAAACACCCAATATTGCTGTCCTGTAGTAACATTTGCTATGCAAGTGCTGTAACAATTTGTTTCCAAAGTACAACAACGTACTGTCAATGCTGTCACTTGCAAGTTGGACAGTGGCATACTGGAGAACTAGTGTGAAGGGTGGGCCTGCCTTTCACCAGCCAGCCTGTCAATATTGGTTTTAATGTTTGCAATAGCCATCCGCAGACTTTCTTCCACCTCCAGCTTTGACCGATATTTTGTCTTTAGGGCTGCAAGTGCAGAGAACCCAATTTCGCACAGGTATGAGGTGCTGAAAGGTAACAGTACATTGACTGCACATTTCGATAAAGTTGGAAACTCTGCAGACACACGTTGCCAAAATGCACCCAAAGACAATTTTCTGAATTGGCTCTCTAGTAGGCGGTGACTTTGGAGCTCCATTAGTTCCTCCTGGAGTTGTATTGGGAGATGGGCTCCTACGTCAACTAGGAAAGGCTGAAACACCCAGTCATTCATGTTGCAATTGTCGTCAAGAAAGTACTTTTCGAGACTGGTTCTGAGAGCATTTAAATGGTTTCAATTACTTCAGAAACACATGAAAGATCATACTCTGTCTCCTCAAGAGCATCTTCTAATAATGGGAACGCATCGGCTATGCCAATATCAAACTTCCTCCTCCAAAGCTCCAGCTTCTTCTTGAATGCTGATATTTTTGCATTCATGGCAAATGATGTGGTTTCTGTGCCTTGCAGGGAGAGGTTTAGAAAATGTAGCTTTTCAAAGATGTCACCAAGGTAAGCCAACAGTACAAGCCAGCGTGGATCACAGAGGCTCTGCTTTTGTCTGGTCTAACTCCAGGAGAAAGTGTCTCACTTTGTTTCTGAGTTCATAGATGCGATTTAAAACCTTTCCCCTGGATAGCCACCTGACCTCTGTGTGAAACAGCAGAGCATCATGATCAGCTCCCATTTCTGCACATAAGGTGGCAAACAGACGGGCTCTTGTGGGGTGCATCTTAATAAAATTTACGATCTTTACAACAGAAGTCAAAACCTGTGTCAGTTCATGCCCCATATTGCGCACAGCCAAAGCTTCTCGGTGTATCATGCAGTGTGTCCACACAATATGTGGAGCTACTGCCAATACTTTTGCTTTTAGCCCAGCACTAGCACCACACATTGAAGGAGCAACATCTGTGCAAATACCAACACACGCCCCCCACTTCAGGCAGTTGGAACTTAGGAAGTTGTTTAAAATTTCAAAGAGTTCAGGTGCAGTTGCTCTGCCCTTAATTTGCTTACAAAACAAGAAGTTCTCCAACATCTCCTTTCCATGGCAGTACCTCACATAGGCAATCAAGTGAGCTTCGTTTGATATGTCAGTGGCCTCATCCAACTGTAGGGCGAACTGGCTGTCTTTCAAGCGCGATATCAATTCTGTACCGATATAAGAGGACAGGTCAGCAATACGGCGGCAAATTGTTGTGTCTGAAATAGGGATACTTTTGCATTTCTCTGCTGCACTTTCACCAAGCATTACCCGGATGACAGCGAGAATGGTTGGGAGAATCACTTTTTCAGCATCTGTAAAAGGCTTCTTGTTTTTGCCAAGAAAGTGGGCAATGTGGTAAGATGCTTTCAAAGCATTTGCAGGTACAGATGCCACACTTTTAACAGTCTCCTTTTGCTTTTTCATGCCTTGCAGCTGCCGTACAAAGAAATATCTGGTATTTTTTGCTAAATCGGCATGTTTGGTTTCCAAATGCCGCCTTAATTTTGTTAGCTTCAGGCTGTCATTTGCTATTGTAGCACCACAAATCACACACTGCGGCTTCACTTCCCCAGCGACTGTGATGCATGTGAACCCAAAGTCCAAATAAGAGTGATCATATTTCCGTGTTTTTGCATTTCTTTTGTCTGTTCCCACCTCTACTTCCGCTTTACGTTTCAGATCCCTACCATCTTTGGGCACTAGAAAAACGATCCATCGAGAAAAGGAGCCTGAATCTGTCGAAACATTGCAAACGGTTTAAAAAAAGTAAAAATGCACCCCAAAAAAAGCGTAAACATGGCAAACACCACATGCAAAGAGTGAAACTGAGCCATGTGAAAAGGTTGGGGTTGGTGGGAAACACCCCATGCAAAAAAGGGTCAGAAATATGGGGTGGGGAAAAAAGAAGAGAAGATTTTAAAAAAGCAAAAATTCAACAAAAAACGGTCTGAAAAGCTTGGGAGTGGGGGAGGGAAGCCCCGCACAAAAATGGGTCAGACACACTGGTTGGATTAAAATACATTGGTACAAGACTCAGAAGAATTACTATTCAGATCATGCAGGCCTAGCTCTAATTTCTTTTTGCAGTGTGGCCCCGGACTAGGTTGCAGGTGCAACCTTGCACAGGGTGGATATAAAACATCAGCATATGTACTCATCCAATGGCACACAGGAAAAATAAATCCTTACCTGAGTGACTGGGGCAAGTGCTTCACTGGGTGTTTCTTCCTGGGACACAGGTGGTTTGGTTGATAGACTGACGCTTGGAGCAATGCGCTGCAATGAAAACAGAATAGTTAGTCAAGGTTACATGGAGCATTGCTGCTGCAATGAAAACAGAACAGTTAGACAAGAATATATGGGTCTTCCTGAGACTTCAAATTAGGATTAGATGAGCAGGAGCTAAACCCAGCTCTTGGGTAAAATGCATCAGAGATAGGTACAGCCCCAGAAATAGATAGGGTTGAAATCCCTGATTCAAATACATGACCCGCATGGCGCCGCCACCCCTGTGCCCCAGACATCCTTCCTACCTACTCTCAAACTGGCACCTACCAGGCAAATACGAAGATCGGATGACGGGCAGGAAAGATTAGTCAAAGTATGGGAAGGCGAAGGTCTTCTGGCGCAAGTGCTGCAGGTCTGGGGGGAGGAAAGAATGTGTTAGAGCAGAGGTGGGGAGGCATCAC
Organism: Ambystoma mexicanum; assembly: GCF_040938575.1. NCBI lineage: Eukaryota > Metazoa > Chordata > Amphibia > Caudata > Ambystomatidae > Ambystoma > Ambystoma mexicanum. The sequence continues at coordinate 642,816,071 of NC_090935.1, forward strand.
TGTTAAAGACAGGCTTTCAACATAAAACACCGGCAGATCCGAGCAGTGACTAGTAAACAGTATATGTTGGTAGCAAGACAGTGAAGGTGCTTCTGTGAGAAGCAGACCTAGCACTGTGCTGCTTCCATTGACAGCTGTGCAGAGAGGGGCAATGGCCAGTTGGGAATAGCATTGCAGCTCAGAGCAATACATGAAAATGTCCCTGTGTATAGCGTAGGCTCGTGCCATCGACATATAAAAAATTAAATGGCTGTCACATACAGCACGTAACCGAGGCAGAGGCGAGGGTAACACAGGCAGAGGCGAGGGTAACACAGACAGAGGTGAGAGCAGAGCAGTTTCAGTCCCCCGCTTCCCTCCATGGTCGTAATTTTAGAGGGGACAGGGGTGTTTGTCCCCCCCCAACTTTCATTGCACACCATTTTGTCCCCATTCATTTAGTTAGGGAAACTTTTCATCTGATGTCATGTCCCCCCCAACATTTTCAGCAAAGGTACTCCACTGCTTGCCTCCTCTCCTCCATGCCCCCTAATGTGGGGGTCGCAGAGGGAGAGGGGTGCAGGGAGGACCGGTGCTGTATTAATAACGCAGCTCCCCCATGGCAGATTGCTGGAGCCCAGCAATCTGCCATGGGGGAGCCGCGTTGTAAACACAACACCGGCAGAGCAGTTCCAGACCCCCGCTTGCCTCCATGGGCGTAATTTTAGGGGGGACAGGGGTGTTTGCTCCCCCAACTTTCATGGCACACCATGTTATCCCCATTCATTTAGCTGGGGAAACGTTTCATCAGATGTCATGTGCCCCCCCAAAATTTTCAGCAAAGGTACTCCACTGCTTGCCTCCTCTCCTCCATGCCCCCTAATGTGGGGTCTCAGATGGAGAGGGGCGCAGGGAGGACCGGTGCTGTATTAATAACGCAGGTCCCCCATGGCCCCAAGGGGGGCGCACCCGACAGATTGAGGACCTCTGCTCTAGAGAATGGACACACCACTACAATTAAGTATCTGTACCCGTTACACACTTGAATCATGTGGACATTGTCGATATGTCAGTGCTGGAAAGGCCCATTTGCCGGGGGATGACTCCTCTCATTACTTTTAATGTGTGCCCAGCGGTGAATTGCTGGCAGATTATGCAGTTCACCATAAAGAATGCAACATGCTCAGCTAAATTTGGTATAAACCAGTCTTCTGCGAGAGTTGCTGCTAGAGTCTCTTTTGACATGTGTAATGGGTAATGCAATTGCTCCAATGCTACTTTTAGTAGGGCTACAGGCATTACTGGTTTACCGGTGCTGATTTGCCACCACAATCTGTCAGAGGGGTTTAAAGAACACCCTGGACGTTTCCACAGGTTGTTTTCATCCTGCGGTGCTTCCCCTTGAAGCTCCATTAGTTGTGTCTGCCCCACATTACTATAGGCTTCGGGTGAGGTACGTGCCACCATCATTCTCTCATGGGTGCACGCCACTTCCACCTCCATGATCGTCTCACTTTTGGATGGCATACGCTTGGCTTCCGTGTCTGCTGCGTGGTTTCCGCGTGACACAAAATCTGTCCCTTTGCGGTGGGCGGCGCATTTCACGACTGCTATGCCCACTGGAAGCTGTAGTGCCTTAATCAGCCTGTCCAATAATACTGCATGCTGTACTGGCGTGCCGTCTGCTCGGAGGTAGCCCCTTCTTTTCCAGCGTGCTAGTCCTGCGTGCACTGTGGATGTCACATATGCAGAGTCATACACCGTAACTTCCTGGTCTGCGTGATTCTCAATGGCGAGTATCAACACCAATAATTCTGCAGCCTGCGCTGAATTGTGAGATAGTATTTGTGCACTGACGAGTACTCATAATTCTCTGTTTGCTATGTGTTTCATTATGGCAATGCCCGTATATCTTTGTCTGTCTTCTTGGTTGATTCTCGAAGATCCGTCAATGAAAACGATCTCCCCTCCCGCCAAGGCATTTTCTTTCACCCAGGGGATTTTATCATAGAATACTTCATAGTTTGCACAGTCATGTATCGGCTCTCCTTCAGTGACTGGCTCTGCTATGAATGTAGCTGGGTTCACTGTTTTACATCGAACTATTTTGATCGATGGATTAGATATGATCCCTTCATATGCAGAAGCTCTCTGAAAAGTCAACGTGCCTTTAGGTTTCTCTAAAATGGCGAATAGTGAATGTTCGATGTATAATGTCATGGAACATCCCATCACAATAGTTGTTGCAATTTCTATGGTGAACGCTGCCGCAGCTAAACTTTGTTCGCACGGGAAGTGGCCTCTCATTACTGGATCCATGTTACCACTGTAATATGCCTGGGGCTTGTATCCCAACAACGTTTTTTGAGCGAGCACTGACGTCATAACGTTGCCATCTGTGTGCGAAAAGAGGTAAAATTCCTCTGCATAATTAGGAATCCCGAGAACTGGAGCTGTACAAATCGCTCTCTTGAGTTCGGCAAACTCTTTTTCCATTGCCTCAGACCATTAAATCTTTTCCTTTGTCACCTGGGCTTTCTTTAGAGCCTGAAGCAAAGGCTTGGTATATGAGCTGTAATCGAAGACCCATGCTCTAACATAGTTGCACAGGCCTAAAAAGCTCTGCATTTGCTTTATCGTGTGTGGCTTAGCCGTGTTCAAAATGGCTTCAGCCCTTTCAGGGGTCACCTTTTTACCTTCATGTGAGATTAGCTGGCCTATGTATAGCACTTCCTGTTGACAATATTGTAACATTTCCTTGCCAACCTTATAACCTTTCTCAGCCAGTATAGTCAGTAGCTGAACAGAATCGCGCCTGCATTGCTCTTCTGTGGTGCTGCAGATTAAGATGTTGTCCACATACTGCAAGATGATACTTTCTAATGTAATATTGCTTAGGTCCTTCTGTAGGACTCTGTTGAAAATGGATGGAGACTCACAGTACCCTTGTGGCAACCTCGTGCTTTTCAGACGCATTTGTCTGAATGTAAATGATAGCAGATCTTGAGAGTCACGGTGCAACGAGATTGAGAAAAAGGCATTTTTCAAGTCAATCACCATAAAATATTTTGCCTTGGTGGGTATATTAGATAGGATTGTAGATGGATTAGGGACCAGAGGGAACTCAGCTTCAACAATATCGTTTAATGCTCTTAAATCTTGGATTAAATGCCAGGACCCTCCCTTTGATTTCTCGATGGGATAAATCACTGTATTACATGGTGACTCTGACGTCACGAAGATGCCCTGGTCCATCATGGCGGAAATTGTTTTCGCGATCCCTTCATACGCTTCTCTGGACATGGGGTATTGTCGAGCTTGCTGCAAAATTGCTCCTGGTTTTAGTTTAATTTTCACTTCTCCCACTCCCTTCAGGTGGCCTACGTCATATGGTCCTGTAGTCCATACTGAGACAGGCACCTGGCCATGTCGTCATCAAAATATTCCGGACGTATCAGCGCCAACATCATTATCTGAGGCACTTTTCTTTTGATCATTATTACCCAAACTATGAGACTCACTTCCACCCTTGTCTCTTCTAAGTCTGGTTGCTCTTCGAACAGATCATCATCGGTGACATCAGTCACTCAATACCCTTCGTCAATGGCGATAATCACGCACCATTGTCTGCCTTCATCATCGTAGCCTTCGACCAGTGCTACTTTTCCTCACACTGCTGCAGCATGTATCATCAAGGGAAATACTTGTCCTTCCTCTTCATGCATTGGTATTCTTGGTCTGAATAAAAAATTCATCGGGGGTTCTCATGGTCCTATCTGCAAGGCCTGGCAATCCTGCCATGAGCACACGCATGCCATATGCCAAAACTTCTGGCTCCAGCGGTATAGCTCTCATGGCTATGTGTCCTGAATATGCTCTGATCATATCACACATGTTTGAATAATGCATTCCTGGAGTGGAGCATACTATGCCCTCCTCCGTGAATGAGATCGTCATGTTCAATTTTGTCATTAAGTCTCAACCCAAAATCTTTACTGCGGTCTGGCATGAACATAATAAAGGTACATTCATCTTGCACTCTCCTACGGAGACTGGGAGTGCGTCTGTAAAGGAAACTGGACTGTGAGCTCCTGTAAAACTCTAAGTATCTACGGCCTCGCCGGACAAGGAAAACTTGCCTTCACGTATGCACGAGCGTGTTGCACCCATGTCAACTAGGAAGGAATATACTTTACCGCCTATGACGACATCCACCCTAGGTTCCCTATTAGGGTCTGGTGTCACTGATAGGATAGAGCACATCAGGGTTCCCAGTGAGCTGTCCTTGTTCATGTATAAATTCGGTCCACTGTACACTTGTGGTTTTTCTCCATTTCCAGGGTTGCCTCCCCTTCCGGAGTTTGTGCCCTGAAACAGTTGTGGTGGGGCCTGTTGGGATTGCCCTTGTGGCAAATTTCCCATGTTCAGTAGTTGAACCCCTTGTTGCGCACCTTGCTGCATGCCTGGTGCTTGCTGCTGCATCGTGTGATTCTGTGCACCGCCCAGTGTGACTGCAGGGTGATTCGCTGCGCCTGCTCCAATTCCTTGGCTATTCTGCCACACGTCTTGACTTCTGCACGTGCTCGTCAAATGCCCTGTCATTCCACACAGCCAACATACTGGAAGTGGTCGGATTATTTGTCCATTTGACATATTTGGGTTGCCCATTTGCACGTTTTGAAAGCCTCCTTGATTACCTTGGAAACCTCCTTGATTACTCTGCCATCCTCTTCCTCTAAATCCTCTTCCTCTCGGGTATAGTCCTACGTTACCCTGGTTGTTCTGCTGTGGGTTAGCCACCTGTTATATGTTCTGTTCAGCTGGGTTAGTTAGCATGGCTCCTTCAAGAGCATACTTTGATAATTTCTTTTGCAGCAGCTTTGCTTCCTCACCTTTTCGAGTTGCCTCCTTTTTCCGGTTCTTTTCTTGTAACAATCTACAGTAATGTGAGATAGTTAACTGTATTTCAGCCCAAGGTTTAGCCTCAATCCCTACTAATTTCTTGAGCTGTTTCTGCACTGGTTCAGGCAACCCTTGGCACAATATGTGGTAGAACACCGGTATAGATTTCGTCCAAGAGTCATGCGTTTCGAGCACCCACGCGTCTTGGAAATTATGGATATAAATCAACAGATCTTCTGACTCCTTCATTTTTCGAGTCATTATGGCTCCCATAACGGAAGTGTCCAGGTAAAGCACTCGCAGCACTTTCCATACTGCTGCCCTGCAATTATTAAATGGTGCTCCGTCGTGTGGAGTGTTAATTATGGTTACACCAGGGTACCCTGCCCGTGTCCACACATCGTCTGCTCTCTCACCAATATGGCGATCAGAAGACCTTTAATGCCCCCTATTGCAAGCGTGACTCCCCCCGTCATTTTTTCTAACTCATGTATCCACTTCCCGGCTACCGATGTCAGCATGGGAAGCTTATTTTTCAGGTTTTCACGATCCATGTGTGGCCATGGAATATATTGCGGTCTTGCTCCCCCTTTTCTATTAGCGGGAATTGGAATGTGCAGCCTTCCTTCTCTTCTCTCATAGCTCTCCTGTCTATCGCTGGGGTAACATTCTCGCATCGCCGTCTGCCTGGCAATGTCCTCAACCTGTCTACATAGGCGGGTGCTGACACCCCCCTCTGACCATGGGGTGTTCCTTCATGCTGGTCAGACTGCGCAGCAGACTCTGATATCCTCAGTGCGGACTCGGTAGCGTCTGACCATCGTACCCCTTTGTCCCTTGGGAGCCGCTTTTCGTGTCGTCTCCCTTCTTTATTTGTCTCGCACTCTGACTCCGGAGTCGGGCATTGATTGTTCCCAATTCACGCAACTCCTTGTGTCATCATCGTTTTTACTGATTTCCATTCTGTCCAGGGACAGTCTCCTGTTCCCACTGCTTCAGGTGACATCCTCAGTGTCATACAGCTGAGTGCTTTCCAAGCGATCGTCTTCCCTTTCCCTTTGGGATATTTGTTCTAGCCCCATTTCATCATATATTTTATCGATCGTTTCCCCGATGCTTCTGGTGTTGAAGTCATCTTCAATATTTGCCCTAGTCGTGCCTGGTACTGAGTCGTACGCAGGAAATAATTCTTCAATGTCTTCCCATTCTACAACAGGGTCAGGTTTTTTAACTTCCCGCTCCAGATATTCAAGATTGCGTGCCCTCTGTCTATGCTTACGTTCAATATCATCATCAAATTATTTTTGCTTCCTCGCCTCTTCTCTGACCTTATCTTCTTCCCTTCTTCTTTCATTTCTACGTTCATTTTCCCTTCGAACTTCCTCATCCCTTCGTCTCCTTATCTTCTTGTCACATACTCTTTACTCTTCTTCTAAACTTTGTTGTTTCTGTCTGTCTAAGGCATAGACTGCTCTCTGTTTGTGATCGAGCCGCTTTTCTTGCTCTTCGCGATATAGCTGTTCACGACTCAGTCTATCCTTCCGTCTTATCCTTTCATCCCTTAACTCCTTTTCTTTCTCCTTTCTCTGTGCCTCATCTAACCTCTCTATAGGTCTCACATCATCACTTCCTTTACCATCAAATTTCAATAAGATTTGTCCTCCCATTCATTCATCTTTTGTAAATGCTATCTTATCAGTTCTGTCTTCACTTCCTTTCCATTTCTTTCCCTCTCTCTCCTTATCGAGAGATGCACTAGTCTGTACCTGATCCTTCCTTTCATCATCGCATCTCTCCTTGTCCCTTGGGACTGCGGAGGTAAGATTCTGGTTCTGATCCTTCCCTCGGTTTTCGTCACTACTGTAAGTAGGTGACTCATATGCAGGGTTGCTGTACCCTGTGGCTGCTTTAAGCTCCCTTAATGGGTAGAGTCCCTCAGGCTTACTTCCCTCGTTTTCTGTTTCAGGTGGGGCAGGTGGTGGGTAGGCGTCTCACCCCCCTCCATGCATAAATTTAATATCCAGTCTGCAGGTGGCTCTTCCTCCTTCGACTGTTCGAACATTTTCCAAAGTTCTAGAACAGCAAGGCGTTTTTCTAGCTTCTTGCCTGTATATGTGGCATGCAAGTAAGTCGTCATATGCTGTAAGACAGCTTTGGATAAGGACCCATTTTGTGGCCACGGCATAAACATCTTCTGGGCGGTACCCTTAACCCACTCGGTGCTATATTTCTTAAGCTTGGGTTCATGTTTCGGCAGTTGCTTACATAAGTGTGCTAATGCTGTAATTTCTTCCATGCTTAAATCTGTTCTACTTTCCTCTTAAACACCACTTTTCAATGCTACCATGCAACTTTAACACTGTCAACAATATGAGCAAGCACCAAACATTGCAAGCTCCAATCCAGTTTTTCCCCCAAAAACTTTTGTATCTACAATTTAATCAAAACATCAATTCAAGTGCTTTTCCCACTCAACTAAACATTCGCATAAAATCCTAATCAGTTCTAACCACCAAACAACAAAATTCCTTACATGTGACATACAACAGAACATGTATGACAGACACTTGACAGACTAGACTGACACCAGCTGGACACATATATCTCTGCGTGTAATTTGTACCCCGACATGGGGTTTAAACCAACCCCTTTTACGACGTCTTTAAACGTGGTAGTAGCCTAGTCGTCCCCTATTATGTGGGGCTCTGAGTTCATGTTTCTTCTGACCGCTATATTAAAGTGCAGGAATAAGACATATCCTCTCTCTCCTCAGGTGTCCGCCCTGGTATTCTCTAACTTCCCAGGTGTCCACCCTGGTATTCTCTAATTTCTCAGGTGTCTACCCTGCTATTCTTTAATATCTCGGTTGTCTACCCTGGTATTCTTTAATATCTCAGGTGTCTACCCTGGTATCTTTAACGTCTCAATTATTCTCGAGTCATTATCCCCTTATATGTATACAGTCTTCTCTACTTCTGACTATTTTTTTCCCACCTCCCTCCGTTACCTTTTCCCTTTACTTGTTCTAAAGCCTATGACATTTGCCAAAGCACTCAGTTTTTTCTTCACTCACTGTTCGCATCGTCCCTCTCTGCACTCTCAGGATCAATGCCTCAGTTACCGCCTCCTTCAGTCTTTCGTCTGATCCGCTGCCTGTAGGAATGGAAGGGTTATGTTTTTAAAACGGGTCCCTTCAGGCCCCCTGCATTTTTGGATCGATTTAAACTATCATTGTCCACGGGAAGCTTCATAGTCTACTCAGCCGAATGGCGAAGGACTCATGATATTGCGGAAGACCTAGAATTACTTCGTGTCGACGGTCAATAGGTGTCTTATTTTAATCAATAATCAATAATTGATGGTCAAAACCATCCTCTCAGCTACCAAGTGTACAGGAGGGTGGAGTGACCTCTTATAGGCCCATAGGATCAGAGCTCACCGTCGAGTACTTTAAGACGAGATAGCTGCACCTTGAGGTGGATGGGGTGCGGGAAACATGGAAATCAACAGTAATGCGATCGCCCGTCTCGCTTCAACTTCCAAAATCTTCATTCAAACAGCAATTCTTATAGGCAAAATTCATCATCATTGATGTGTAACAATCAAAAGTTTGTCATGCAAGTCTATTAGTTGGAAAAGGTAACTTAAGTATAGGTACTATATAGGTACTATATCTGTACATGGTAAAGGGGTGTGAGGATTGGATAACTCTTATCGGGTGGGCATCGACGCCCATCCCTCTACATCACTTGTGCCAAACGTTGCTAAAGGTACGACATCTCATTGGTTCTACTAGCTATAGGACCCTAGATTATTTGGCCCATTGTGATTGGGTCGGTTACACTCATAGGCATAAATCTCCACTTTGATTAACAGCATGCAGAATGGTTACCCAGATGTGGCATGCCCCAAGATTCACCCTGCCACCCTGCCTCCCTTCCATCAATCAGTACTTTAGGGCTATGTGTCAATTAGTTGGCTGAGGATGGCCTCGAAACTGTAGCTTCTTATCAGGAAAGGTTATGGCATCCTCTGGTTTTGGGTGACATCAGACGTTTGTACCTCTTCGCGTCTGGCTGGTCACGTGTTAGTACACTGTGAATCTGATTCATTTTCCTTCCATTTGTGTATTTGATTCTCCCTTCGGCCTTACCACCTGCCTGGGCCTCCTTATCTCGACCTTCACGGGCAGGCTGCTATGCTCTTAAGTTTCGATTCTTCGAAGTTTGCGCTCTACTCCATTCCATGGGTTGACCTCGAATTCCCATGCATGAGCTGCTTCTTGTTAAGTTTCGATGCCGCTCTTTCGTCTGGCTTTGTGCTGGTATATGAATCCTGGCTTGTACGACCTCTACCATCCTGGACTTAATTCTGCTTTCGTATAAAGTGGACTGCACTTATATAATGTGCTTCATTGAGGTGGATATATATAGTTGGTGCTTGCCGCTCTATTCTTCTACTAAGCATAGCAAGCCGCACTGTTTTCTTAGCTTCTTGCGTTACAAGCCTAAGTACAGGCATTAGCTGGTTGCATACTTTCATCCTGCTTTACAGTCACGTTTCTTTATATTTCGACATCGTCTCTTCTTCTATATCTGTGATATCCTTATCCATGGTGTTTTGTCTTAGTGTGTAATCTTTTGGTTGTTGTTTCGTTTGTCTGTAAGTCTGCCCGCGCCCTTGTGTCGTCACCATTCGCCTTCGATTAAGGCCCTTTAGATCTCTTCTGGGTCAGTTTGAAAATAGTCGTCATGTCGTGTCAGCTGTTGGTACGGTTGTCTCTATGGGTACCGTGCTGCCCCTGGTTGTCTGGTTATTTGCACTTCAACAGGCATTGCTCTTCTGATTGGCACTGGGCAAAGCCCCAGCGCGGCTCTCTGTTGGTTTATTTGCCCATCATACGTCACATATCTTGGTGTGTACGTTCTTGGTGCTTCAAATGGGTGGCTGGAGTGCAGGCCATATCTGGGGCCTCCTCTACATAAGTTTAACAGGTCTAGATTTATATAAATTAATGATTGTTTTTAAGCAATTAAGCACAATTTCAGAAAATGTGTTATCCCTCTGAGTTTGATGCATGTTTTTGTTGGTTATAAGTTCAGAAGAAAGAATTTCCATGTTTAATAGATTACAGAATGTTAAGGTTAATTTGGTATTCCATTTAAGAGAGATGCCTGGACAGTCTTTTTCTATAAATGCTAAAGAAGGATTTATTTCAAAGGTTAATGTTTAGTCCGATAATCCATTTCAAGCATCATGTGGTCACCCACTTCAGGATCCCCAATGGTCACATACCCGCAACTAGTTATGATGTTTGAGGATACATAAAGGTAATCTATCATGGAGTGGGACCCACCTCGATGCCAAGTATAACAAGGGAGGGGATCTGCCCTGTTTGTTTCAAATTGCAACAGGTCCCATTTGTGCAGATTTTGTAGCAAGGTCTTCAAATAAGTAGCCATTGTTCTGTTTGTAGGCCCTCTAAGCAGTCAGAGTTAAAATCTCTGCCCATTATTGTTTCATAGTTAGAATGTGATATGACCCATTGCTCCAAAATATTAGCTATACATTGTTGAAATATTTGTAACTTATACTTCAACGGATTCCAGCAGATAGGTCCTTTAGTTTTGTGTTAGGTATTTAGATGTTGATGTCAATAATTTGTTTTTAACCACACAGTCATATAATTTGACAGTATGCCAAGTTTTTGAAAAACACATTTGATTGTGTACAAGAGGGTAGAAAAAGTGCCCAGAAACACCAGTCTATTTACATTGACAAAGTTAGGATATCTGGTCTACAATGTGGCTCCTCTATTATTCAGAGTTGTAGCCAGCATTGCCTAACAAGTGGAGCCTGAAGCTAATGTAGTTGGGTCCAGCGCAGTGACTAAGATCATGCGCACACATTTGGAAGTGCGTTGTGAGTGCAGTTTGCAGTGTCTGCAGCAGACCCTTGGTTCATCTTATTACAGCATTTGAATCATTCCAGAAAGTGTTCCCGGGCTTTATTACCTACTCTGTATGAAGCCCTACTCCCTGTTACCGTAACTACTATGCGCACGTGCATTTGGAAGTACGCTGTAAGTGCCGTTTGCAGTTTGCAGTGGCAGCGGCAGTACTGTAACTACGAACCCGTTAAGTTTTATTACTTCAGTTACCATAGAGTAACAGGGTGGTAATGAGCAGTTGAACTGCTTACTCCAAACCTCCATGGTAAAATGCTCTGAATGATATGGATGGTAATCCTAACTAATATCGTCACTATTTGAAGAAGTGTGATATATTATTATTATTATTATTACTATTATCTTCCATGCTGTGAGGTGTGTAGATTATCTGCAGCCTTTAGCGAGTGCCCGCATATACACTCTAGATCTTTCATCTCTAATTGCATAGATATTGTTTTCATGTTGACACTGTGCGTTGGTTCTTCTATAGAGCAGTTGCCATTTGTTTTATTACAATTGGTGAAGGGTGCGAGTGCGATCGTGAGTGTTGACATGTATGAAAGTAGGTCTGGCTTCTTTGAAGGTGTATCTTTAGTGGAAGTTGAGAGTTTGCCATTGGGACCATGGGTGGGAGTAGATGGACTAGAGAAGCCAGATTTGTCGAAGCGAGAATCAGCTTCAGCGAACGTTTTGGGCCTGCGCCTGTTCTCCAGGTGAGAGTTTTTCTGCAGTGAATCTCGTAGGTCAAGGACTTTTGGCGCTGCCCTCCTCTTTTCACTAGGAGGCACTGGTTCTGTCCTGGTTGAGACCGGCGCACAAGTCGTGGAAAGGTCAAGAGGGCTTGGTGATGGGAGCGAGGTAGAATCAAGTGCATCCACTCTGAGCCGTCGAGGAACTAGGTGGGGTGAACCGTCAGACTCTGTGGTTTGCTCACGGTCTTTAGGCGGTGAAAGTGGGGGGATTCTCATTTGTGGTGTTGGTGAGCCCAAAAGTTGGGCTTGACTTGGACTATGTCCAAGAGCTGACTTGTCTGTTTTTCGAGCTCTGATTTGCTGGATCAGATGAGGTTCGCCCCTCCTCGGTATCTGAGGTCTGAGTCACATTTTCTAAGTCGAGAGAGGTAAGTTTGGAGGGGGGAGAAGGGACCATTGGTGACTCGTCAGTCTTTCTTTGCTTATTTAGTGGTTGCAGGTCAAGAACAGCATTGAGTAGTTCTGCATCCGTGAGATAGCTTAGCGTTCCAGATCGCCAAGTCCCTTGTTTTTTTTTAAAGAAAAAATGAGCCAAGGTAGTCATAGGAGAGGATGCTGGCCCTGATGTCTTGCCATACGAAGATATGTCTTTGCTAGCTAACTGCTTTGATCTTGCTAGTTTTTTCTGTGTGCAGGAAGTGTGGGCGAGGTTTTGTTTAATTATTTTGGATCTTGCACTTCTTTTTCTCAGTTCCCGATTGGTAGTCATCACTGAATGATGACGTTTCCTCAGATTGCATGTTTCATTGTTGTTGAGGATTTGGGGAGGCTGAGTGCCATGGAGGTGTGGTCCATGCTCCGTAGCAGGTAGGCGTGGTCCTTGCTCCAAGGGGAGGATGGTAATGATATCGTCCGTGACTGTGATTTGAGGACGAGGAAGGCATGCCGCAAAATTTTCCGGTTGCCTCTGATGCGATGGTGGAGACGGGGGGGCCCCAGCCTCCGCGTGGACCAGGGCCTGCAACGCTTGGATGTTTATGCCAGAGTCGGCAATCTCTGTCAGGGCTTGGACTGCCTCCAGGCCAGGATTGGGCTGCTCCTCAACCATACCCCGGCGCGGCCTGGAGAGAGGCAGAGAGAGGGAGCTGGAGCCTTTGCAGACCCGGTGACGCTCCTCCTCCACGAAACATTCTCCATGGGCCATACGGAGTCCCGTCTCGCACTCGGTGGGGCTCACCTGCCGCGGTACAAACTCAGCCCCCCCCCCCGGGGAAAGCCGGTAAGCGGGTGGGAGGGGTGCCATCGAGCGGGGCTGTGGGGCTCTGCTGAGCTTTGTGGGCTACGTTCTGTTGTTGAGGGGCCGGTTTAAGAGATGGTTGTCGATGGGCGTGAAGAGCCGGCAGATGTCAGCAGAGTTCCAGAGCCAGTGTGTTGAACATGAGGTTTAGGATCTTTCTTTCCAGTTTTTTTCACGTCGGTTGTAGCAGACATCACTGGTGTTAAGTGCGTCTCATCAAGAACTTGAGTTTCGGTTAGTATAAGTTTGTCAAGGTTTGGGGGAGTACGCGAACTGCGAAGGCGCCGGTTTTCTTCTTCATGGGGAGAAAGGAGGGGTGGCAGTCTTTGCAGTCACGACAGTCATGACTACACGACTGCCACTCTCCGCCACTCCGCATGAAGAAGAAAACCGGCGCCTTCGCAGTTCGCGTACTCCCCCAAACCTTGACAAACTTATACTAACTGCTGCTTGGAAGTTGTAGGTGCTCCAGTGACTCCTCCTCCAGTTAGGAATGGACAGGGTAGAGAGACTCAGCAGAATAGGGCTCTCTGCACAACTGCCACTCTCCGCCACTCCGTTGTTTTATTATATCGGCCTGGTGCAGCGGAAGTAACTGTTGCGCTTTGTGTGATTGCTATTTCTAGTTTCTTGTGTGTTGTGTTCTGCTAGACATGCACATCTGGTTCAATGTGTCTCAACCTGATGCACCGGCTGATTGTGTAGATGTTCCATGTGATCTGGTGGTTACGGGTGAGACGTGTCAGTGCTGGGGATTTTAAGGCCCTGCGGTGTTGTCGCTGAACATGTACTCCCAAAATTATTACCAGAGCAACAACTGCTTCTAAAGCGAGAAAAATGACATCCTTCTTTCCTAAAGTGAACGCACTAAGTAAAATAGACTAAGGTATTATGGTTCAAGAGATTGTTCCCGAATGTAATCTCTCCTTTGGACTGTCTGGATCTAAGCTAATCGATAATGTGATTTCTGTAACTGTCAATCCTGACCTTGTTGAAGCGTCAGATCTGGCGCATGAGTTACCTGAAACCCTAGCTCCTAATTCTATATACGGAACACGGGAGTATGAGACTCCCGCCATCAACCCTAGCCTGCCTAGATGGCTAACTCTTAAAGAACCTGCATATGATAACGTTGTGAACTCTGAAGTCGCAAGCGGGCAAACTGTAACTGAAAAAGGTATCACCACTCTTATGATTCACAATTCATTTAATGAAGTGTCTGCAAACCTCACAGACTTTCGTGAGGAAATACATCTCCCAGTTGATGTAGCTGAGGTCGAATATATGGGTGATCTGATGGACTCAACATCCACTCCCTGTTCTTCGTTTATTGACCCTCAAACCTTCTTTGATGTGAGTGCTAAACCAAAGGTACGGTTGATAAATTAGCTGATACCCAGAAATATGATAAACATGTCCATATGACCCCTATTGATAGCCCCAGGGTTAATGGTGAAAATGGTGTAGTATTTACTAATAATGGCTTGTCCGTTTCTGGCTCGATTGATGGCAGTATGATGAGCATGCCTTCAAATGAGATGTCTATGGCGTTTGAATGCATGTTGACAGCTCTGGATTCAAAGTGTGATAAAAATGGAGAATAAACTAGATATTCAATGTGTGCTTATGCTTCTCCATAAGAGCATTAATCACGAACGGAAAATAGTAAGAGACCAGGGCTCTAACACCGAGCTATCTGGTAGTGCGTTCAGCACAAATTCTACCGCTAAAGTGCAGATTATTAATATTGATGTTGAGTCTCCTGCTACTACCCTTGCGGCAGTGGTGAAAGCGTCCTTACCACCTAAAAGCGAAACTGCCAAAAGGAAAACCAAAGTCACCTCACAGTCATTTATGTACGCTAAACATGCCAAAACTCGTAAAACCGTATGTAGTGTTCCCATAAATAATGTTCCTGGGAACACAATACAACCTATTTACATCAAAAGCAGTGCAAGCACCACTCCCCTGACAGGTGTATCCACTCGATCAGCTGTGTCTGATTCTGAGTCCATGTCTGCCATGAATGTGGTGGATCTCGGGCATTCACAGCGGGGTGGTGTAACTTCACACCAAGCTGTATCCTTTGGTACTGGTATAGGTGCAGACGAGGTCTCTCAGATAATAAATACTGCAGTAACGACTAGTCTTACTATTGCCACAGACCAATCTGGTCAAACGAAATAAACTGATCTTTGGGCTCCTCTTTCCTCGCATCAGACAAGGGTTGCCCCGAATACAGTGATCCCTAATTCTGGAATATTTATGAAAACCCTGCAACTTAAGCATGTATGTATAGAGGATTACCTTCCTCCAATAAACAGAGCTGCAGTGCTCAGTATTTTCCATTCCGTTGCCCCCTTTAGAGTAATCTGTTCAGATGACATCAAAATAGTTGATCAGATTGAAGATTGAACACATTTTTCTAGTATTTCTAACATATGGTTCTACTCTGATGCAACATTGGACCACATCCTCAAATATGAGACTGAGCTATATCGTCTTAGATATATTTGTAGCATAGTGAATATAACGCCTGCTAAACTTAGACCCTGTAAAGCAGTCCCCATCAATTCAAAAAGTAAATGAGGCATATCTCGGCCTAATATTTTAGATGTTCCTTTAATCAACGGTGGATGTAGTGCCGTATAGATAACTGATGGTACCATTACTAAGTCCACCTCTAGCACAACGCTCAATCAAGGTGGCAGCATTTCTACCAATAAACCCAAAAGACCTGAGGGTACCTTGGACCCTAGGTGTTTGAGCCCAAAGGATGGCACTGGCTGCCACCTGTTCTCAAATCTCACTTTTCTTCGATGTCTCTATGACATTAACATCTTATGTTCCTGGAACATGCAGGAATTCTCTCATCTCTTTGGGGAAGAAGGATTATGGTC
The DNA here is from genome assembly GCF_040938575.1 of Ambystoma mexicanum. Lineage (NCBI taxonomy): Eukaryota > Metazoa > Chordata > Amphibia > Caudata > Ambystomatidae > Ambystoma > Ambystoma mexicanum. The sequence goes on from NC_090935.1 coordinate 642,831,791, forward strand.
AGTAATGGATTTATTCTCATGGCTTACTGATAGATTGCATTTGGATGGACAACATGTGAAAAAGTAGCTACAAAAGGTTGTTTCGGACGACCAAAGGCCGGTTTACTGATCTCGGACAGGTGCCCTGGTTCTCTTGATGTGGTGCCTGGACCCTCACCTATGGTCCAAGCTCCAAAAAATAACAATGCAAATTCAACCATAATAATTATAAATGTCTATGATCCACCTAACTGTATTACAACTGAAAGTAATATTGTAGCCGTGAAACACATTCTAGAAATATACAAGCAGAAGTTTCCAATATGGATTATGGGGGACTTCAATGCTGATATTGATATATGTGAAACTGAGTTTAATGTGTCATCTAAATCTGCTCCTCTTAGAAAGACTGTGGGCCTCATTACAACTCTGGTGGTAAAAACAGGCACTGCTGCTGCCGGAGTTGCATTTTTCCGGCCCCTGGCAATCGAGACGTACAGGGACATTCCGACCTTGGTGGACCCTGTATGTCCCCGATAGGGCTCAATGGGAATGGGGAGGTTGGATGCACTGGCACCATTTATAACGGTGCCCGTGTATCCGACATGCTGTGCTCGCGGGTGCCTTCCTGCATGCCAGGTCCGACCTGGCGGACAGAAAGGCACCCGCGAGCACAACTCGTAGATTGCCGGTCCGGGAACTAAGGTACTGGCATGCTTACCGGTACTGTAGTTCCCGGACCAGCAAACTTCTAATGAGGCCCAGTGTCTCATGGACAGGAAAGTGATTGGGTAACTGTCTTGGAAGCCTATGGTTTTCATTTGTTTAAATGGTTTCTGTGCGGTTGATGCACAGAAGGCATATACTCGGGAGAGCGGTAAGAGTGCATCCACCCTTGATTATGTCTTTGTGAATCAATCTGGCCTATCATTGGTGGAGGACATGGCAATATCCTCCCACGATGAAAGAGGCTTGTGTTCTTCTTAAGCCTTTCCGGACAATGAGAAGACAGAAGCAGCATGATCTGAACAGTCATATATTTGTTAATAATGGGGGTAATCACATTAATTGGAATCCTCATAATTTGGACAAGGGCAAACTTGCCTCTGAACAACTTATAGACCAATTCTCAAATCCCACATCCACCTCATTTCTTAGTATAGCTTAAACCGTTTTGTCCTTGATTGGTTGTGTAAACAAAACAATCAATAAACAAAGATCTTATAAAGCCCTTACAAGTATATATATCAAGTTAAATAACTACGATCTGAGGATCAAGGCAGCTAAAAAAAAACTACGGGCTGACATTGCGGCCTCATTATTTCCCTCTTGGGGTATTTATAGTGCTGTTGACATTAGTAATCAAATTAAATGTATTAAAAACAAATTACTGCCACTGGTTGAAAGATCATAAATCCAGATGCAAAAAGGAACGTTGGTTATGAATTGCTACCCTCAGTACCTTAAATAATAATACTGATATCTGGAAGGAAATAAAGGCTGCATCTAAAAGTGACTTGCCTATAAATCGTGTTCCAGAGCCGGTGTGGGTTGCACATATTAATTCCACCTTGCGGACCAGTGTCCCTGAAGCTGAAGTGATGGCCATCCCTACACAACATGGATCTGTAAAGCAATGATCCCTGATATCACACTAATAATAGAGCTGTTAAATACGTCATGTGCAGCAAGACCTGGTGGTACTTGTCACGGCCTAAGCTATCATCTGTACTCTGGGCACATAATCTACATAATTTATTCACAGTTATTGGAAAGTCTACATCTAACCCGTTACATGGTGTGAGAGCCACATTTTACCCATATTCAAGAAAGGCCCTCGTGATCATCCAAAAAATTACCGTATGTTAGCAATACTGGACATTCCAGCATAAATCTTTGCGAGGGTGCTATTGGTCAAACCTAATTTATGGATTAATGCTAATGCCATTCTGAGTCCCAATCCAACTGGTTTTAGACCCAAATCTTCCACATCACATAATATTCTTATCTTGGTGTCTGCGGTAGAATATGCTTGGCTACGAAGAATGACTGCAGTGTACTCTGCGTGTATACATTTTAGTGCCACCTTTGATACTGTCCTTCAGAACAACTTATGGCAGAAATTTGTGGCCTGGAATAATCCACCGGGCTGTTGAGGATGCTTATGCTGCTCCACACAGACACTAGTGTCAGGGTGCGCCTTGCTGGTGTAGGCCAACTGTCCGTCTCTATCCCCACTGGTAAAGGGGTGAAGCAGGGCTGCATAGTTGCAGCTACTCTATTTAACTTATATTTAGCTGATTTGCAAATGGCATTTAATAATACAGACATCTGCCCAGTTAAAGTCAGATCACAACGTCTCAGTTGGTTGGCTTATGCAGACGACATATTGCTGCTTCATCACACCCCAAAGGGGTTGCAATCTCTGATTAATGTTCTTGGCATCAATGCACATGAAAATGGCCTAATGGTGAACATTGTAAAAAGCAAGGTTATGGTGTTCTCTAGTAAACTAAAATCGAATGTGAGAACTAGTTGGTTACTGGATGGTACTAAATTTGAATGGGTCAAATCATATAAATATTTATGTCTTGATGTCGACAATGCGTTAAACTTGAAACTAAATTGGCACAAAACTAAATTAAAATGTATGAAAATGGTAGGGCAATAAGTGCCTTCATTGGGAAGAACGGTGGTTACTCTGTTCAGACTATTTTGCATTAGTACACCTTGAATATTTTTCCTGTGCTGACTTAATGGATCGAGATATGGGGTCATACGTATATAGCTGACCTAACCAAATATGAGGCAACAATGCTGCGTAAATTGTTCCGCGTACCGCAAGCACTACCTATTGAATATCTATATCTCGAATTTAATTTAATCGAGACTGCGTCAATATCTGTATAGAGAACATTTATGTGTTTTGTAAATCTTCAAGCGCTTAGTAATGGCACTGCAATGGTACAGTTTGTAAAGGCATTTCTATGTCTTGATAACTGTGGCAAGATGGGTAGCTTGGGAAAAATATGATCACTCTTTAACAAACGGCAGGTTGGTTGCAACTATCCCACGGTATCAAACCATGTTTATAAGATCAAACGTTGGCTAAAGCAGAAGATAATCAGCTTCAGTTTTGATAACCACATAGTGCAATTATCAACTAAGTCAAATAGTGGTCCGTTCATCCATTATAAAAAATCACTGCAGTCGTAATCCATTTTACATTGATGCTTGCCCTGAGAGTGGGATTATAAAACAGTACCTGTTACTAAAATGTAATAACTGTGAAGTCTTTGAAATAAAGGGTGCAAAAATGTGTATCCCTCGCTCAGAACGTAAATGTAGATTGTGTTGCGAGGATGAAACTGAATCACTTGAACACATCCTGGCAAAATGGAAGTCTTAAATGTATTAGCGGTAAATGTATTAAGTTGTATAATAATCAAATGGACTGCAATGATACACTGATGCTTTGGCATACATTTATGTAGGGAAATGATCTACATTTTCTGTATTTTATGGTAACATTTTATTGGAATTGTCTAGAGATTTTTGACATTTTATGAATTATGGTCTTTCACTTCGTTTTTAGGCTTTTATCTATTTGAACATAACTGGTTGATGTATGCTATGTTTTTATATTGTATTGTGCAAAGTTTGTTTTATTTGTTTTGTATATACAAAGCCTTATGGTTATAAGTGAATAAAATAAATAAATAATTATTCACTCCCCTTTATCTCTCCTTTCTTATGAGCCATGACGGCTTGCTCTTCTCATACAATTTCTGAGACATCTTTTCCGTTTCTTGAAAATGATCAGATGTTTTGAGACGTTCTTTAAATTCTCAAAAACTGTCATGATGCAGGCAATCATGTAGGTACATAGGATGGAATGAGTCACACCTCAACACCTCATTACTTTCTGTGTTTTTGTAAAGTTGCTGGTGCACAAATATCCATCTTCTTTGAATATAGTCAGATCCAAACAGTTAATCTAGTCTTCATCCACCGTCGCTGTAAAATAAAGCTGTATATATGGTTGTTTAAACCAATTAGTAAATTCTGATGCCTCTTCTGGTATAACCTCCTGCTTCTCCATGATATAATCTATGAATCTTCTACACAGTTAGATCTTTTTTCTTACTTTTTTAGTATCTAAACACATCACTGTCTTTGCAAAGAGTTGGCTCCATTGGGTTCCACTGTATTCCACAGTGGTGTGATTACAATATGTATATAGACTTGTCCATCAAATTGAAATCATTGTTTCTGATTGCCCTGCTGGTTCACCATCATATGAACACCACAGTTACCTCTAAACTACATTTTGAGAAAATTCTCATTAACTCTTGTGGATTCGTCCTATGATATCTTACTGTAAAGAGCGTCAATGTATATGGTGTCAGATGGTGTTCCTTCTATTACCTCGATGGATTACATCACATCTTTAAAGTATGATTTCATTTTAGGTATTGCTTTCTTGGGGGTGGGGTTGCATTCTAAGACAGAGATTTCTCAACTGCATTTAATCCTGGAACAATCAGTCTCCCAATTTATTTTTCTAGATGCTTGTCAATTTTCAGGACAGTGTAGAAAAAGGTGGCACCATTGTTTTTTTGCTTGAGGAAATCAATCTTCTATTTTCAATCAGCACCTTCCATCTGTTGCCTTTTTTCTATAATTTCTGCCTGCATGCATTGTGTTGGATTTACTGTAATCAGATGGCAATGTTGATGTGTCAGACCAGCACAACAAATAGCTGATACAACCACCCTCTCTAACACCAAAGGGTGCACATTTTTGAGGTGCTCCAAGATGCCAGAAACCTTATTTATTTATTTGCATGTGTATTGCTTGACGAACTGCATTGTACAAAAATGACATTAATACAAAAATCAAGACAACAATGTACATAAATGCATAAAACTGTGTAGAACAGCGATGTGTACGTCATTGAAAGGACCCGCCCCCCTCACCGCAGACATATTGGGTGTAGGACAAGACACTGTGCATGACACTGGGTGCATGAGAGATGATGTGCACTCAGACAACTGTACCGAATGTACCCTTGAACTGAAGTGGTAGCAGGAGAATTGCAGACACCACTGAACATCGAAGAGCTGTAAAGAAAACCTGACAGGTGCAAAGTCATGTCATAAGGAGAAGACACAATGACACACTGAATCGATATGAGGATACTTAAGGAATGAAGATGTAACTGAAGAAACAAAAGTAAACATGTATACGAGTGAGAAGAAGCCATATATACACAGAAGATAAGTAACCAGATGTGTAGTAAATGTATATACACAGAAACGCAAGGTAGATGAGCCACATAGAAGCTTGCTGCAGTAGAAAATAGGACATGGATAAAGCAGCCATGTTGAAAAGATGGACGTTGGATCTGAATAATAGTAAGCAAGAAGCACCAAGGAGAAAGACCAGGGCTGCAGAGCTGATAGATGCTGCAAGTACATTTGTGCATAAACAAAGGATAGCTGTTGGCCAGAGATGATGGATGCCACAGGAAGAAGCAAACTGCAGGGTACAAAGGGAGTGAACGAGGATAAGCAATATACACAGGACATATTTCTCTTAGATTAAATAAATGATTAAATAAATGAGCGAACATTTGTGAATGCCAAGTATTGGACAATCAGAGATGCAGAAAGCATATGTGAAACGTAGCAACCAAGTCTCTAGAGGCTGAAAAGAGTCATGACACCTAGGATAATTGAATCAAGTACTACTAAATAGAAAGGCGAGACAGACAAAATCATGGTCTCTTGACACGTGGTGCAAGACCAGGAAACAAGGTCTATTCATAAGGAGAAAGACCAGGGCTGCAGAGCTGATAGATGCTGCAAGTACATTTGTGCATAAACAAAGGACAGCTGTTGGCCAGAGATGATGGATGCCACAGGAAGAAGCAAACTGCAGGGTACAAAGGGAGTGAACGAGGATAAGCAATATACACAGGACATATTTCTCTTAGATTAAATAAATGATTAAATAAATGAGCGAACATTTGTGAATGCCAAGTATTGGACAATCAGAGATGCAGAAAGCATATGTGAAACGTAGCAACCAAGTCTCTAGAGGCTGAAAAGAGTCATGACACCTAGGATAATTGAATCAAGTACTACTAAATAGAAAGGCGAGACAGACAAAATCATGGTCTCTTGACACGTGGTGCAAGACCAGGAAACAAGGTCTATTCATAAGCCTTAGACAAAGATAACAATGTACCTTAACTCCACTTAATGTTCCAGGGAAGCGAACATTCAGCAAGGTCAAGTACAAATAAGAAGCCTTGGCTGAAGGCTTGGCTGATGAGAGATAGACTAATTGGGCAAGCGAGCAGTAGTCTGATGTTATTCTCTGCACCTGGGTTTCATTTTGTTTACATGCTGCTAACGAGCAGAATGTCCAAGGTTGGGAAAGAATAACAACCAATCATGAAGGCCTATGCAATAGTGAGCATACATTGTTACAGTGGCCAATCTGCTGTTGTTATTCTGCTGTTGTTATTCTGCTATAATCTGTATTATACGTAGTTAGAGGGAGGTTTAAGGTATGTCTGCCAGATAAGGGACAGCAAATGTTGCTAACACCTAAACGATGTATGGTAGATATGTTCCCTTAACCAATCCCTTCACCCAATAGGTTTTATTATTTACCACGTAGGATGACATCATAGCTGCCACACATTGAGTTATAAATCCTTTGTATAACTAAAATATGATTGAGAGTGTGTGTATTACGATTTGTTGTTCGTCAGGTTTCCCTACTTATTGAGCTGATAATACATTAGTATTTATTTGAGTCTGAGATCATTTATTATGGTTATCCCATTCTGACCTCATAAGAACGCTCAACTGTGCTACTGGACATTTTGTTAGTGGTGTGTATGATTCAGATCCAGACCCTCTGATGTCTTCCACTATTAGCCGGAAGACCGCAGAGTTTCCTTTAGAGAGCTGTAGTGTGACAGGTGTGACCTGAGATGGTTGGCAGGTGCCCCTTTGAAGAAATGTCTGTCCCGTCCCTCCAGGCATCCCGTGGACTGAAGGTGAAGTGGTCGATTAGGAAACAGTTGATACCGAAGGGCTCAAACTGAATTACATATGTAAGTAGAAACATCGAAAAATTTGGCAAATAAAGGGGGAGGCGCCGTATTGTATTCATATACATGTATGTATAGAGGGGAATTCATTAGGGAAAAGGAGATACCTCGATAACTGTCCTGAAGGAAGGATAAGGGTCCACACCAAACGCCAGAACAGACTATTATTTGAGGGATTCCACCAGCTACAGCCAGAGAAGTGTGTGTGACACATTCAAAAATGGAATAAAATAGAGATGAGATGCATCTATCAAGAGATTAGGAAAAGACGATCATAGAAAAAGTGTGCATACGTGTTTTGGGGTTTTGGAAAAATATCAGTGTGAAAAGTATAATTGACGTGTTTTGTATTAGTGGTGATAAAATAGGTTGAAAGCTTAAAAATATAAGAACAATAGCAATACAATTTGACAAAATTATTAGAGCCTAGAAAAGCATGATTTTGGTGCCAATCAAATCTAAGAGGGTAGTAGTTGAGGAAAAATAGAATAAAATAAGATTCTTAAATTATCAGAAATAATAACAGGATAGTATGAATTGATAAAAACTATAAATGAAGAGATAAAATGTATATTGTTGTATAGGCTTGGAAATTGTTTGGAGAAATTGAAGTGGTTGTTGTAGAGTGATTAAATAAACAATAAATGAAAAAGCCTGGTAAGTACTGATAGTTAAAAACAACTTGTCATTATGAGGGACACTCCCCTTTTACATCTATGCCTGACATTACCAATATACACAACTAAGAATAGAAAGTACCACGCTGACAGTACTGCAACACATGACAACATACTTGCATGCTACATGTACAGGGAAGCAGCTAAAGAAAAGGTTAGCTGTTTTAGAACTATGAAAGATGTATCAGAGCGAGAGAGAAGACCTGCCTGAGAAATAGTGGATGCTCAATCAGCATAAAGAGAAGGACATAATGCCCTCAGTGGCGCTTCCTCCTCCCAAAAATAATAGCACAAAGTTGAAGATCAACAAGGAATCTATCCTCAAAAGGAATTAAAAGCAGCGGCAGGGTATGTTAAACCAACAAACGCACCTTCTGCTTATAATAGTGAAGGCAGCAGGGAAGAAAGTAAGAATAAAGAACGGAAATATATGTCCAGACAGACAGATAGAAATAGAAGGGGAAGTCAGGAGACAAGAAAGAAAGAAAGACAAAGCAAGTAGAATGACAATAGCACAAAACAAGTGGATGGGAAGACAGAGACTACTAAAATTTGATAAAAAGGGCAATGATGATATTAAAGAAAGAGAAGAAAGAGAGGAAAGCGAAAAAAAGAAGGAAAGGGAATGAGAAAGGGCATATAAGGAAGAGAAATAAAGAGATCGGAAACGAAAGGCAGAACAGAGAATGTATGAAGAACATAAAAAGAGAAAGAAAATAGAAGAGAAGAAAGGTGAAGAACTGGAAGCCCAAAGATTGAAAGAACATAGGTTGGAAAGAAGGCGAGAGGAAAAAGAGAAAAGAGAGAGGAGAAGGGAAGAAGAAATGGGAATGAATAGAGGACAAAAAGATGATGAAATAGATCATATTGTTAATAGAAGAATGTTACCCATTGAAGCACGAGAATGATGAGAAGAAGATAGAGGATCACAACAGCCCTGCAGGGAGCTCCAATGGATACCGAGAATACAGACATGGGCCAATGAACATGAAGCAGGAGGCATAGGGAAAAGGATTGGAGATCTATATAGATCTATATAGACAAATGAGAGACAAGAGTGGTTATGAAGCAATCGGGAGCGTCGCAGGATCTCACCCGAAGGAAATTGGAAATAAAGCGGATAGCGCATTAACGGATGAGCTTAGAATGCTGACCGTAAGTAGACTAGATTTTGGTGATGAGGAAAGGGATAATAGCCATACCAGTTGGGGTATAATGATGTCAGATGAAGAGAGGGAGGAGAATGAGAAAGCGCAAAGAGAAGGTGCATGCAGTTTTTCAGTGGATTCAAACATAGAGAGAGGAGTAAAGTGGTCAGATTTAGAAGACCTGAAAGAAAAAACACCAGAACCTATACGATATTCCGAACAACCACCAGCATGGTCATGTAGTGCAGGCGATATATCCCTGCCTTATGTAAGCAGGTTAAGGTCACAGCCAAGAAGAAGATGAACGGCCAACAAATGCCCTAAATGGAAGACACGAAGTGTAGGGGGGTATGATTTTAGACCAGGATTTACACAATTCCCATTATTAGAAAAAGAGGGATGGCGACCACATGGCCACAAATTGACAAATAACATTTGAAATGTAAATTACCTAGTTTGACTGGAGGTGCAGGAAAATGCATTTATGAGTTAGAAAGAATGACAGTGGGAATCACGCTAGCATTGGGTGATGTAAAAGGCCTACTGGCAGCTATTCTAGGGAAGAGAGCTGAGGACATTTGGAAACGAGCAGGAGTAACAGCACAGAACACAACACATGACTAAGCACCATTTAATAATTTCAGGGCAGATATATGGAGGGCGCTTAGAGTACAGTATCCTGATATTTCAGATATGGGTGCGATTATGACAAGGAAAATGGAAGAGGACAAAGATCCTGTTGCTTTTTATTCAAGAGATTCAGGAACGTTGGCTACTTGAGACGAGAGAGCATTGGGATAAAACAATGTCACTATTCTATCATATTTTATGTCAGATCTGCCTGAGACAGTGCAAAGGCAGAGGAAGAAACCGGTAGGGATGGAAGCAAAGCCATGGCCAGAAATACAGTTGACTATTGTACATCATTGTTGATTGTTAAAAGAGAAAAATAAGAAGAAAGCTGAGAATAGAAAGCAGGAGTAAGCAAGTTAGTTCAGAAGAAAATGTCAAGGTTCGCTATAGAAGGAACAGTTTTGGCGAGTAATGAAGGAGTGGAACACACGAAGTACAGTCAGCACAGCAAAGTAATGTAGTGCCCCCTATGGATCAGGGTAGGTAGAACCTTTTGCCATGAGGTAGAGGGAATGGACCAAGGTGGATTTCGAAACCCTCACGGGGGAGGAAGATTTAATGGGAGATAGTCACAGCAATGTAGGAATTGTGGGAGAACAGGACATACAGAAGTAAACGTGTAGAAGTACAGGAGGAGGCATGCAACCAAACTGGCAAGCTCCAAGAGGGAGGGGGTGGTATTCTCTGCAGTACAATACAGAATCACAGGAATATTATGCCCAAGAACACACACAAAATCAGACAAGCACTCCACAAACAAAGCAAGCACAGCAGATCCCACAGCGAATACAGTCACCAAAAGGGCAACCACAGCAAAGACCCATACAGGCACAAGTACAGACACATCAACTGCAGTATGCACTGGTGCAACAAGTGACAGTGCCACAATGGAAGGCGAATACAGGAGCCCCACAAGTATCCACACCCAGGATAGGTAGTGTTACAGTAGTGGGAGGGGATCCTTTCACAGGTACAGGGATGTCTTTATATACACAATAGGAAAGCCCCCAGAGTGACTTGATGTGTTCAGTACTATCTGTGACACCAGACCCCCATGAGGAACAAAGGGTCAGGGTCATGGTAGCAATAGGAGGCAAGATATTTCCTTTGCTCATGGATACAGGAGCAACTTGTTCCTGTGTTCCAGAGGGAAAATACCCAATGTCTGCGATCACCATGAATGCGCATGGATTCTCTGGGGCCACAAGTTTGGTTCCTTTTACTGACAAATTACCACTTTCTATAGGTGAACATGGCATATCAATGCTCGGCAGACACCAGTTAACATAGATGACAAAATGAAACATGACAATATCTTTTATTGACAAAGGGATAGTGTGTTTGACTCCAGGTATACATTATCTAAATGTGAGAGAGTGTATACTAACTTTTACAGGCCAAAAAGCATTACGAGGGGTCCCTTCAGATCCAGAAATATTTTTGTATGGAGTAAATATTCTGTTGACATGTCTTCCTGGACTGACAGGGGAAATATTGAGAATACCTGAAAGGATGTTAAGATGTTAAGACCAGGAAGACCTATGGATGATGAGGAGGAACAGGTAATTCCCATAGAGTTAGAGCCAGCAGAAGTAAATCAAGAAGGGGTGGTTGTTCATGGGACAGATGATGAGGGAAGAGCATGGAGAACAGTAATTGCCCCCCAAGCAAGAATACAGACTGACAGATTCGACTACGACTTGTTCAGAGACGAATATTCCAAAGATGAATTATAATTTTTCATAAGTCTCACTTATTGGATGAAATTGAATAGAGAGATATCACAGAGAATGGCATTGGTAAAAAAGAAACCATAATTTTTTCAGAAAGATTTAGAAAAGATGCCAAGCATCTTATGGACCAGCAGTCCATATGACTTGGGTCCATTGCGCAGGAGCAGTAAAAATCAAGCTTAAACCACGAGCAATTCTGCCACATGCAAAACAGTATCCTATGTCCAGAGAAGCAGCTGAAGGCATATTTGAGACAATTTCCACTTTAATGAAGAAGGGAATATTGGTGCCATCAGAGTACCCTTGTAACACAGCTGTGTACCCAGTGAAGAAATCAACTGGGGGTCGTGGAGATCGCTACGCCTTACACAGTATTGTTGAAGCAGAGTTTTCTTTAGTTCCAAACCTTGCTACAATATTATGTAACATCCCAGCTAAAGCCAAATATTTCACAGTGCTCAATTTAAAGAATGCCTTCTTTTCAATTCCCCTTCATAAAGATTCACAGGATTTGACTTCATTTTCATATAGAAATCAGCGCCTAAAACACACATGACTGCCTCAGGGGTACTGTGAGCCCCCATCAATTTTTAATAGAGTCCTTTAGATGGACCCAGGTAACATACAACTGAAGAGCACAATAATACAGTGTGTAGATGATATATTAGTGTGCAATGAGACAGATGAAAGATGCAGGGAAGACTCAGGTCGACTAATGGCAATACTAGCAGAAAAAGGATACAAAGTAGACGAGGAAAAATGACAATATTGACAGGAAGAGGTCCTATACATAGGACTGCTCATCTCTCAAGAGGGGGGAAAAGTGACACCTGAGAGAGCAGAAGCAATCATGAAAACTCCAAAACCTGAGACAGTAAGAGAAATGCAACAGTTATTAGGCCTATGTAATTATTGGAGGGCCTGGGTTTTTGATTACTGTAAATATATTCAACCACTTTTAAAAGGACTGAAGGAAGCACAGTTAGGTAAAAGTAACATAACATGGGCAGATGACATAATTGAAGGATTCGAAGAGTTGATTTGCATAGCCCTTGTGTTAGGAATACAAGACTATAATGAAGAGTTTTACTTATTCTCACATTCAAATGGAGAAGTGATGACAGCAGTACTTACACAGAAGACGACATTTGGACATGGACACAAACCATTATACTATTATAGTGGGTTCCTAGACCCATAATGACAGTACATTACCCTTGCAAACACGCGTTAGCTGCTGCTGCTTTCATGATTGAAAAAGCAACCAGTATTACTTACAATGGGATGCTCAATAACATTATTTGTCGAGTACTCCCAATTTGCCATTTTGGAGAAACCCATATGTACAATGACTAGATAAAGAGCATCTGGATATGATATGAAGATATCCAAGATGGCCGCCCCCTGAAAGCAGCATCCACAGCCGACTGATCCAGGCCCCCAGCAGCCAGCTGATTGGCTGCCGGGCCTACCTCTTGGCCCATTGGCCGCCGGCAGGCGAAGCCGGCCCCCTCATTCCAAGGCCCATGAGAGGCAAGGCCAGCACCTGTTTTGTGCCTGTTCGGTGCCGTGGCTGCCGTCTGCCAGACCCCCTGGCTCTCTTCACACAAGGTACTTTTACTCCTCTTGACAGCCACAGCAGTCTGATTCTGCCCATACGCATTAATATGTGACCAAGGCCCTCTCCACATACACTATGGTCCTGCTTATGCCCACACAGCCCGACCACCACAACCATGCCTTTACAGAGCCACGCGCAGTACAAGTTCTGCATTTAGCCTCTCCTTTGATTGCTTTTGCCTATCTATAATCGCATTTAGCCTACATATGGTTGCTCTGACTAGCCTAGAGGCACCCTGCACCCAGATTTGCATTTAGCCTGTCTCTGACTGCATTTAGCCTGTCTCTGACTGCATTTAGCCTGTCTCTGACTGCATTTAGCCTATCTCTGATTGTATTTAGCCTGTCTCTGTTTGCATCTAGCCTGTCTCTGACTGCATTTAGCCTGTCTCTGATTGCATTTAGCCTGTCTCTGATTGCATCTAGCCTGTCACTGATTGCACTTAGCCTACATATGATTGCCCTGTCTAGCCTAGAGGTACCTGACTCTTGCAAACCAACTGCTCGCGCCTAAAACCAGGTCACAATGATACTAACTTTTATTTACCTGTCAGCCTTTTGGACCACAATGCCAAAAGTAAACCACCAACCGAGGCCTACACTACAGGGCATACCGTCCGTGGATGAAGGACTCTTAACTCCCCCCTTAGAGCCCAGCCATCAATCCTCACACTCACTTATTACCCACCAATCGCTAACATACCTCCCCTGTGACATTGCAAGTAGAAACGCAAAACTACATTCAAGATTACCTAGAATTTACGAACCATTAGCTAGACTCAATACCTCTTGCAATAGAAGTAACACTAACATCCGAAACACTCCTCCTATAAAGATTGACCTCCATCGCAATAACCGCCCAAATAAGCAGCCCAATGCTAATAATAGCATACCTAAAAAGAAAAGTAATGCCACCCAGGCCACAGCAAAGCCGAACATCCAACTGAAGTGCGCTCTTATTAATGCCAGGTCACTAATAGCACACGCTACCGAAATTGCGGATCTCATTCAAATAGGAGACTATGACATCCTCGCCATAACAGAAACTTGGCTGCACCAAGCTGCAGGACCTGCCCTAATGCTTGCCTTACCCCATAATTACACCATACACCATACACCATATCAGAGAAGATAGAGTCAACTCTCGAGGAGGTGGCCTAGCTATTATTGCTAAAAATAATCTCACCCTAAAAATTGAACCAAGTTCAACGACTAACTCCTGCGAATCATTAACTGCTAAACTCCTCGCATCTCCCTCTCAAACTATTACTATTCACCTTATCTATAGACCACCAGGCCCTATTGGCACGTTCGAGGAGGACATTTCCACGATCCTCTCAAACAACCTAAAAACTTCATCCCAAGCTATCCTTCTAGGAGACCTAAACCTAGGCTACAATGACCCTAAAGACCTGCAAGCAACTAATGTCACTAATGTCATCTCAGAACTAGGCTTCTCCCAAAAAATCCTACAACCCACACACGAAAAAGGCCGTATACTTGACTGGGTCGCTGACTATAACTGCAATACAACGATTGTCGATATCACCCCACAAATCTGGACAGATCATGCACTGATAACTTTCCTCCTAAATGTTAACTTGGCCCTACCTATTGAAATTGCTCTGGCTCCCCCCTTGCCAACCAGAAACAAAAAACTTATAACTACAGAAAAACTGCTACCACTCATCCTCCCCAGACTAAACTCTCTACCTGACTTATTGGACACCTCATCACTAGTAAATGAATTCAACTCTTCCATGGCTACAGCTCTAGATACTATTGCCCCACTGAAACTTAGAAAGAGTAAGCCCAGAGCCCACCTAAACACCTGGTTTACTCCTCACCTCAAATCTCTAAGACTTGAAAAACGCAAATGCGAATCTGCCTGGCGACTAACCCCAACTGAGACAAATAAAATTGCACTCATCAATGCCTCCAAGATTTACAAAAATGAAATAAAGAAAGCAAAAAGAGAGAACTTCAACAACAGAATACTGCAGGCCAAATCTGGAACGAAAGAACTATTCCTTATACTAAAGGAACTAGAAAACCCCATTCCTGTCCAGGATAACTGTGACAAAAATAAAATATGGTGCTCGAACATCCAAAAAGCACTAAATGACAAAATTGCCACACTCCAAACAAAAATTGAGATAAAGAAACAGAATATTCCACCCTCAACCAACCTAAGAGGCAAAGCACCAACCAGCACTAAACCAGACCATAAATTTAACTTCTCGAAAGTAACTATACTTGAAACCGAAAAGATAATACTTTCACTCAAGCCATCCAATTGCCGAGGCGACCTATGCCCAGCCCAACTAATAAAAGACGCGGCCAGAGACCTCTCCCCATTCATTTCTAAGCTTATTAATGCCTCCTTTGCTTCAGGCACTATACCAGATAACCTCAAGCAATCTTGGGTCCTCCCCCTCCTAAAAAAACAAACATTGGACCCATCCATCCCGACTAACTACAGGCCTATCACAACGGTACCCTTCCTATTAAAAATCCTAGACAGGGTAGCCTACCGGCAGATCCAAAAACATCTGGAGCTGCACCACCTTCTAGGCACAAGACAATCAGGTTTCAGACCTCAGCATGGAACTGAAACCGCGCTCATCGATCTTAAAACTCAGGTCGATGAGCTGAGAGACTCCGGAAAGATGGCCCTACTCCTCTTACTGGACCTCTCTGCAGCCTTCGACCTGGTGGATCATGATGTGCTTTGCACCCACCTAGAAACAGCTGCCCACTTCTCCACACATGCCATCGCATGGATCAAATCATTCCTAACCGGTAGAACTATGAGAGTCTTCTCTACTTCTGCTGCTGCTGACCCTGTATCCATCACATGTGGAGTCCCACAAGGTTCTTGTGTCTCCCCCACTATGTACAACATCTTCACGAAGCCCTTGTTCGATGATCTAGATAATCTGGGTGTCACCTACACTAACTATGCGGATGACACTCAGATTCTCATACCACTCTCAGGGGATTATGAACAAGATTTGGCCTTGGTGAATAAGATTTATCTCATCATTCAGGCATGGATGGCCACCCACGGCTATGCCTGAATGATGACAAAACGGAACTCATCATACTGGGGAACACACAAAACATCAAAAGATTAAAAGAAGAATACTCCTCCTTCGTCATAGACGGTAACACTATCAAGGTAGCAAAAGAGGTAAAAACATTAGGGTTTTACCTTGATTCCCACCTCTCCCTAACCAAACAGGTGAGCGCAATGGCATCCAGCACCGCATATACCTGCAAGCTGATTAGAGCCGCAAAACCATACCTATCCACTGCCAACTGCCTAACCCTTGCTCGAGCATTAGTGCTGTCAAAATTGGACTACTGCAACGCACTCTATATAGGGGCCAATAAACATACGCTGCAAAAGATTCAAACACTACAGAACAATGCTCTTAGAGCTGCCTTAGGAATTCCAAGAAGGGAGCATATTTCAGAGGCTAGAAGACAATCCAACTGGCTCTCCACAGCGGACAAAATCAAACTCAAGACAGCTTCTCTAACTTTCAAAAGTATCAACCATCTAGCACCCAAATACCTAGCTGTTAGATTCAACAGAAAAATCTCCACTAGACCCACCAGAGAAGCATACTCCAACCAGTTAGTGATACCCCCATTTAAACTAAGTACGGCCGGAGGAAACAGCTTCCCGGTCAAAGCTGCCCAGCTTTGGAACTCCCTCCCGTCCGGCTTGAGATCTCCCCAATCCTACGCTCTCTTCAGATCTAACTGTATCAATTGGATCAAAGAAAATGACCGATAGTCCTGCCCTACACCAACATAACCACTGTTCTACAGACGTACTATGTACATAATTATATACTCTCTATCTTCCTACTGCATATTTCCTGTATATATTGTGTTATATGTATATATTATGCACAATGTATATTCTCCTTACTGTCCTGCATTATGTAATTTCTACCATGTATAACCACTACTTGTAAACATGCGTAACCTGTAAAGTTTAAAGTATCCTTGAACAACGCGCCCGGTTACCTTCGGGTCTGGCGCGCGCTATAAATAATAAACAAACAAACAAACAAACAAGTGATTATTTCAAATCCACAATAGAAATGGTTAGATGAATAGTGAATCCAGTGACATTTATAGCAGACCCAGTAGAAAAGGGGGATTATGTATATGATTGCACTGCATATACTGAATTCTATGATGATATTCCCCATGTTAGAGAAAATGCCCTCAGAGGAGGGTATGTTCTCTTTATTTATGGTTCTTCAAAAATTTAGCAAACGGCTGGTGAAAGGCATAATGTGAGAGCAGTAGGGAATTTAAAAAAGAATGGTGAATTCGAAGTAGTGACGAGTGCGAGATTTCCTTCACATTGCTCATTAATGGCACTCATCGCTGCGCTTCAGAGATTTGAAGATGAGGAAGTGACAGTGTATTCTGACTCTGCTTACCACCCAGAGCTTAAGGAAGTCTGTGTATTGTAATATGTGTGACTTTATATTTATAAAACAGAGTATTTTTGAAAGCCAAACAGCACATTTTTCTATCAAGTAGGGCTGTAGAGCTGGAAAGGTATGTGAGTAACTGCCTAAAATGCAGTGTGTTCTCAAACCCCGGGATCACCACTTAGCTAAAGTGTGACCCTGAGCAAATAGTGTGTAACAGGGCTTTTCAAGGCATTTATTTTGATGCTAAGAGGAATGTATGTACCAAACATCAGACAACACAGCGTGCATGTTGTCGACTGCAGAGCTAACCAGCTTGCTAGGTTCATGCAATGGGGTGGAGGTGAAACAGCACACAAGTCTGTGTGATGAAAAATCTGCTCATGAAACTAAGGGAGACAGTATAAGGTGTTTTTGTCTGACTCAATATAATTGTCTTAAAAGAAAACTCTGATTTGGGTAGGTAACTGGAGATTTGTGTGATCTTTCAGAAAAAAAGACACATATCACAGATCTTATCAACAAATACTCTTAGAAACTATGGTTTCTCAAATTAATCATCTTCTCAATCTTTTCATGTAAATGCTCTGCTAACTCGAGTATAAAGTATTTGCAGGAAGTGTTGAGTACCAAACAAAGACATCCTCGCATAAAGGCTCTGCTGGAATGTGAGACTTCGGGGACCCTAGGAGCGCAAGGCGTTATTCTGCAAATGGCCAGTTGATTCTGTTTTTTGATGCTGAATGTATTGTGTTATGCATGAATGGAATGGTACTCTATGAATGTGTCGTGCAGGGATCAGTGTTGGTGGTTGGAGTGAGATACAATGGGAGAGGGAGTAGTTGTACTGCTCAGGGAGATGGTGGAGTTGTACTGCTCTGGGAGCTGGTGGAGAGGTGTATGCATTGTTAGATAGTTTGAGCCATACATCGATACCTGATTCCCTAGTATCTTCTTTTACACACATCAATTGGCGACCGGTTACAGTTAGAGAAGCGAGAATCGCCCAGGATGTGGGTTGGGCAACAGTAGATGAGGCAACCCCGTGGGACGTGACTTCCACTTGCACTTCCAGTTGTGAGGTGAGCGTGTTGAAATTGGTTACATGCCATTTGCCCTAAGTGTGGCTGCGCTGGACCACCACAAGACAGAGGCATTGCACGTAGGCTGGATGGGCATTAGCACAGGTCTGTTGTAGAAAAAGACTTGCAAATGTATTGCGTGTATGGCATCATTAGAGGAAAGAACCCATGGACGTGCTGGAACGTGCAGCAACTTTGGGGCGGATTGTGCTGAAATTGACACTGCTCATAATTGCAATGTAATGTGAACAGTTATACAATATGGACTAATTTAAATAAAATTAAACAAAATTGTTACTGTAAAAGCTTGAAGCTGTCAAACAAGCAGTGTGTCACTGTGATAAATACAAGAACAATACAAATACATCACAAATGCAAAAGAGATGCAAGGTTTAACAATAAATACATCCACCACAACCCTTCTAAGCTACACCGGGAGAACCTGCAATTCCATGGATGGAAAAAGTACTGGGCACACTATAGCAGAAGAATTGATAATGAGAAACTGCCACCTGCAAAGAAGAACATTTTATTACTACCCTCTTTAGGCCCCGATGGTCATCAGGATTTCAGAGAATTGCCACCCTTAAGATAAGGAGAGGTTGAAGGGAGAAATTAATATGAAATTGCCTTGCGACCATTAGACATATATTATTACCCCAAAATGAATATTGCTGTAAATAGATATTATTTCTACTGAAGAAAACAAGAGATGTCGGAAACTTTGGACAAGTAAGCGAATGCCCTCATGAAATTGGCATTAACTTGACATTTTGCTAGAGGGGTGACACAGGATGAACTCAGAAGAGATCAAATAACCATTCATACTAACAGTAACATCATACAGGAAAGGCTATGGATCTGTAGTGATCCTTCTCTTGAGAAAACTATAGCGATTCCAAAAAAGGAGGAACATACTACAGTTTGTTCTAAAGCAAGTTAAGAAAAGGAAAAGGATTCAATAAAAACTGCACAAATAGTGTCAGGAAAGCAAAATGAAATAAAGGAAGTGTTTACTTCTAAGCCAAAACAAAGTATATATAAGGGTAAGAAAGAAGGAAAGAATGTTCAAAGGTATGATTCAGGGAAATCAAAGTCAGGGTTTCCAAAAGGAAGATGCTATCATTGTGGGAAGATGGGAAATTATGCCAACTCAAAGATATGTCTGGGATTAAATCAGAAATGCTCAAATTGTGCAATTAAGGGACGTTTTGGAGTTGTATGTTGGAACAAGAAACTAGGAAGTCATCCTAACGGAGTAAGAAGGGTGCAGGGAGAAGAGGAAGAGGAAGAGAAAGAAGTGGAAGTAGTAACCATGGTTCAAGCCAATGGGGAGAAAACTCCTAAAAGTATATTCAAGCAAGATGGCACATCATCAGAACGTATGATGGATTGAGGATCTGCATATACTATAATTACAAGGGACAAGTGGCTGGAACTATGTAAAAAGTGTTACTGAAGTGAACTGAAAAAATGGGACATTAATAATCCTGGAGCATTTGAGGGTTTGATAACACAAATGTCGGGTTACAGGATGGCCTCAATGGAATTAAAGAAAGAATGACGGAAGTGATGGTGTATGTTACAAAAAAGGGAGTGAATGTTTTAGGCTGGTGGGGTCAGGCTCAAGTCAAGATTAAACTTAATGCTGGAAGTGATCAGTTGTGAGAAATGAAAAACAGTTTTCTGAAATATCATGAGGGAAAGAAAAATAATTATTTCCAAACGTGTTTAAAGAAGGTGTAGGAAAATGTAAAGGATATTGTCATAAAATTGAGCTAAAAAGGAGGGCAAAGCCAGTGGTGCATTCTGTGAGGCTTATTCCTATTTCAGTGAGAAAGAAAGTAAATAAAAAGGAATTAGAGAGACTTAGAAAGGAAGGGATAATTGAGGAAGTGGAAGTGTCAGAATAGGGTTTTCCTATAGTAGTGCCTAGGAAATCTAATGGTAAGGTTAGAATATGTCTGGATTTAAGAGACTTAAACAAAATGA
Source organism: Ambystoma mexicanum (assembly GCF_040938575.1). Lineage (NCBI taxonomy): Eukaryota > Metazoa > Chordata > Amphibia > Caudata > Ambystomatidae > Ambystoma > Ambystoma mexicanum. Next base: position 642,852,244 of record NC_090935.1, read on the forward strand.
AAATAGTGGGAAAATATCCTTTGCCAGTGATATCAGAAATGCTAACTTGGGTGGGAAACGCTGATATGTTTTCCACTATTGATTTGTCGGTGGCATATCATCAAATTCAGTTACATAGTGATTCCAAAAAATACACTAAGTTTATTACCCCATTTGAAATGTACCATTATGTGAGAATGCCCTTTGGTCTAGCATCTGCAGCGGCAGTATTTCAGTGCGTAATGGCTCACATGTTTAGTTAGATGATAGGAGTGCAAGTGTTTCAAGGCGATATTCTAATATATGGGCAAGGGTAGGAACAGCATTATGAGTGGTTGTATAAAATTTTGTAGAAGTTAGAGGAAAAAGCACCCACAGTGGAACATAGCGAGTGCAAGATTGGCAGAAGGGAGGTACATTATTTAGGTGTTACGTTGTCTAAAGGAGGATATAGGCCTAAAGAATATGAAATGAGGGCAGTGAAAGATGCTCCTCCACACAGTTAAAAAAGAAGAGTTACATTCATGTTTGGGTTTGGCTGAATATAATAATACATGTATTCAAAGGTTTTCAAAATTGCTAAACCATAAAGGGAATTTATGAAGAAGAATGTAAAGTTTGAATGGACGACAGTATAAGATCGGACAATGAAGGAAATTATTAAATTCATTATGGAAGCACCTTTGTTCAGAGGGTTCATTCTGGGAATGAAATCAATAATAACTGTGGATGCTAGCTGCAAGGGATTAGGTGCTGTTTTATCTCTAATCGATGAGGACCGTGCAAGGATAATGTTTGCATCCATAGCAGTGACATAAAAAGAGTGGCAGTATTCAGTGGTTGAAAGAGAATTATTAGCTTGCTGTTGGGCAGCAGACCATTTTAGACAGTATATTTGGGGAGAAGAGTTTGTTGTGAGAACACACCACAAGCTTCTAGTAAAAATGTAATGGTTCCAGGAATGACCAGGGCAACTCCTATGATTGCCAGGTTAGGTTTAAATGAATAGTGCGCTCAAAAATATTATTAGCTAAAAAGATGGCCAATAATCAAAAATATATCTAATAAATATTTTTTAAATAGTCCCTATGTAAAGTATTGAGCAAATAAAGCTCAAACTTAAAAATGGGAAGCACTAGGAGGCATCCATTTTGTGAAATGGATGCCTCCTGTGTTTGCCCTTGCGACACTAATGAAGCAAAAGCCAGCCAGATGTAATAAACAAAAGCTACCACTGGGTGGCCTTTGCTTCATTGGTGCCGGAGGACGGAGACCAGAGACTGCAGGCAGGAAAGCTGCATCTGGGTAAGTGCTTATTTCTTTTTTTTTAAAGAAGCACTATCTGCGTTCTCTTTTCTAAGTTTTCTGGGCTGGAAGAGCCCGGAAAACTTGGAAAGAAAACCACAGCTTTTAAAACGTTGTATTTATGTTTGCGGTAGCTTCAGCTTGGAGGCTCCTAAAACCACGGGATCACCCAAAGGTATGGCCTTGTGTGTGTCAATTAACATTTCTCTCTTGCAAACTTTAGACTCTCCGGACAAAGTGAACAGCATCAAGCAATACATGTAACCTAGCAGAATCGAATGGACTGGCAACGGGAAAGAGAGAATTAATGCTCTGTACTGTGTTTATTAGTAACTGTAAAGTGCTCCATCTCTCCCGAAAGCTAGGCATATAAAAACATATAATTATATATAGGCACACTAATAAAAAAATTAGGATTTTTTATAGCGCTTCATGCCTCAGTCCAGCCACTAAGTGTGAGATTGGGTATCAACCCATGCTGCTCAGTGTTGCCTTGCTTCAAGGGCAAGCACGTTGAATACCTGATATTAGCATATCGCTTGCTGGACCACTTTTTGCCATTTCATATCCTTGTACATTTCCCAGTGATATCCACATGCAAAGTAACAATACTCATGTTATCAACATCCAAATGATAAAAGTTTGATTTTGCCCCGCTGGTATTGGAACTTGTGGTGAGAATGTTACACTTGGATCAGCAAAAAAATTATGACTTTTCTAACACAGATCTTTCCGAAGGTACCACATTTCTATCTCCTTTCAAAAATTCATAAACCACTGACCAAACATCCTGGACGACCAATAGTGGCCGCTACTCACAGCATTCTTCAACCCTTAGGTATCTACATCGATACCATATTTCAGCTGATCATACAGAAGTACCCAATCTACATCAAGGATACAACAGACTTTCTGAACAGGCTTGCACACATTCAACTAGATGAGCATGACCTCTTAGTCACAAATGATGTTGATTGCCTTTACACATCCATTCCACACTCATTAGGACAACAAGCAGTTCAATGGTTGCTATTGCAAGAGGAGGAAGTAGGAGCATCCAAGGAATGGATCATGACACTATTGGACTTCATTGCACAGAATGCATATTTCCAATATGAGAAGTCGTACTATTTGCAAACCAGCAGTACAGCAATGGGAGCCACAATGGCACCTGCGTGTGCAAACTCATTTATGCTAAGATTTGAGGAAGATCATATTATCAAACACCCTGTCTGGCATCGGTACATCAAACATTGGGGGAGATACATAGATGACATCCTCTTGGTCAGGAGTGACACATAGGAAACACTCTGCTAATTTTTGACTTATGTTAACATGATTGACCAAAGGATTCAATTTACATACGAAATCAGCCACCCAAGCCTTCATTTTCTGGATGTTCTTGTTACCCCTAATGCAACATCATTTGACACAAATGTATACCATAAACCTACAGACAGAAACAATGTTCTGCACAGGATGAGTTTTCATCCACCAGCCACAATAAAGAGCCTACCATACAGCCAGTTGCTTCACATAAAAAGAATCACCAACACAGGCCTCAAATATGAAAAAAAGGAGGAGATGCTGAATACATTTAAGGGAAGAGGATACAAGGATGATGAACTCCTAACTGCTTCTAAAAAAGCATCATCCCAAGAAAGAACCAGCCTGTTGACTCCTAAAAGCACTGCTACAAAAGAAAATCCATTGGTCTTCGTGAGCAAGTACAGTGTGCAGACACCAAGAATCAAAAAAATCAGACTAAAACATTGGCCAATGTTAACCTGTGACGACAAATTCCAGAATTTGTTCCAAGACAAACCTATATTTGCTAACCAATGGAGTAGCAACTTAAGAGACCTGCTGGTAAAGACAAAACCCAAACTAACCACGAGACTGAATACCAAGAAACAAGGAACTTTTCCATGTATGACATGAAGTAACTGCAACAACCTCATAAAAGGGAATACAGTTACAGACCACAGAACTAGAGAAAAAAAGGATCAAAAGCTAGTCAATCTGCTTATTGCAAGGGGTAGTATACTGCATCAAATGCCCATGTGGTCTTCTATATATTGGACAAACCAGCAGAAAATCCCGGCTGATATGGAACAAACATAAATCAAATATAAGAACACATAACCAACTCTCACCGGTTGCAAGGCACTTTGACCAAGCTAAACATCAAGTGGCCCAGATAAGATTCCAGATCTTAGAAGTAGTACAAACTATGAACCTGACAACCAGTTAACAGCGGGAAGCATACTGGATCGAGAGGCTTGACGCAGTATCTCCTCAGGGTTTGAATGAAGAATTGGATTTACATTGCTTTCTATGAACAAGAAAGAATCACGGAATTATACAGATATATGAACATCGTAGAGTCTGTTTGTATAGTTAGATTACTTAATGCAGTAGTAACTGTCTTCGATTGGCTCTGCAATCCTGGAGCAGACACAATATTTGTCAGGCATAAGAATGCATTGAACTCCTTTCACTTGGATCCAGCCTGACTCTAAAATGGACAGAGAGCAGTACTGTATATATATCTTACGGAGTACCATTTTATGCACATCTGTGACTACACGTCATTTACCTAGACAGTATGAATCCTTATGGCTGCTCTCAGAGTAGCGCACAGAGAATCTCTCTCATTCCACAGTACAACACCATAGACACTACCACGCATCTATTTTGTGCAGCAATTTTCCAATAGAATGTATTGAGCAACTAGGAATTTCCGATAAGTGTGAACATCAGGATGTTAATGACAGACAAAACAGCCTATTGAGCTATTTTGTCATTGCGTATACACAGCTCAGCTACACTGGCAGGAATACTATTCATTTATGAACATATGAGGATTACGCTAAATCGCAGGGTACTTTGCTTTTGTATCAATGAGCACTATATCACCGACATTCGATACTGGCTTCACACTGCAGGTTGTTACACATAACGAAATGGAAAAGCGATGATGAACCACGCATCCTTTTAAGCAGTGGCAATCTTGCCAATCTCTATGCTTTGTTGACTTGGGATCCTGCTATACCGTATATTTCAAGCTTCTTGCTTTAAAGTGCACCTTCTATGAGGCTGTATAATATAATGTTTTAAGGACTTGATGACTGTATTCCTTAGAACGTACCTCGAACACATCTCGCTGTAGTCTGTAGTGATTACGTGTAGATATGCATTAGACTAGTACTTTAGCAGGGCGGTGACCCAGGCTTCATGAGTTATTACGGTAAAGCCGTTTCCTAGACTTCTGTAAACATGCCGTGTTAAGGCGTCTCTATATGCAAGTACGCAGCATTGCCTCTAATAACGTCTTCATGACAACATTTCCAGCTCCAACGTTTCCTAGACTACTGACAGCATGCTGTGTCAAGGCGTCTCTATACGTAGGCACGCAGCATTGCCTCTATCAACGTCTCCATGAGAACGCCTCTCCCTCGCAGCTCATCACAGCAGACCGCGGTGACACGGACGCCGACAGTATCTGCATCTTTCTGCACTTTAGATCGATTTAGGGGAGATATCTTAATGTATAATTGCCACCTGATTTCAGTAGCACTCGACTCTCGTGGTGCAAGTAGTTTAGTGCACTTTTACTATCCAGCAGAGCCTCGTTTGCCACACACACAAGAGGAAGTAATGACTTAACACAGCCATCACGTGTAGAACAGAAAGACCTACGTGATTAAACCCAGTGACATGATTTACAAATGATAAGAGCTAAGGCAGGTGTGCCACAGATTAGACAACTTCACTCACTGTGCGTGCAGTGAATACGAAGTACACGGTTGCACATAAGGCAAAGGCTAGTGTCAAAAGACAAAGTTAAGGCATCTGCTGTAGACGATATATTGCCATTGATGAATAACGCTTGTGGTTTCAGCTAAAAGCAAGTGCATAGCTTCCTAACCACAGAATAGCAGCCTCTTGTCTTCAACGGCTTAATGTCTTGAAAATACACCATAATAGTAATAAGCTTTGGATGTTCTTTGGGCATAATATACGCATTCACACACAATGCGAGAGTGGCTTTCAAAAGACAGAATCAGACACTAGCTGTAAACTCACAGGCACTTGCCGTTAGGGTCAGCTAAAGGCGAACAGTTTTTTCCCCTTTCAAACAGAAGAAAGCCAACCACAAGTGACACCTTCCTGTTTTAAGATGAGCTCGTGGGAGTTAAGAGATGCTTCTGCGCTGATAAGAAGTCAAAAGCAGGAAACACAATACCAAAATAGACAATACACGGTTAGAGTGGCTGAAGACAAGTGTAGCTGTTTCCTTCTGAAGAAAGGCATTCACTAGAATTAGGCTTTAAAGGGGTCAACGAGCGAATGACATGCTTTGCTCTTGTCCCTAAAGGGAGCACATTCACTGTAAGGTAAATATCCAAGAGGCGAAGATGGGACCTGTCGATTGAGTTTTCACATAGGTAGATCATGTGTGCAATGCAAACCGAAGCACAAGAGCAGATTCAGACTCTAGACTTTCTCTCCAGACTGAGGAAGTGATGCACATAGTAGATGTAGGCTAAGTCACGCGTGTTAATATAAAAAGCACAACAGACTAAGGCTAAGGAGATTCCGCAGCAGGCAGACCACGAGATCGTGGGGGGTTGGGAAGAGCTGTCAATAGCAAGTCAGAGCAGCAATCCCAGGAAACCGTGAGTTTCAAGTGTGTTGGTTGAACCTTTTTTGCATATGTTAGACTGACGGCGTGGTTTATTATGTCACTCCACTCCTGATTATACCATAGTATAGCTTAGACACACATAACATTAACTCCATGATTGCTCAAGCTGGTGTTTTAAAATGATGAATTGTACTTTATCTTTGTTAAATGCGAATCATGTTTAAAGCTTATGCAATAATGCTGTCTCTATATCTGACAGTGTACTACGTTTTTACTGCTTTAATCATAGCAGATGTAATTATGATCAAATCTGGTAGAGATCAGAAATGATATTAAATATATTGACTTGCTACCATCCAGTGTCAGCTTCATATTTTTGAGTAATGCTTCATAATAAGGTCTCTCTGAGTCAAAACGAACTACACAATATTCTCTGGCTGTATTTTGGTCAATTATGACAAGAGGTGCAAACACTCAGGGAAACCGTCAAAGCGCTAGGCTGGAACCCATGAGGCGCCTCTCATCATAACTTAAGACTTTTTATTCTGTGCCCACGCCACACAGCCCTACCTAGTGTTCTCGGGGAGAGGAAATTACTGACGGGCCCATTGGTCAGTACTCGACCCCCAAAAACTTGTAATACAAGATAGCTGCACCGTGTGAGGACAGGGTGCAGACTTACATACTCCAGCACAAATCAATACTAGGGACTCAGTGAGTTGGCAAAGGGAAGTCTGTTTAATAATACATACATCAGCTTATGGATATCAGCAGCATCGCAAACACCTGTCTCGCCCCGACTTCCCCGAACTTCAGTCAAACAGCATTTTGTATTGGCAAATTCCATCATCAATGACGTACACTTCTATAACAAATCATCATGCAATATAATTGGTTGGGAAAGGTAACTTAAGTATAGGTGTTATATCTGTATATGAAAATAAGGCATACGGATTGGATAACTCTTATCGGGTGGGTGTCTATGCCCATCCCTCTACACCACACGTGATTGATGTCACTACAAGTACGACGTCTCATTGGTTACAATGTCTATAGGACCCTAGATTACATGGTCCCTTGTGATTGGGCGAGTTACGCCCCTAAACATAAATCTCCACTTTAATTAGCAGCATGCAGAATAGACACCCTGGTGCCTGGTGTCCCAAGATTCACCCTGCCTCCCTTCCATCAATCAGTGGTTTAGGGCTATGTGTCAATTAGTTGGCTGGGTATGGCCTCGGATCTGTAGTCTCTTATCAGGAAAAGTTATGGCACCCTCTGGGTCTGGATGACATCAGGCGGTGGTACATCTTCGCGCCTGCCTGGTCACGTGTTGGTCCACCATGAATCTGCTTCAGTTTCCAACCTTTTGTGCATTTAATTCTGTATGCGCCTGCCCACCTGCATGGGCCACTCTTATCTTGACCTTCATGGGCGGGCTGACATTCTCTGAAGTTGGAGCCTCGTGAGCTCATGCTCCCCTCCCCTTCTCTGGTTGACTTCGATTTCCCCGGCATGAGCCATCCTTTGTTAAGTTTTGATCCCGCTCTTTTCCTCCGCTTGGGCCTGGATATGAAACTTGGCCAGTCAGGCCTTGGCCGCCTGGGAGTACTTCTGTTTATACAAAATGGAGTTGCATGTGTACATGTGCTGTATTGAGGTAGATGTATACAGTCGGCGCTTGCCGCTCCAACTTCTACTAAGCATTGCAAGCAGACTCGATTACTTAGCATCTTGCGTTTCAAGCTTATTTACACACGTTCAATAAGGCGGTTGCTTCCATCTTGTCTCATGGCACCATTCTCATACGTTTTTCACAGTGTCTTTCCCCTTCGTCCATTACAATTATCCTCGCAGTTGTCGGTACTGGCATGCATAGCTCTCAGTAGCCACTTCTGGTTGTTCTCGGGGCTGCCCAGGCCCTTAGTCTATTTCCATTGGCCTTCCATTAAGGCCTTCGGGGTTTCCTCGTGGGAAGTCTGTAAATACTCGTCGTTTCGTACCAATGGCAGGTACGGTTGTCTGATTGGGTACCGTGCTGCCCAGGGTTGCCTGGTTATGGGCATTTCAACAGGTATTTATCTTCTAATGTACACAGGGCAGGGGCCCATTGCAGCCCTTTGTTGGTTCAGCTGCTCCTCGTACGTCACATTCCTTGGCGAGTACCTTACTGGCAACGCGCAATGGGGGGCAGGGGTGCAGGTCGTATCTGGGACCTCCTCTACACTAGGGTCGAGGGGGCGGGCAGGGGATTACACCCTAAGGGGCAATTAAGTCACCAGTAGGGAGAAAGCTGCCTTCAGAAAAAGGTAGGCACATTAGTTTCACTCACTAGGATGGTAAAGATGATGGAATATACTAGACAGACAAGATTAACTATAAATATCAGTGGATTTACATGCTGTATGTGTTCTATTATATGTTTTACAGAGGCTCTGGGTACATTACTGCTAAAGACATATTTGGAACACAAATGTAGTGTCTTGGAACTATAAATTGGAATCTATCACAGTGATACAGAAGTGGATATTGTGGAGTGGAACACATCCACACAGGATATGTGGTTAATGTTCAGACATTTGCAGGTACTCGGTATACATTATGTTGAATTCTATCACGTCCAATGGTATGTTGGGCTTAAATGTGGTGCACATGTGTTTACAAGATTGAACTTTCTTCAATCAATGGTCTTGGTAAACTAATCTAAATAAGTTTTCAAATTGATTTTCTTTTGCTATTGTAGAATTCACCCTGATGAAGGACCAATTAATAGGTCCGAAATGCATTGGCTTTGTTGGGATTCTGCTTCTTCACTAATATGAACTTTACGAATAGAAAACCACAAGAAAAGTTATAAACAAAACCTTTTCTTGCATTTGGACTTTTGTTTCTGCTCTCTAAAGTTTGCTTGAATGAGTACAAATTCACTAGTAGTCTTCACTACACAATTGGCGACCCCAGGCCTGATGGAAATGTTTCATCAGACACATTTCTCTGTTCTACACTTAGATCATAAAACCAGTGTTTAATTCACTGAGCTATTTGATCAGATTATTAACTAACAGCAGCAGATGGCATTTGACAGTTCTAATATCTAATTGGATTTCGTTTTGCCCAAACGAAATTATAAAAGAAACAATTGTTTTAAAGAAATGTGTAACTGAAAACACAAACAGAAGAATCAGGAACTTCAAAGGCCAAACTCACCTATGCGCCTTGCTTTTGTTGCCAACATTACAAATGACGAGTGTACTTCACCATCATGGGCAAGCATTTGCCCAGCAGTGTGCACAATCAGGCTCGTGTGCGCGTGAGCGCGCGTCTATGCAGGGCTGGAAACGGGTGTGATCAATCGTTCCCCGGAAGCACCGATATGGTAGTGTATGCCAGAAACACAGATTATCTTATCGCGTGACTCACAATGAACCCTTAAAGTCACTACAGTGTTTTTGTCAAGGGGTCTGCTCCACCTTTCATCCTTGCATGGTGGATTGACCAAGTGCTGTTGCAACATCTTTGAAACAAGGAGGTTTTCATTTTAAAAAAAATAATGAAATAAGAAATGCATTCAAATAGAAACAGTAAACATTAACAACCCAATTGACTTTAACAAAATGTGGCCTTTTAAAAAACAATTCCCCATTACCACGAAGCCCCCATCACCTTCGAAATCCCCCTTCTTTCCTAATTGCCGAACCCCCATCCACCAACTCAAAAGTAGATACTGGTGCTCTTTTTCCTGCCCCCCCCCCTCCCCACTGTTCCCCTTGACTCTTCCGTTGCTCTTTCTGTCCTTTCCAATGCACCTTGACTTCTCCAGACACGCAGCTGAATTGTATCCTTTTGGGATACCCCCGCACTCACCCCCAAAGTGGCTTACGCAAAGTCTATCTGTGGGTCTGCTGCTACCGTCATCACAGGGGACCCAATCGTGAAAGATGATTTTGTTCGTGATTTTTTACTCTCATTTAATGTTTAATTGACTTGTACTGATAAAAACGGGTTTTCTTTATTCGGCTTTTCAGATGTGCTTCTGCACATTCGCTTTAAATTATGTATGTTCTCATGACCTCATGATACATTGTGTTTGCCTCTGTTTCACCTAATCCTGTAATCACTTAGTTCAAATAGCAAGGACACCAGTTATTAATAGCGGTTTGACGTTTCCCGTTTGTAGCAGTTAGAGCTATGTGACTACTGTGTTTTTTATTTGTAATCATACAATGGGTTACGCTATGCAGTCAAATGTCTGGCGTGGCGCTGCGTTAGCGTTCTTTGCACCCTGAATGCGAGTTGTCCAACTTTTGTTTTTGTTAACGTTACACTTGACACTACTATAAACACTCATGTATGCACATCCATCCAGATGTATATTTGCACATGCACGATAAATCATCATTCGGCGTGGTTAAATGCTCCATGGCTCTTCTGCTGTATTGTTTACTATGCCAGCACACTCGAACCATACTCGTTTTAGGTCCTTTACTTGCTAGGTGGCAGGTTCCATCATTTGATTCAGTGGACGCATTGTACCAATCTGTTGTAAAGCCGCCGTATAACGTTAAACGTGAGCGCATTGCTTTCCCGTGGAGCCTCGTTCTCAGACCCAGGCCCCTCCCTTCCCGAGGGCCTGTCACATGCTTCACATTAAATGCTCGTTTCTCTGTCCTCCCCCTTGATCCCCACCCCTGACGGGCGTCTTGTAAACTCTTTCTCGTTTATTTAGCCTGCTTTTCATTGCTTCAGTTTTGCATGGGTTCTCTTTGTTTAGTTTATTAACCCACAGGGTTACTTTACCTAAACAGTTGGGCTGAATACTTCGAGGTCGGATTTCAACGTTTTCTAACAAAATTATGGCATTTTTTGAAGACGCTCGGAGACCCATGTGTGGGTTTTATTAGTCAATTTAACAGGCTAAAAGGAAAATAAAAAATACGACACATGCTGACAGCTAGTTCCCTGCACCCACGCACGGCAATAAGAGCCTCTAATTTTGGATTCGAGATTCAATTAAGATTGGGGTTGCTTTATACACATTTCGGAGAGATTAGGCCAAGATACGGCACATTTTGTCATATTTTAGGTCAATTACTTTTGACAAGTTACAAATCAAGCTACCGCTTACAAGGTTTAAGGTACACGACTTTAATTAAACCTGCATAAAAGCACGCACACAGATATTAATGCAAACTAATAGCACTGATAACCAAGTATATGACGCACGCCCCCCTACCCACCCGCCAAGGCCGTCTCTGGCCGCAAGGTTCAGGCCCACAATGCCCAGCCACAAATGAGAGTAGTAGAAAGCTAAAAAACTTGACCAACCTGGATGAGAGCACCCAGTTTCAGCATTCTAGTGCTGTGGAAGGTGGCAAACATCTGTCCTAGAGGTTCAGGATGGCGCTAACCATGGCTTTAAGTGGGGTCAGATATCGAGGGGAGCCCTCATTTTGGAGGGTGGAGGGGTGGATTGCGGGATGGACGTGGCCTAAAACATTACGCAAACAAATATATAAATGCATGTAAGCATTTATATATTTGTATGCGTACCTTACTATGGTGTGTGTAATATGCAAGCCATCTTTTATAAACACAGAACTATGTAACATATTTCTATGTTTATAAAAGATGGCTTGAAAAGTACACAAACCATAGTAAGGTAAGCACATAAATATATAAATTCTTATATTTATATATTTGTTTTGCGTGCCTTACTATGGTTTGTGTTTTCCTAACGATGGCTTGAAAAGTACACAAACCATAAACCATAGTAAGGTATGCACACAAATATATAAAATGTATATATTTGTGTGCATACCTTATGGTTTGCGTACTTTTCAAGTCATCTTTGTAAAAAAAATGTCTATGTTTATAAAAAATGTCTTGAATTGTGTACTTTTCAAGCAATCTTTTATAAACCTCGAAATATGGCACTGAGTCCCCAGGTTTGCCGAGTGTTAAAGACACCTCAGTGACATGGGGAGAGGAAACAAAAGGACAGTGACTTCCTCTGGTGACCCTTCGTACGAGGGGTCATCAGAGGAATTTACAGTGACTGACAGAAGTGGCAGCCATCCACAGCATGCCTGACTTAATGGCGGGTGCATCATTCCGTCGCGGCTGCGGCCGCAGTGGGATAATGTGTCCCACCAATGTGTGGTGGGACCGGGGAGGCCCCGGTAGGGCCCCTGCTCAGCCCCACTTTTTGGCCCCGGCCCACTTAAAGCACTGGCGCTAACACTCTGCTGTGGTGGAAAGTTGAAGAGCCAGACCACCACGAAAAAGTAATTGTGGAACCTCGCTCAGATGTTTGGAAAGTTTGAAAAACCCAATGACCCTGAAACAACGGTCACAGATTGGCACACCACAATGCAGAGTTGTTGAAGGTTGAAAAACTCTGACAATCATGAGGGAACAGGACTACACTGATAATTTTCTCTTAGGGACTGTGATGTGGGTACATTCAAAGTCCCAAACAGAAGTCTCTTTCACATGAATAGCAAGATTTTAAACACTGAAACCAAAACGGCCTGGCCTTTGTTTTTGTTTTTCAAATAACATTAACCTCTTAACTGCCATGGCTTTCCCCCCCCAGTGCCAAGGTCTTTTTTGGTGATTTCGGTATGTTGCCATTCAATGCCTTGTAACTTTTTTGTTTCATGAGATATCTCGGCCAAATTCGGCCCCTTTTTTCCCACATGTAGGCAGTTGTAACGCCACCAATGTGCTGTAGGGGGGGGGGGTTAGAGAAAATAACCAAAAAGTGAGAACATTTTTGGGTTTTTTCAGAAAATGCCAATAAAATGATGTGCAACGGAGCCTGTGGTTTTTCTTGTAAGTGCTAGGAACAAATGGTTTGCTGTGCTGGATTCCCATTTTCCAGGCTTTCAAGAACAGGTTGAGTGGAAACCAAAAAAAACATATTTTGATATGGTTACCAACCGTTTTGTGAGAGGTAGGCGATTTTGGCCTTTTTTTTACAATAGGACATGCGTGGACGGAATGGAAGAAAAGGGTAGGAAAGCTGAATGGGATGACGGAAAGGCATACATTTCTGAAAAGAAGACAAAATTCCAAGTTTAGGAAGGGGTGATTTGTGCAGGTCAGGCAACAACTATGTAGGGAGAAATTCCATAGTTTGGGAAAAATTGGGAAAATTACAGAAAATAAGGTATGTGGTGGACATGGTTGGCTTGGTAAGGCAATGGCTTCTGTGAATTTTGAGAAAAGCAATGCTCCGCCACAGTCCCCCAACTCTTCCAGTTTAGGAAATGACACATTTTTTTGTAAAGTTTCACAAAACAAGCAATACCACAAGCCAAAAACAGAGCCATGGTACACAGCTTTTTTATGCTAACGGCCTGAACAGAGGTACTTAGCATGTGTAAGAAAAGAAAACAAATGTGGTGAGGAAGGGCACGTAAACCTTTTTTGAAAGAGAACAGGCAGACCTTTTGAAGGGTAGGTGACTTGTGCAGGTTACAAAAGTGTATAGTGCCTAAAGCAGCGACTAAATATAGGTCACATTTGGGAAATGAAAGGGTTGTGTGACAAACTGCAGCAGAAAATGTTCAAAAACGTTATGAAAACCATGCAAACACAACAAATATCCTACCTTCCCACATTCCCACAGGTGTCCTGACAAAAACGGTACCTCACATGTGTGGGTGAACCTACCGGTGCACAAAGGGACAAGGCTAAGCCACTGGTAACCCCAAGTCGTTTGGCAAAGCAGATTTTGAGGAATTTTGCTCTTGTGGACAACCTACAGATTTGGGCTTGGGGTGTCACAGCCACCAAGGAAAACAGGGAACCCCATGCATTTCCGAAAAGCGGACGCCCGCGGGAATCCACAGAGGACTGACTTGCACAAATCAGGCCAGAATTTATTACCCACAATCCCTGGCAAATTCCGAAATGTGGTGAAAAAAACATGATTTTCGGACATTTCACCCTGCCCACCCACGCCGCCAACAACACATGTACTATCTACCCACATTCCTACAAGTGTCCTCACAAAAACGATACCTCACATGTGTGGATGCACCTACCTGGGCGCAAAGGGAAAAGGCTAGGCCACTGGTAACCACAAGTCTTTCGGCAGAGCAGATTTTGCGGAATTTTGTTCATCTTGACAACCTACAGATTTGGGACTGGGGTGTCGCAGCCACCCAGGAAAACAGGGAACACCATGCATTTTCAAAAAGAAGATATCCATGAGAATCCACAGAGGTATGACTTGCACAAATTGGCCCAGAATTTATTACCCACAATCCCTGGCGAAGTCAGAAATTTGGTGAAAAAAACCAACTTTTCGGACATTGCACTCTGCCCATCCATTGAAACACGCTGCCAACAACATATGTCCTACCTTCCCACATCCCCACAGGTGTCCTGGCGAAAACGGTACCCCACATGTGTGGGCGCACCTACCTGAGCGAAAAGGGAAAATGCTAAACCACTGGTAACTGCAAGTGTTTCGGCAGAGCAGATTTTGAGGAATTTTGCTCATGCGGACAACCTGCAGATTTGGGCTTATGGTGTCAAAGCCACCAAGGAAAACATGGAACCCCATACATTTCTGAATAAAGGAGACACCTGTGGGAATCCACAGAGACAGAGGTTTGACTTGTGCAAATCGGCCAAGAATCTATTATCCAAAATGCCTGGCAAATTCCGAAATTTGGTGAAAAAAATCACAATTTTCAGACATTTCACTCTGCCCACCCACTGAAACACGCCACCAACACCAAATGTGCTACCATCCCGCATTCCCACAGGTGTCCCAACAAAAACTGTACCTCACATGTGTGGGTGCACATACCTTGGCGCAAGGGAAAAGGCTAAACCGCAAGTAACGCAAAGTCTTTCGGCAGAGCAAATTTAGAGAAATTTTGCTCCTTTGGACAACCTACAGATTTGGGACTAGGGTGTCAAAGCCACCAAGCAAAACGGGGAACCCCATGCATTTCCAAAAAGAGGATACCCATGGGAATCCAAAGAGGTATGACTTGCGCAAATTGCCCCAGAATGTATTACCCACGGCAAAGTCTCAAATTTGGCGCTAAAATCTCAATTTTTGGACATTTCACTCTGCCCACCAACCGAAACACGCCGCCAACACCACATGTCCTACCTTCCTGCATTCCCACAAGTGTCCTGACAAAAACGGTACCTCACATGCACCTACCTGGGTGCAAAGGGAAAAAGGCTAAAGCACTGGTAACCCCAAGTCTTTACGCAGAGCAGATTGTGCGGGATTTTGCTCATGTGGACAACGTACAGATTTGGGCCTGGGGCATCGCAGCCACCAAGAAAAACATGGAACTCCATGCATTTCCGAAAAGAGGACACCCGTGGGAATTCACAGAGTGTGACTTGCGTGAATCACCCCAGAATGTACTACCCACAACCCCCGGCAAAGTCTGAAATGTGCTGAAAAAAATCACAATTTTCAGACATTTCAATCTGACCACCCACCGAAACACCGCCAACACCACATGTCTTACCTTCCCGCAATCCCAGAGGTGTCCCAACAAAAACGGTACCTCACATGTGTGGGTTCACCTACCTGGGCGCAAAGGGAAAAGGCTAAACCACTGGTAACCCCAAGTCTTTCGGCAGAGCAGATTTTGAGAAATTTTGCTCTTGTGGACAACCTACACATTTGGGCATAGGGTGTTCAAGCCACCAAGGAAAAGAGGGAACCCCATGCACTTCCGACAGGAGGACACTTGTGGGAATCCACCGAGGTGTGTGTGACTTGCACAAATCGCCCCAGAATCTATTACCCACAACCCCCGTCAAATTCCGAAATTTGGTGAAAATAAATCACAATATTCGGACATTTCACTCTTCCCACCCACGGAAACACGCCACCAACACCACATGTCTTACCTTCCCACATTCCCACAGGTGTCCCAACAAAAACAGTACCTCACATGTGTGAGTTCTCCTACCTGGGCACAAAGGTAAAAGGCTAAACCACTGGTAACCCCAAGTCTTTACGCAGAGAAGATTGTGCAGGATTTTGCTCATGTGGACAACATACAGATTTGGGCCTAGGATGTCGCAGCCACCAAGGAAAACATGGAACCCCATGCATTTTTGAAAAGAGGACACCCATGGGAATCCACAGAGGTGTGACATGTGTGATTCACCCCAGAATGTATTACCCACAACCCCCGGCAAAGTCTGAAAGGTGGCAAAAATAATCACAACTTTCAGTCATTTCACTCTGCCCACCCACCGAAACACGCCGCCAACACCACATGTCTTACCTTCCCACATTCCAACTGGTGTCCCAACGAAAATGGTACCTCACATGTGTGGGTGCACCTACCTTGGCGCAAAGGGAAAAGGCTAAACCACTGGTAACCCCAAGTCTTTCGGCACAGCAGATTTTGAGAAATTTTGCTCTTGTGGACAACCCACACATTTGGGCCTAGGGTGTCAAATCCATGAAGCAAAACAGGGAACCCCATGCATTTCCGAAAAGAGGACACCCGTGGGAATCCAATCCACAGAGGTGTGACTTGCACGAATTGCCCCAGAATGTATTATCCACAACCCCTGGCAAAGTCTGAAATGTGGTGAAAAAAATCTCTATTTTCAGACATTTCACTCTGCCCGCCCAACGAAACACGCTGCCAACACCACATGTGTTACCTTCCCGCATTCCAACAGGTGTCCCAACAAAAACGGTACCTCACATGTGTGTGTTCACCTACCTGGGCGCAAAGGGAAAAGGCTAAACCACTGGTACCCCCAAGTCTTTCGGCAGAGCAGATTTTGAGAAATTTTGCTCTTGTGGACAACCTACACATTTGGGCCTAGGGTGTCGAAGCCACCAAGGAAAACAGGGAACCCCATCCATTTCTGACAGGAGGACACCTGTGGGAATACACAGAGGTGTGACTTGCACAAATCGCCCGAGAATATATTACCCACAAACCCTGGCAAATTCCGAAATTTGATGAAAAAAACTCTGCCGACCCATGGAAACACGCCACCAACACCACATGTCCTATCTTCCTGCGCTCCCACAGGTGTCCTGACAAAAACAGTACCTCACATGTGTGGGTGCACCTACCTGGGTGCCAAGGGAAAAGGCTAAACCACTGGTAACCCCAAGTCTTTGGTCAGAGCAGATTTTGAAAAATGTTGCTCTTGTCGACAACCTACACATTTGGGCCTAGGGTGTCAAGGCCACCAAGGAAAACAGGGAACCCAATGCATTTCCAAAAGGAAGACACCTGTGGGAATCCACAGAGGTGTGACTTGCATGAATTGCCCCAGAATCTATTACCCATAACCCCCATCAAATTCTGAAATTTCGTTTAAAAAAAATCACAATTTTGGGACATTTCACTCTACTCACCCACGGAAACACGCCGCCAACACCACATGTCTTACCTTCCCGTATTCCCACAGGTGCCCCAACGAAAACCATACCTCACATGTGTGGGTTCACCTACCTGGGCGCAAAGGGAAAAGGCTAAACCACCGGTAACCCCAAGCCTTTAGGCAGAGCAGATTTTGCTCATGTGGACAACCTACAGATTTGGGCCTAGGGTGTCAAAGCCACAAAGGAAAACAGGGACCCCATGCACGTCTGAAAAGAAGACACCCGTGGGCCCCCCCTTTCCACTAAAAACATCCATGGTGGTTTAGTGGCCCCCCCACACCCACCCAAAACAAGTTATAATATTTTTGTTTTTTTGTTATTGTTTTGCCCCTTTCCTAGCAGCAGATGGGCACATTAGTGTGCCCATCTACCCCCATGGTGGGCAAAACGTACTGCCCCATGCATTGGGGAGACATTCCAATGGTTTCTGGTGGCCCTTCCCCCCAACCCCAAATGGATGGTGGGGAATCTCATGTACTCCTTTCTAGGGGAAGTTTGCACTTGCACCCTGCCCCCAGGGAGGGCTACATGAGATACCACCCATTCATTTGGGTTGGGGAGAGAGGGCCACCCCCTTTCCACTAAAAACATCCATGGTGGTTTAGTGGCCCCCATAACCACCCAAAAACAATTATACATATATATTTCTTGTTCTTTTGTTTTGCCCCTTTGAAGGCGAGCGTCCCCTGATAGCACAATCCTCCCCGCAATGAGAGACAATAATGGACTCTCCCAAGATGGGAATAAGGCTAAGACAAAGTGCGGGTGAGCTTAATGGGAGTTTATCTAAGTCAAAGATAGGGCATGCAAAGGACTCTGCAAACTCCGAGAGCGCTCTGTCTGACACTAGCAAAGACAGGTGTATATATTTCAAAATGCGTCATAAGAACCGACACACTATAGGGGGCACATGTTCGTGGGGATTGGGTGGCGACGACTAACTATAGGTGCAGCTGTGATGTGTTACGCCGTGGTTGGTGGACGTCACGGGGTGCCAACGTGGGGCGGGCAGGTCAGCTGGGCTCATCCGAGCGGTGCTGCGGTGCCAGGCGTGGCCAGTGTCAGTGATGAACGTCTTCCTTGGCTTTCTGCCCTAAGGGCCACGCACACCCCATTCATTCAATACCGCAATATTATCTTTCCCTGTAAATCCTACAATAGGTTATTCTACCGGTTAATGCAACACAGGAGGAATGCACCTAGAGCGGGTTCTTTGGTGATACATCAATACATGGTTACCATCATCCTGTTGGCCGGGAATCATAGGTCACGAGGTTGTGTCTCAGGGCAAGGGGTGAGCTGTCCAAGTTTTTGTGTCTCGTTAGAAGTCATTATGAATGGGTTCCTACAGTGTTGCTATAATATTGGGTGTCCTAATTTTACAGGGGCCATTAACCTGGGGTGAGCTGGTGGGTCGTGGAGTCTAAGAAAGGGCACCTTTTGGACTGCGTTTATGGCCGGTGTTTACTGCTGGATTGTAAATAATTCAGGTGGCTGGTCGTGGCCATGGGAGCTGCGGGGGAACGTGAATGCTTGAAGCGGCTCCAGCCGAATTGGGGGAGGTGAGGCAGAGCAGCCCGGGCCTCTGTCTTTCATCTGGCAGGCTTCACTGGGGAGGGAGGGGAAGTGGCCTTGGATATGCCCACAATGGTATTTTCCTCATGTGTTTGCAGGTTATACAAAAAGACATAATAATTCATGTACTGTACAATACTCATTGAGCTTTTTCTTCAAAGCTTATATGTCTACATTGTTAGTGCCTTTACATGGCCATTTCAAATGTGTTACCTATACCAATGTTGCTATTGTTAACTATATGTTAAGCATTTAACAACCACGACATTGTGTTACACTCTATGCATGCACGATAAGGGAGGTAGTATTAACGATGGTGGAGCACGCAGGAACAACTGGCCAATGAGGCTGATGGTAGTGACACATGGTGAGCTTGAACATTCAAATACATTCTATGCGTTTTCTTACCCAATTTACATGAGCTCCCAATGCGGTTGCACTTGTTTTCCGTTGCACTCTAGCAGCATTAGTTCAGTTATCCTTGGAGTACATTCTTCTGAGAGAAACATAACATAAAACCCGGGACACTTCTACCATTTGCGCATAGCTACGGGGATATGGGTATTTCAACCAGAATGCCACATGAACACACATTCTGCCATCTTCGTGGAGTTTACATATTTTATCAAAAAGGTCATGGAGAGAAGAGTTTCATCCCAGGCAGTTTGCATATTAGTATTTGGAGTCTCTACTTTTGTCGGGGGACCATTTTACAGTTCTTTTCCACCCCGGCCCTGTTGGCCGGGTCATACTGAGGACAGTGATACACTGCGGAAGGTGCATGTTACAGTGTTTGTTTCTAGCACTAGCTCATGTCCGTCTGTTCGTGGGAACGGGCTCT
The DNA here is from genome assembly GCF_040938575.1 of Ambystoma mexicanum. Taxonomy (NCBI): domain Eukaryota; kingdom Metazoa; phylum Chordata; class Amphibia; order Caudata; family Ambystomatidae; genus Ambystoma; species Ambystoma mexicanum. The sequence continues at coordinate 642,872,002 of NC_090935.1, forward strand.
TAGCGGATCTGCCATGGAGCTGCGGCCGCATGGACAAGTGAGAACTCTCCAAGGGTGGGGGCCGTGCTGCGGCACACAGGGGCTCATGTCATTCTGGTTTCACAAAATGGTTTCCAGGGCCTAGCTTAATACAGCACGTTTGGTCAATGTGTCAGCCAGTGGTCCACCCGCCACCTGGGCCCTGGTGGCAGGGGGGACCCCCGACAAGCCATGGACTCCACAAGGGGTGGACTGCAGGGGAGGGGGGGTCTCTTGGACCTATCCTCCCATACATTTCCCCCCTTTCGTTACTTAAGTAACGAATACTGTAACTGCCTCAACCTCTTGCGTTCCTCTTCTTCTGCTACTGCCTCATCCCATGCTGGTGTGCCTTTTATGGGCATCCCTGCCCTACATACCCCTCACAGGCTTTCCCCCCTTCTAGCATACTCATCTGGTGTACAGGTCATATATATACAATCCCCGTCCCCTTCCAGATCCACCCACACCTCTTTATACCATTCAAGTTCATGGGCTCGTTAATTGTAGTGTGCCATAGTCTGTCTACTACATCCCCACTGTGGTATATGGGCACCATCTGGAATTTTGGTGTGTTTTCTTCTCCTGTTTGCACTTCCACCTCCTGCATATTTTGTATTGCACCTCGAGTGTTGTCCATTGTCACCATCATCATCGCACCATTTGGTACTGCGTTTGCACAACATCGAAGACCCACCTGGCACATACAAAAAATAAAAAGGAGTAACACCACCGTGGGCATCAGCAATTTGACAGTCATTCCCAGCAATGATGGGACCCACGAGAAGAGGTTGTCGAACCATGTGCTTGCTTCGGCCCCACCTTCCGTTTTCATCCTGTCTCCCAGGTTATGTAAGCTTCGATCACGTGGGATAAGGTACCATTATCTGCATCTTCAGAAGGTACGAAAGTGCAGCAGGCACTTCCAATTTTTCAGCAAACACCTCTGTCCATCGCTGTTAATAGGTCTAAAACATACCTATTGTGCATGGTCATTAGCCGCAGTGCTCTTAGCTCCACTTTTATTACGTTAAATCCTTCTTCAGTGTCATTTGACAGCTGGATCAGCTCCCAGCGTGTGATTTGGAGCCACTTTGCATTCGCCCGTGCCTGGATGCTGGGCATGAGTGAGGCAAAGAAAGTCTCTGCAGAGCTGAATAATCGATATCTGTCTGGGATCTGTGCCAGTAGTTCTGAGGATGCTTTTGATATGTAGTTCGACGATCGTCTGCTCCGAGACAGCATCTCCTCCTCGTTGCCGGAAGACAGGACATATAACTGTGATTCTGCAGTTGGTTGAGCCTCATTCTTCTGGGGAGTCTCTCGCATTTTCTTGCTCCCATCAATGTGGCTCTCCGGTATCACCATTAGCGCAGAATGTAGGGTGGCCAAAGAGCAGGTGTCGCTCCAGGATTGTGGGAGGTGCAGGTATGCCTGGTTGCCACATACCCAATAAGTGTCCATGAGGGCCGCTGTCCCTTTTCTCATGTTCGGGATTGTGAGGGTCTTGTTGCAGTTTTTGTCTAACCCCATGATAGTTTTCCCGTCTCCCTTGAAACACAGTTCATAGTCTATTTCTTTCTGTAGTTTGAATGGCTTTTCAATGGCAGTCACCCAGGTCAATTTTGAGATGTGCTCCTTCCATACTGGTGTACATGTTTTGTCTATCCACTGCAGTTTTTCTGGTGTCACACCTCGCAGCGCCTCAGCTTTGCACATTATCTCTTCATCTTTCCACTTATTTTATGAAAATAATGTCCCTTGTATTATAAAAAATGGTTCTTCCAAACATATCACTCCTTCCGCTTTCGGGTAGCAGGTCTTCTCATTCTGCAGCATTTTAAAAGTTACCTCGTGTACCTGGAAGGTGTTTTTAATCCTGCACAACGTGAGATGAAGGAGACATTGGGCATCCACAATAGGCAACTCTTTTGGTAGCAATACTTTGGGTGTCCCGAAGCATGGGGAATGAGGGAGCAGACATAGCAACTCTCATTTGTTGTTTGTTTTGCAGTTGCACTCATGTCTGCATACCATTTATTTGTCTGGTGGGGGTGTCGTGGGTCTTCCATCTTGTCCAGTCCCAACCTGTAATACTCGTCGTATTTTCTCCTCCCCACCTCCCTTTTCCTTCTATTATTCCAAAGATATCTCCCGGCTTCACGGACGAGGAACAGTCTAGACCCCCCTTTCTTCCCTCCGCCCCCCTTTTACCATTCATCATATAATGCTGTGTATCTCACTGCCATCTCTTCATTCTCTTTCTTTATTCTATGAGGTAGTGTGTTCATTATTGTGGGGGTGGTTACATGTGTGGGCACGCTGGTGGGGGTGTTGTACAGCCATGATATAACAGAAGGGTTACGATCATTTAAACTGTGGGCATTGTAATCGGAGACATTTGGTGGGGAAGTTGTGCTATCCTGTATTTTATCCTGCATTCTTTCAGTTGGCGAGGTAGCTGCATTGGGCGGTTTCGTGTTATATACCCATACAAGTTTAGATCCGTCCCACACCAAAAAATCACCTTCTTTACTATGCGCAGTTGTAGTTTGATTTGTTACATTATTCCCATTATTCCCTCCCCCCTCGTTCATCTCGATAGAGATGAACGCTATAAACCAATAGGTAAACAAGCCAAACAGCATTGTAAAAAATAATGTAATGCATACAGACAAACTCATACGAATATCTACACCTTTCAGCTAAAGCATCTCTACATTTAATCAATCATTTCGTTGCAGGCTGCCCGTTTGTTGCCATGGTAGTTCCGGTTTGAAACATAAAAGTGCATTAAGTATGTGCATGTAAACATTTTTGTTGGCACTGAATGTACCAGGAAGTCATAGAAAGGGAGATGGTTGAGGGGGGGGTGGGGGGAAAGGGGTGCACAGAGAAGGGAACAGAAAATACATATATTTGACACCGTTATTTTCAATTAAACATTTTTTTTTTCATCATTAATTTTTCTCATTTTTCTCGATCAATAACCTGTAATAGAATTGTTTCGTTAACAGCTTAATTTACCAGTTACATTCTTCCATTCATCAGTTCATGTTTACTCATCATTTCCATTATTTTGGTTTGCTGTTGTCTGTGCCTCCCCATCCATTTCTTCCTGCACACTATTATATGCCTTCCGCACGTCTGTCAAATGTATCCAGTACCTGAGTCCCTTCACCTTTACAGCTGTGGGTGTACAAAACACTACTTCGTATGGCCCATGGAACCTATGGGCATTCCACCGGCGCACAAAGCTCCGGACATTAATGAACTCTCCTGGCATTAATTGTCCTTGTGTGTCCTGTTCTATAAAGGACACCATTGTGTTCCCTTCCTCCCTTGTAAATGGTGGTGAGAGCTGCTTTGAGATTGCACGCGCTGCCCTAGTTAGCTTCTTCAGGTAATCTGTGAATTCATCTCCTAATATTGTGGCACTTCTGTGTGCATCTGAGTGTTGGCGCAGTGGGGAATGTACTGTGTGCATCTGTCTCCCTGTCACGATTTCGTGCAGGGACAGATGGTGATCCTTGCTCGGCTGATTCCTCAGCTCAAACAGTGCAAGGGGTAAGCTGTAGATCCAGTTTTTCTTTAACGAAAAACACAATTTAGACAATCTTCCTTTTAACAGGCCGTTCATCTTATCGACAACGCTGTTACTTTGAGCATGATAAATCGAGCAGAGTTTATGTTTTATTCCTAATAATGTAGTCACTTCCTTGAAGAGTTCGTTTACAAAATGAGTGCCATTGTCTGAGCGAATTACGTCACATATTCCCCAGCGTGGGAACACTTCTCTCACTAGGAACTTTGCAGCGCTCTTAGCATCGGGTCGCGCACATGGACCCGCTTCCACCCACCTGGAGAATGGACATACAACCACTATCATGTAGCGTGCCCCATTACACCTCTCCCCCATATCTGCATAATCAATATGTAGTTCTCCGAAGGACCCGGTTGGTTTTGGAATTGTCCCCCTGAGTGTCCGTAGGGTCATCCCGGAGTTATATATTTGGCAAGTCGTGCACTCCATTCTCAACCTGGATATGTGTTCCTGGAGACATGGCACGAACCAATCTTCCTGTATCTCTGCCGCAATGTGTTGTTTAGTATTGTGCGCTGGAAAGTGTAACTGCTGGAATGATATTTCTAACAGTTTGATGGGCATCACTACTTTTCCTGAGTTATTCTGGCGCCACAATAAATCTGTTGCCGATTGGCTGCAACCCCTCTTTTCCCACGATACTTTTTCTTCTTTACTTGCACTTTCCTGCAGCTGTAATATTTGCGATATGGGTGTGGCATTGTATCCTTCTAAAAGTTCTTCACTTGTCTGGTGCTGCAATAGGTACTCACCTGCTCCATGTCTTTTGAAATACAAGGCCTCCTTGGCAGCAGCGTCTGCTGCTGTGTTCCCCAAGGAGACAACGTCGGTGTTAGACGTATGTGCTTGGCATTTCACTATTGCTACCATTGTTGGGCCTTTCAGGGCCTCAATCAATTCTTTCAACAGTTTGGCATGTTGCACTGGGGTCCCATCCGCCCTTCGAAACCCTCTCTGCCCCCACCGGGCTAGACCTCTGTGTACGGTGGTCGTCATGTAAGCTGAATCTGTGTATATTGTCACTGCACATCCCTTTGCTGCATGTAATGCTTCTATTAGGGCGATAACTTCTGCTGCCTGGGCTGAGGAATGGGATGGTAGGCGGTATTATACTAACACTTCATACTCACCTTCTTCTAGCCTCACTACTGCTAGTCCCACATGTGTTTCTCCTGTGTCCATGTCAATTGATGCTGACCCATCTACAAAGTACACCTCTCCCTCGCTCAGGGCATTTTCACACACCACCGTGCCCTCCCCCGTTTCTCCTGTGTATGTTGCACAATTGTGTTCTTGCATGTCCTCTAGTGTGCATGGTTCTGTAATGAATGTTGCTGGGTTTACTGTCCTGCACCTCACTACATGAATATTGGAGCTGGACAATATTATCTCATAGGCAGTTGCTCGCTGTGTAGTCAGTGTACTTTTTGATCTTTCCAGTATTGCGAACAATGAGTGTTCCACAAACAACGTGACAGGGCACCCCATTACTATTGTGGCACTTTTCTCAATGGCGAACGCGGCGGCAGCGAGAGACTGCTCGCACGCGAAGTGGCCTTGCATTACTGCATCCAATGTGCCGCTATAGTAGGCCAATGGTTTGTGTCCTAGGGAAGTCTTTTGTGTCAGCACAGCTGTCATAAGAGTCCCCTTGCAATGTGAGAACAGGTAAAATTCCGCTCATAATCAGGATTGGCGAGTACTGGAGCACTCGAAATCAGCTCTTTTCGTGACCCAAACAAGTCACTCATTTCTTTTGACCACTCTATTTTCCTGTTCTCTTGCTGGGCCTCTTTGAGTTCTCGCAGCAAAGGTCTGGTGTAGGCTGCATAATCTAGTATCCATGCTCTGCAATAGTTACACATTCCTAGAAATTGTTGCATCTCCTTCACTGTGGTTGGTTCTCTCACTGACCTTATTGCTTCCACTCTGTCATGTATTGTCAGGAATAGGGTCTGGGGCAAGCCTAGACGACAATATTGTAGGAAATAGGGAAAAAACTACGATTCCCAGCATGCTTAGAGGCGCAATGTAGTCCCGGATTCGCGCTAAGACACAGCTGGAGTTCATTACTGGTGTATTTAGCCGTTAACCGCCCTTGCACAGGTGCTGATAATTAATGTTGTGCAGCACGGGCAGCCACGATGGCGTGTGTGAGGAACGCAGGAGGAAGAGCGAGTGATTTATGTCCATGAAGGCGGACGAAGGCTTTCGGCAGTAAAGGAGAGCGTCTGGCCCGAGCATGGTTAAACTTGCTGGTTAACTTGGGAGGCAACGCGAGCATTCGCGCAGCTCTCCCCATATCTCCCTGGCCGCAGCGGTGAACAATTCCTCCCTCTCAGACCGCTTCTATACACGGCAGCTGCTCCACGGGGCGGCTGCGTTTTCACGGCGTCATATCAGATCGTCCGGTTGTACTTGTGAGTCACCCGGACTCGAAGATAAGTATCCTGATACGTGTTTGTTTATATTGGCAAGAATTATGTTTACTTAATACGTTAAAAGACTCAATTAAGTTTGGCAAGCTGTATGTAACATTATCTCCAGAAAAAGTATGAGGCAATACTTACCGCAGGAACATTTCTCCTGAGAGATAAAGGGCAAGACTGTTGATTCCGATTCTGATGGGAAAACTTGGGTTATGTTACTGCTTCTGTTTGCTCATGTTCAATGTCAGCCCTTGGGGCCATGTGTATGTTGACTTCATGTAAGGGAGTTTCCCTTGTATGTGCCATGTAGTTCATATCGCTCTTGTCCGCTATGTGTTAGCTACATGTTATACTACACGGTCATAGGTATGGTCATGGTATAGGGTAATTAAGAACCCTAATCGCTTAGGTGGCTAGTAAGACAGGTAGTATCAAGTAGGAAGTACTAGGCTATATTTTTGGTTCAGGATTAAGTATTGTATTGCAAATGCATGTTGTCTGTTCCCTACCTTTCCTTTATCATTCCACCCCCTTTCCCTAACTCCGTCTTCCCCCATTGGCTGCCACGTGGTTATCTGTGTATTTCCATTCAGAGGCCCGTGCCAACCACAGTGGGAGGGTCGATCTATTCGGCTTCTGTGGTTCGGGAGAGGGGGTTGAAACCCTATCTCCTTATTAGACTTGACAGAATTATCAGCCCCCGATTTTAGGGGTATTTAAACCACCCAAGCCAAATGGATTCGAATCCTCCTTCGTTAGCAGACATGCTAACGACATTACAAGCAATTCAAGCAGAATTAGCACATGCCAGACAGGAATCTAACGCTCTTAAGGCTCAAGTTCAAGGCTTAGTGGCCCAGGGTACTCCCTTGGAGGGAGCGGGACGTCCACAGGGGGTGTCACAGGAAGGACCTCTACTGTTGTTGTACAAGCACCCAGCAGTGTGCCATTAGCATCACCAAAAAGATTTACGGGGGATCCGAGGAAGTATATGACCTTTTTGACGCAATGTAGATTACACTTTCTGTGTAAACCCGCTGCGTTCAAAACTATACAAGCTAGGACAGCGTTTGTGATATCTTATCTAACAGGGGATGCAGCAGCATGGGCTATGCCATTGGTGCAAAAGGATGACCCCTTGCTATACAATTGGGATCAGTTTTTGACAGAATTTGGACGTTTATTTGATCGAAGAGAAGTTTCATTAGCTCAGGATAAGGAATTGTTAGCCTTAAAACAAGGGTCACGTGATTTAGTATCCTATGTTACGCAATTCAATCGGTTGGTAATAGAGACAGATTGGCTGGAAAATAAACAGACAGTTCTGTTTTATCAGGGACTCAGGGAGGAATTGAAAGATGCGATGGCCCAGGTGGAACCACAACCGAGTTCCTGTACGGCGATGATTGATCTAGCTTTGAGGTTAGACCATCGTATGAATGAAAGGAAGGGTGACAAGAAGAAACCGGAGATGGTACCTTTTGTAAGATTGGATAAGGGTAGGGGAGGAAAGAGTAGCGATGGAGAGCCCATGCAAATTGGGGGCGTAAGGGGACCCTTGTCAGCAACCGGGAAAGAACATCGCAAGGTGAATAACTTATGTTTGTGTTGTGGACAATCCGGCCATTACATAAGAACATGCCCTAATACGCCAAAGAAGGTCGGGAGGAGAGATGGGAGTAAGGTGGAGGCGGGAAAAGGATTGGGCCGACATTAGTGGGAACTCAAGGGTCAGGCCCCAGTTTGAAGAAGTTCCCAAGTTGGGCAGCTAATACGATGGATCACAAGAACTCTCATGTGTATCTGTTGGTAACATTATTTTCTGCATGCACAAAACAAATTGTGTCAGCTATGGTGGATTCAGGTGCGACAGGCAATTTTATTGATATCGGTTTGGCAAGGAAGTTGGGATTACCATTGAGAGATAAAGCACAGGTGGAAGGTGTACAGTCGGTGGATGGTTCTCCCTTGATTTCTGGTCCTATTTGCCAACAAACACAACCAATTCAGATGAGATGTGAATCAGGACATGTGGAGGAGATTGTGTTTGATTTGATTGCAGCTCCGCATTTTGGTCTTATTTTGGGTATGCCATGGCTGATCTTACACAATCCTCGTATTGATTGGGTCACCAGAGAGGTATCTTTCACTGGGTCAGAGTGTGAAGAACATTTGAAGGAAGGGGTAGGGCCGGCTCTATTTCTGGTGGATCAGACAGGTGACTCACAAGTGGTGGGGGCTGTGGGGATTGGCATTCCTAGGCAGTATGTGGAGTTCGCAGAAGTGTTTGACAAAAAGGGAGCTGAGAGGTTACCTCCACATCGCTCTTATGACTGTGTGATCGAATTAGAGGCTGGGGCGAAGTTACCATGCAGTCGTATTTATGCACTAACAGAAAAAGAAAATCAACATTTGAAGGAGTATTTGGATGAGATGTTACAAAAAGGGTTCATTAGACATTCTACCTCACCAGTGTCATCTCCTTTGTTTTTTGTGCCTAAAAAAGAGGGAACACCTAGAACCTGTATTGACTATAGAGCATTGAACAAGGTAATGATAAAAAACAGGTATCCTTTGTCTTTAATTTCAGTTCTTTTGGATCAGGTAAAATCAGCAGTGATTTATACTAAGTTGGACTTGAGAGGGGCATACCATTTGATTCGAGTAAAGAGTGGAGATGAGTGGAAAACAGCCTTCAGAACTAAATTTGGACTGTTTGAATATTTAGTTATGCCATTTGGCTTGTGTAATGCACCTGCCACATTTCAATATTTTATGCAAGAGGTATTGAGAGAGTTTCTGGACATATTCCTCATTTTATATATTGATGATATCTTGATTTATTCTGCCTCAGAAGAACAACACATTGAGCATGTACGTTTGGTGTTAAAAAAACTACAGGAGCATGTATTATGTGTGAAGTTGGAAAAATGTGAATTCCACACTACTAAGGTGGAATTTCTCGGGTTCATACTCACTCCCACAGGTATTGTAATGGATCAGAAGAAGGTACAGGCAGTCATTGAGTGGCCAGTGCCTCAATGTATCAAAGACATTCAGTCCTTTTTGGGATTTGCTAACTTTTACAGGAGATTCATTTAGAATTTTTCACAAATTGTTATGCCCATAACTAAGTTGTTAAGAAAGTCTTCTGGGTTTAGTTGGGACCAAGAAGCAGAAAAAGCATTTGTCACACTAAAATTGGCCTTTACCTCTGCTCCTGTGCTGAGACACCCAAATCCTGAAAAACCTTTTCAAGTAGAAACTGATGCCTCAAATACAGCGGTGGGGGCAGTGTTGTCCCAAAAAGATGGAGAAGGAAAGTGGCATCCGGTGGCTTTCTATTCCCGGAAACTTACGAGTTGTGAGCAGAATTACTCCATTACGGACAAGAAATTATTGGCTATACGGGCATAATTTCTGGAGTGGAGACATTATTTTATGGGAGCGAGACATCAAGTGGTGGTAGTAACTGACCATAAGAATCTTCAATACTTCAAGACCGCACACACTTTAAGCCCCAGACAGTTGCGGTGGTCACAATATTTCAATGAATTTGACTTTTTGGTAACTTTCAGACCAGGAAAGAAAAATGGTAAGGCTGATGCACTATCCAGGCAGCAAAACTTGGAAAATGTGGTGCCAGAGGTGAAGTCTATCCTTCCAGTGGAAAGGTTAATAAATTGGATGGTATCCGGGAATCTATAGCAACCAAAAAAGCAGCCTCTGACACATAAGATTTCGACCTAGTTAGTAACACCTTCATCAGGGATCCCAATATCCCCATCTTTGATTTTACACCTATATCAGAGGAGGAGTTGGCCTCCATTATTAATAAACTTAAGGCAACCAACTGCACAGGGGATCCCTGTGCTTCGACAATGATCAAAACCTGTCCCCCCTCTCTTGTTCAAGCCATATGTAAATTTGTAAATGCCTCGTTGCAGAACTGTTCGGTCCCAGACGATTTGAAACAAGCGTGGGTTACTCCCTTACTGAAAAAACCCAGCTTGGATCAAAACGTCCCTACAAATTATAGGCCCATAACTAACACTCCTTTCTTGCTTAAGATACTGGATCGAGTAGCATATATTCAAATAGCGCAACATCTAAATGCCCACCCTATTCTTAATCCTTTTCAGTCAGGATTCAGACAAGGGTTTGGTACGGAGACCTCGCTTCTTGACCTTAAGTCACAGTTACTACAAAGAATGGACTCTCAAAAGATCGCTCTTTTGATCTCCCTAGATCAATCGGCAGCATTCGATCTCGTCGATCATGCCATATTAGCAGACAGGCTCATGTCAGTAGCTAACTGTTCGCAGGCCGCTACCAACTGGATTCTTTCATTCCTATCCAACAGGTCTAGCAGGGTATGTGCCAACAATGCCAAAGCACCTGCAATTCAGACATTGTTTGGAGTGCCACAAGGCGCCAGTTTGTCGCCTTGCATCTATAACATCTTCATGTCTCCTTTCTTTGCCCATCTGGCCCATGAGGGCATCCTCTTTTCCAACTATGCAGATGACACACAATGTGTCATCCCTCTTACAGGCCAGCATTCGGAGGATGAAAAAGAACTTCATCGCATCTTTGCTATGATAGAACAATGGATGATGTTGAATAATCTTGCACTCAATCGCAGCAAGACAGAACTCATGGTTGTAGGATCTGATAGCATCATAGCCAAATTAGACTCAATTTACAAACATTTCCAGCTGGGAGATGCTATAATTCCCACTCTTCCCAAGGTTAAAATCCTAGGCGTGGTTTTGGATCAATCACTCAAGATGAATTCTTATGTGGCCAGTACCGTTTCTTCCGCCAACTATTATATTAAATTGGTATCCCATCTGCATCCATACATCTCCCAATCCAATGCTGAGACCATCGCCCGAGCCATTATCGGCTCCAAACTAGACTACTGTTGTAGCCTATTAGCAGGCTCCAGTAAAAAAAAAATCAAACGCCTTCAGATGGTTCAGAACGGAGCTGTTAGAGTGGTATCTGGTCTTGCATTCAGGGTACATGTCTCGGAGGCACGTCGAGCACTACACTGGCTGCCCGTTGAATCAAGAATCTCCTTCAGACTTATGGTCATCACTTTTAAATGCCTTCAGGGCAAGATGCCCTCCTACTTGCAAAGGTACATTGGAATAAAATCTTCTGCCAGAAACCTTCGGTCCAACAAACGGAACCTGCTCCAGCAGCCCAGAGTCAAAGGCAAAAAGGCACAATGTGGTGCTTTTGCCTCAGCTGCACCGGCGCTTTGGAACACTCTGCCTGACCAACTGAGAAATTCATCATCCCTGAATACATTCAAGAAGGGCCTTAAAACCTTCCTCTTCAAATAGTTGCCCCTGGTTTTCAGTTACTTCTTCCATTAGATCGTTCAGCCTCTCTATCTCCCCTTTCTTCTATGTTTTTGTCTGCGCCCTCACACCTATGGGTTTATGGTGCGCCATACAAATGCTATGAAGTAAAGTAAAGTAAAGGGTGGTGTGAGCGATAACGAATAGTCTATTAAGACAGGTGAAAAAAGAAATGAAGAAAAACATGAATGTGGCATGGGGCACTAAGGACCCTTTGGAGACGGTTAAAGAAGGTCTGCCGTACTATGCAGGGAAGTTATATTTACCTACTCAGGGTTTACAAAATAAAGCACTGCATTGGTGTCATAACTCTCCTTTGGCAGGGCACGCAGGAAGGAAAAAGGCACAAGCAATGTTGACTAGGTACTTTTGGTGGCCAACTTTAAGACAGGATACCATTGATTATGTTAAAAAATGTGAAACATGCACACGGTTTAAGGCAGATTATGTAAGGAAAGCAGGACTGTTGCAGCCCTTGCCTACCCCGGAGAAGGTGTGGACTCATATTTCAATGGATTTCATAACTGACTCGCCTCAGGATAAGCATTATGACACTATTTGGGTGGTAGTGGATTATCTGTCCAAACAGGCTCATTGTGTGCCTTGTCAAGGTATTCCTAGTGCAGGGAAACTGGCAGAATTATTCCTACAAAACATTGTTCGGTTGCATGGTTTGCCACAAAGTAGTGTGTCGGATAGGGGCCCACAGTTTACTTCGAAGTTTTGGCGTGCTTTTTGTACAATGCTGGGTATTGAATGCGCATTATCCACCAGTTATCATCCACAGACTGATGGACAAACAGAGCGTGTCAATCAGACTTTGGAGCAGTATTTACGATGTTATTTGCATGATGGTATGGAATCATGGGTTCAGGCTTTATGGCTAGCAGAGTTTACGTACAACAACACTGAACATGTTTCACTAGGGATGCCACCTAATGAATGTTTGTATGGACAAGAACTGAACATGTTACCAGAACAGTTACCGTCAGTGGCAAACTTTCCAGCATTACAGGAGAGGAAAGAATATCTTTTGGCCCTAAAACAAAAGGCTAGAGTGAATTTGGAGAAAGCCAAGAAGGATTATAAGACACAGGTAGACAAAGGGAGACGGGAAGCCCCTAGGTATCAAATAGGTGACAAAGTATGTTTATCCACACGTAATTTACCATTGGCAGGATATCGTAAATTTGCTCCCAGATTCATTGATCCATATGAAGTGATAACATGTATATCACCAATGGCTGTTAAATTAAAATTGCCTGAAACATTGAAAATACATCCTGTATTTCATGTGTCTCTCCTTAAACCCGCAGTTCCGGGAACAAGAGTACAGAGACCGCCAGCCATCACCAAGGAAGGACAAATGGAGTATGAGGTCAAGAAGATATTGGATTCAAGGCGCAGACAGCGGAACCTGTGGTATTTAATTGAATGGGCTGGTTACGGAGTGGAGGATTGTTCTTGGGAACCAACCAGTTCTGTGCATGCACCGAGATTGGTAAGACAGTTCCATTTACATCACCCGGAAAAGGCAGGCCAAGGGAAGAGCCCTGGGAGAGGAGGTACTGTCAGGAATAGGGTCTGGGGCAAGCCTAGACGACAATATTGTAGGAAATAGGGAAAAAACTACAATTCCCAGCATGCTTAGAGGCGCAATGTAGTCCCGGATTTGCGCTAAGAGACAGCTGGAGTTCATTACTGGTGTATTTAGCCGTTAACCGCCCTTGCACAGGTGCTGATAATTAATGTTGTGCAGCACGGGCGGCCACGACGGCGTGTGTGAGGAACGCAGGAGGAAGAGCGAGTGATTTATGTCCATGAAGGCGGACAAAGGCTTTCGGCAGTAAAGGAGAGCGTCTGGCCCGAGCATGGTTAAACTTGCTGGTTAACTTGGGAGGCAACGCGAGCATTCACGCAGCTCTCCCCATATCTCCCGGGCCGCAGCGGTGAACAATTCCTCCCTCTCAGACCGCTGCCTTCGCTTCTATACGCGGCAGCAGCTCCACGGGGCGGCAGTGTTTTCACAGCCTCATATGAGATCGTCCGGGTGTACTTGTGAGTCACCCGGACTCGAAGATAAGTATCCTGATACGTGTTTGTTTATATTGGCAAGAATTATGTTTACTTGATACGTTAAAAGACTCAATTAAGTTTGGCTAGCTGTATGTAACATTATCTCCAGGAAAAGTATGAGGCAATACTTACCGCAGGAACATTTCTCCTGAGAGATAAAGGGCAAGACTTGTTCATTCGGATTCTGAAGGGAAAACTTGGGTTATGTTACTGCTTCTGTTTGCTCATGTTCAATGTCAGCCCTTGGGGCCATGTGTATGTTGACTTCATGCAAGGGAGTTTCCCTTGTATGTGCCATGTAGGTCGTATCGCTCTTGTCCGCTATGTGTTAGCTACATGTTATACTACAAGGTCATAAGTATGGTCATGGTATAGGGTAATTAAGAACCATAAGCGCTTAGGAGGCTAGTAAAACAGGTAGTATCAAGTAGGAAATACTAGGCTATATTTTTGGTTCAGGATTAAGTATTGTATTGCAAATGCATGTTGTCTGTTCCCTAACTTTCCTTTGTCATTCCACCCCCTTTCCCTAACTCCGTCTTCCCCCCATTGGCTGCCACGTGGTTATTTGTGTATTTCCATTCAGAGGCCAGTGTCAACCACGGTGGGTCGATCTATTCGGCTTCTGTGGTTCGGGAGAAGGGGTTGAAACCCTATCTCCTTATTAGACTTGACAGGTATTATCTTTTTCCCATCTTTTGATATCAGCTGCCCCAGGTACAGTACTTCTGACTGACAGTATTGTAGTTTCCCTTTGTCCACTTTGTACCCTTTATGGGCCAGTAGTGTCAAGAGGGTAACCGAGTCTCTTCTGCACATCTCTTCGCTCTGTGCGCAGACGAGCAAATCGTCTATGTACTGAATGATCGTGCTTTCAACTGTTAGATTACCCAGGTCTTCGTGTAGTATGCGGTTGAATATGCTTGGACTCTCACAGTATCCCTGAGGTAGCCTGCAATGCTTGTATCTCTTCCCCCCTAGTGTGAATGCTGTCAAATATCTGCTTTCTTCTGCCAGGGAGATGGAGAAGAATGCATTTTTCAAATCCACCACTGTGAAATGTGATGCCGTTTTCGGGATACTGCACAGTATGGATGCAGGGTTCGGGACCAAAGGAAACTCTTTTTGTATGACGTCATTAAGGGGGCGTAAATCTTGGATCATCCTCCACGCCCCTCCCTTTGCTTTTTTGATCGGATAGATACAAGTGTTGCATGGGGAGTTTGAGGGCACTATTATTCCCTGTGCTAGCAATGCACTTATTGTCTCTTTTATCCCTTCCTCAGCTTCGCGGGACAATGGGTATTGCTTCACTCGGGGCACAATTGCCCCTTGGTTTAGTTTTATTACTACTGGTGTCACTCCATGCAACAAACCTACATCATGGGGGCCTGTTGTCCACAAATCATTTGGCACCAGTCGCATGTCATCATCAAAAAATGACGGTGGTGCTCCCACCACTGCCATCAACTGGACGGGCACTTGTCTTATTTGAATTAAAATGTCACAGGGTATTGCTATTTCCATTATTATTTCGCCATCACTCTCTGAATCAGAAAAGAGATCCTCATCAGACAAGTCACGTAGGGCGATATCAGCATTGATGCACAGCACAGTGCGCCATTCACACCCGTCTATGTCCATCCCAATTACTGCAATCCTTTTGGCTGATACTTGCACAGCATGCAGGTCTAAGGATACCACTGAACCTGGTGCTATGTCTGGGTGTACTATTGGGCGGAAGATGAATTCTGCTGGTATCCTCCACTCTATCTTTTTTAGCTCGGGGACTACTTGGGCTAGTGTTTTTAATCCTTCAATAAACATTCTCTCGTCCACTGGCATGCCGCGTTTTTCTGGTGCTTTTGCTCGGGCATGTATCACCAGCATCACGCGTAATGGGCATATTCCTGGGGTTGAGCACACTATCCCTCTCTCTGTGAACGATATTGTCATATTGAGCTTGCTGAGAAGGTCCCTTCCAAGCAGGTTTATTGGTGATTGTTCATAATAAAGTATGGGTGTCTTTACCGTTTTAACCCCCACTGTCACATCCAAATCTTCTGTGTAAGGAACTTCAATTACAGCCCCAGAGAACCCCTGCGTCTCTAACTTCCGGTTAGATAATGGAAACCGGCCTTCACGGATACATGATTTCTCGGCTCACGAATCCACCATAAATATGAACTGCTTGCCTCCTATCTGCGCCCCTACCAATGGTTCCTCTGCTGCATCGTAGGTGGTAGACAGAACTGGACATGCAAGTGTTCTCTGTGGGCTGTCCTATGCTGGTTGTCTCATTGTCCCCCCCTGGCTGAAGACATTCCTGGAAACTACTGACACACCACTATAGGGGGCCGGGCTGGTGCTCCGTTGGCACTCATTGCAAAAGGGCTGCCTGGGGTGTATTGCATATTGTCGTTGTTCTGTGGGTGATTCTGTGTCCTATAATGATGTGTTTGTCTTTGTTCTGCATACCCCTGTTCTTGTTCCCTCTGTTGTCGTCCCATTGGAAGACCGTACGGGCTTCCCGGGTGGGGGTTACCATATTGTTCCATCTCTTGAAATCCGTTGTTTGGCCTGTTCCTGCATTCTCGGGAAAAGTGTCCCCACCTCCCGCAATTCCAACAACTTCCCTGCGGACCTCTGGGACCTTGCCATCCATTCCCTCTGTTTCCCCCGTACTCTTGTCCACCCCCTCTGCGACCCCTGTCTCCACCTCGTCCCCCTCGTGGGGCCCAATCTTGCCACTGCAGACCTCGATTCTGCTCCTGCTCGTTCCACTGTGGTTGTCTTGCTCCTGCCCAATTCGTTGCCATCATCCCCTGCATTGCTACCAGCCCCACCTCCTCCTCCTCTCCCTCCCTGCTGTGTGGGAGCACTGCTACTGCTGCAGCGACCTTCACCAGTTTTGTTTGTACTAACTTTGCCTCATCTGCCAATCTTTTTTGTGCTATTTCCTTTTCCCTCTCCTTTATCCTTTTACAGTGGAGAACTATTATGCTCTGTATTTCGGGCCACCCTTTCGCTTCAATACCTGCAATTTTGTCAAGTTCTTTTTGTACCTCTTTCGGGAGCCCTCTCTTTATTATGAAGTAAAATAATGAGGTTGACTGATACCAGGGCGTGCCCATTTCCGCTCTCCACATCTCCGGGACCCGAACAAAATGTAATCCATAGCATCTTCTCCATCATTCATTGTACATTGCATTAATGACTGCAAATCTGGGGTGTCTGGAAATGTTTCTCTTAAAGCGTCCCACACCCTTGCACATACTGTGTTAAAAGAGGCACCATCATGGCGATCGCAATCTAACGTTACTCCCGGGAAGCCAGCCTTTACCCATACTCTGTCAGCTTGATCCCCAACTGCCGATACTAGCAAACTCTTCACATCACCTATTGCTAGCGGTACCCCGGCTGTATGCTTCTCAAATGCATATATCCACTTGCTTGCCCCTCCTGATAGCGGCGGTAATAACTTTAACAAATTAGCCTTGTCCATCTGAGCCCAGGGTATGTAATTTGGCCTCCCTCCTCCTCTGTGTATTAGTGGGAGCTGTAACTTCCCCTTTGTTGCCTTACCTGTACTCACCTTCATTCCTTTCTTTCATAGTGGCGCCATTGTCCCCAGCCTATTCCTTAATCGTCCTGCCCATTCTTCTTCCATTGTTCTTCCCGTGCATGCACCATCCAACCCCTCATTTTCTCCTACCATCGCCATACTTAATCTTTCACCTTCCTCTGAATCCTCTTCTATATCGCACAATAATTCCTCTCTACCTCCTGTGGCCATAATCTCATCGTCAGTATGTTCCTCCCTTTACTCTACTTCAATTATACGAGTTGGCTCCTCTTGTATTCTGAACAGTATCTCTCCCTTCTTCCACCCTTCCTCAATCGTTTTATCATGACCCTGTGTTCTTGTTGTCAGCTCTGACCAAGCAGTGTTAGCCCCACTCTGTTCACATATGCTTTTTATCCTCGAGAGCTCATCTTTTGCTACGGAGAGCCTAGTCTCTAAGTCTTCTGTTAGTTTCTCTATATTTACTGTGGGTGTACTCACCTGGTCGCGCTGTCTATGGCTCTCATACGGTGGGGGTGCCGTTGGCCCTCGAGTCGTAGTGACTGTTGTTGGGGGCACATATGTTGGGTCACTGTATCCTTCTGCGGGCACTGGCTTATTTAGTATTGGGTACAATCTAGTTACCTCTACTGGTGGTCCCCCTTCTTGCGACACCTGGTCGTCTTCAGGTATCAACAATGGATTATCAGTGGTGGATGGCAAATCAGTACTTAGCTCTCTTTTTTGGGAGGGGATACTTCTTCAAACAATCTCCATAGATCTAATATTTCTCTCCTATTATGTAACTGCTTCCCCTTGTATTTTAAACAAATGCATGTGGCTACCATATCCAGGACACTCTTGTCAAACGATCCTCCTTCTGGCCATATTTGGGGTAACCCTTCCCCCTTCAGTTCTGTAATCCACTGATCGTGATATTTCTTAATACGTTCAGCATACCCAGGTAGATTCTTACAAATATGGGCCAGGGGTGTTTCTGCCCCCATGGTTTGAAGTTGCTCTATATATATCACTAGATATATCTAAATATGTGTATATCTCTGCGCGTAGGGACCTGTGTGTTTCCGCCACCTCGGCAATATGGGAGTGGGTGTGCACCGCTTAACCTTCGTATAATTTAGTGGGCACATCCAAGAGCAAATCGCCTTTTGTACACTCCTGATATCTTCAGTACATTTACTCAAGGAAAAAATAGTCAGTTTACTCCATCGGGCTCATCCCCGTAAAAACTTCTTCGGGTCACACTTAACATGACCACACCATAATTATGCACTTTTTACCACTTTTACACATTCATCTTGACAAAATATGTTCTGACACATGTGATGCATACACACCAATAAGCAACACTCTATTCACAGCTCAATTTGTAATCCCTTTCCTCCCTTGCTAGTTGTCCCTTTCTTTCTTAATCTGATATACTGATATAAATTCGTCTATTCGTCTTTGTAGTTTGATATAAACTCGTCTTTTCACTTAGGTTATCTTCCTTTTTTTTTTTTTTTTTTTGGTACTAACCCTGTTTTTTTCCCATAAACCCAGACAGAAGAATAGAAAGAATAGCAGTTACTAATGTATTCACCGTGTCTCCCTTTTACCAGACACCTTTATCTTATTTTCCACTTCTTCATATATTCCCAGTACTAGTCAAGATAGCACTATGCGGCGCCGCCTTCTACCCCCTTGCGGAGCTAGGTTCCCGTCTCTTTATCTCTTTTCACCTCTTGATCCTAATGGCCATATGCAAAGAAAAAGTAAAGAAAGTCTAGAGTGGTTCTTAGTATTCCCAAAGTGTCCCTTTTTAAATAACCTCGTTCCCTGTCCTGTTTTCTTCCCCAAGCTCCCTTTATGGTCGCTCGCACTTAATACTCACGTGCCCGTCTTGAACCGAGAGTCTCCAAACTGGGTCCGTCCAGGCAGTGTTGCCATACGCTCAACGGTCAGCCGCGGCTCCGGCGAGCGGTATTCAAAGGGGATTTTGCAACCGGGATCCCGTACCCTCTTTCTGTTGAGTGCGCACTTCTAAGCGTACCGGTCGCCGTTGGTGGGCAGCCTACCGAAGCCGGCGCAACGTGCGTATCCCTTTTCGACCAGAGATTTTTGTGCCAAAGGGGACGGTAGGGATATATTTAAGGAAAAAATAATCACGCTGTCGGGGTCACCACTAAAGGCGAGCGTCCCCTGATAGCACGATCCTCCCCGCAATGAGAGACAATAATGGACTCTCCCAAGATGGGAATAAGGCTAAGACAAAGTGCGGGTGAGCTTAATGGGAGTTTATCTAAGTCAAAGATAGGGCATGCAAAGGACTCTGCAAACTCCGAGAGCGCTCTGTCTGACACTAGCAAAGACAGGCGTATATATCTAAAAAATGCGTCATAAGAACCTACACACTATAGGGGGCACATGTTTGTGGGGATTGGGTGGCGACGACTAACTATAGGTGCAGCTGTGATGTGTTACGCCGTGGTTGGTGGACGTCACAGGGTGCCAACGTGGGGCAGGCAGGTCAGCTGGGCTCATCCGGGCGGTGCTGCGGTGCCAGGCGTGGCCAGTGTCAGTGATGAACGTCTTCCTTGGCTTTCTGCCCTAAGGGCCACGCACACCCCATTCATTCAATACCGCAATATTATCTTTCCCTGTAAATCCTACAATAGGTTATTCTACAGGTTAATGCAACACAGGAGGAATGCACCTAGAGCGGGGTCCTTTGGTGATACATCAATACATGGTTACCATCATCCTTTTGGCCGGGAATCATAGGTCACGAGGTTGGGTCTCAGGGCAAGGGGTGAGCTGTCCAAGTTTTTGTGTCTCATTAGAAGTCATTATGAATGGGTTCCTACAGTGTTGCTATAATATTTGGTGTCCTAATTTTACAGGGGCCATTAACCTGGGGTGAGCTGGTGGGTTGTGGAGTCTAAGAAAGGGCACCTTTTGGCCTGCGTTTATGGCCGGGGTTTACTGCTGGGTTGTAAATAATTCAGGTGGCTGGTCGCGGCCATGGGAGCTGCGGGGGAACGTGAATGCTTGAAGCGGCTCCAGCCGAATTGGGGGAGGTGAGGCAGAGCAGCCCGGGCCTCTGTCTTTCATCTGGCAGGCTTCACTGGGGAGGGAGGGGAAGTGGCCTTGGATATGCCCACAATGGTATTTTCCTCGTGTGTTTGCAGGTTATACAAAAAGACATAATAATTCATGTACTGTACAATACTCATTGAGCTTTTTCTTCAAAGCTTATATTTGTACATTGTTAGTGCCTTTACATGGCGATTTCAAATGTGTTACCTATACCAATGTTGCTATTGTTAACTATATGTTAAGCATTTAACAACCACGACATTTTGTTACACTCTATGCATGCATGATAAGCGTGGTAGTATTAAGGTTGGTGGAGCACGCAGGAACAACTGGCCAATGAGGCTGATGGCAGTGACACATGGTGAGCTTGAACATTCAAATACATTCTATGCGTTTTCTTACACAATTTACATGAGCTCCCAATGCGGTTGCACTTGTTTTCCGTTGCACTCTAGCAGCATTAGTTCAGTTATGGCATAGGGCCTTGCAGTACATTCTTCTGGGAGAAACATATAACATAAAACCCGGGACACTTCTACCATTTGCGCATAGCTATGGGGATATGGGTATTTCAACCAGAATGCCACATCGGGGATATGGGTATTTCAACCAGAATGCCACATGAACACACATTCTGCCATCTTCGTGGAGTTTACATATTTTATCAAAAAAGTCATGGAGGGAAGAGTTTCATCACAGGCAGTTTGCATATTAGTATTTGGGGTCTCTACTTTTGTCGGGGGACCATTTTACAGTTCTTTTCCACCCCGGCCCTGTTGGCCGGGTCATACTGAGGACAGTGATGCACTGCGGAAGGTGAATGTTACAGTGTTTGTTTCTAGCACTAACTCATGTCCTTCTGTTCGTGGGAACGGGCTCTCAGCGGATCTGCCAGGGAGCAGGGTAGGGGGAAGGGCCACCCCCTTTCCACTAAAAACATCCATGGTGGTTTAGTGCCCCCCACATCCACCCAAAACAAATTATATATATTTTTTTATATTTGTTTTGCCCCTTTCCTAGGGGCAGATAAAACATACTGCCCCAGGCTTGGGGGGGCTGTGCCAATATATTTGGTGGCCTCGCCCCCCAACCCCAAATGGATGGGTGGCATCTCATGTAGCCCTTCCCTGGGGCAGAAATCTGCCCAGGGAGGGCTACATGAGGTGTCCCCACGCAGTTAGGGTGAAGGGGCACTACCCCTTTCAAGGTATGAAAATTCTGGTGGTCTAGTGGACCTCCCCAAACGCCCCAACCCCCACCCAAAACAAGTTATGTCTATATATTCTGTTTTGTTTTACCCCTTTCCTAGGGGCAGATGGGCATATGTTTGTGCCCATCTGCCCCTGGGGGGGGACATACTGCCCCAGGCTTGGGGGGCCCCTGTGCCAATATTTTCGGTGGCCTCTCCCTCCACCCCAAATGGATGGGGGGCATCTCATGTACCCCTTCCTAGGGACAGAAACCTGCCTCCAGGGAGGAGAGAGCCACTACCCCTTTCAAGGCACAAAAGTCCTGGTGGTCTAGTGCCCCCCCCAGGCCGCCAACCCCACCCAAAATATATATATATTTTTTTATTTTTCCCCTAGGGGCAGATGGATACCCATCTGCCCCAATACTTGTGGCCCCATGCCGTGTGGGCCAGAGGGGAGATGGCTGCTTACTGTAAGCAGCCCCCCAACGTCATAAACAGATCCCTGATGGTCTTGTGGCACTGCTGGGCGCGGATTGAGCGATCTGCACCCGATCTGCACCCAGCAATGCTTCAAAAAAAGGTGTTGTTGGAAAGAGGAGAGTCTCGTCTTTGTAATGACACCTCCCTTGATCTCAACAGCACAATAGTGCCTCATATCGAGGGAAAAAAAGAAGGAAACATACCTTCACTTTTCACTGCAGCAGCCGAAATGGCTGCTACAGTGAAATTTACTTTCATTTTCACATCAGCACGCATTACGCGCGCTGAGGTGAAACTGACAGAAATCCAGCCCCCGGCCCGTGAGGAGGAACCTCCTCCTCACATAGCCCGGGGGTTGGGTTACACTTTTGTGCGATCCCTGCTTCACGAAGCAGGGATCGCACAAAAAAGAATGGCAAAAAGGATGAGCTAGCTCATCCTTGGCACTACGAACATAATGTCAAGGACGACATACCTCATCCTTGGCATTTAAAAGGTTAAAGAGCCATGTGGAAAGGGGCCAACCTGTCATTGCCAATGGATAGGCAGCATTTTAACTTACAAAAGAAGGAGTAATCATAGATCCCTGTCACATGGAAAACAGTATTGTTAAACATTGAAAACAAAAATGGCCTGCATATGTGTGTGTAAATAAAAACGGTATAAAAAGTAAAAGTGAAAAAAAAATCCCTGCTCACGTAAAAATGTCAGGAAAACAAAACATGATGTGTGGGTTGACCAAAAGCAATGTATAATATGTTTCACCTACAAAACTTCAGTGACATTTGAAGAGCCACTTTGTATTCATGGAAAAGGGCAGCCCAAGGCAGACCCTTTTGCTGGCTGTGGACATGATCTCACGAGGACCCCTTCCACTTCCAGCCTGGTTGTCACATCTCCCATCTAATGACCAACCACAATAAAAAAAAGTCCTGCTAAAGGTGTCAGAATTCAGTGTTCTGCAGACTTACTGGCTCTGAAAGCATTGACTTAAAAAACAGTTACCCTTGGCTGGAGCATGACTAATATGTGTGAAAAAGGGGGCACCCAATTCAAAGAGCAAGCTTCCAACACAAAGGAGACTGATAAGGTTCAGTCTGACCCAGTAAAAACAAATGGCCAGAAGGCAGAAATTGCCATTTGTCGCACATGAAGATTCACAATTAGTTTAAAAGGACTATTATCATTTAGGCATTTTTCTCAGCAATCATAAGGTGGATTGATTTCATTTTTATAACTTTTTTAATGTAATTTCCAGGCGATTTTGGGGATATAAAATGCATCTACCTGTGACTCTGGGAACTGCAATGGCCAGTTAAACCAGGTTTCTGGCTGATCTGAACATGCTCCAAATGTGAGAGTTGGCAAGCGGGTAGAAAATGAAATTAGGGATATGCTTAAAGGAATGGTTCACCCAAAATTTTTTATTGCCCAAAAAGATGGGCAATAATAAAACAAATATACTCACACTTTTTTTTTAAGTTCCTATATAAAAGTTTGAGCAATTCAAGCTCAAAATTTGCAAAAGCAAGCACATGGGCGCATCCATGGATGCCCGCATGTGCTGGATTTTGCTTTTGCGGCACTAATGAAGGAAAAGCCAGCCAGCTGTAGTAAAGCCGGAGGAGCCTGAGAAACTTAGAAAGAAAAACCGCAGCGTTTTCAAACACAACCGCGTTGTGTTTCTGCCTGCCGTGGCTATAACTTTGGGTCTCCGGTGCTCCCCCAGGGGAGCACCGGAGACCCACAGTGAAAGCCAAGGCAGGTAGAAACACAACGCGGTTGTGTTTACATGCTGCAGTGTTTCTGCCTACAGCTTATTTCCCATTTGGGGCTCTTGGGCTCCCCACGGTGGGCCCGAGAGCCCCAAATGGGAAATGCTAAATGCTGCAGTGTTTCTGCCTAAATCTGCTTTCCCATTTGGGGCTCTCGGGCTCCCCGTGAGGAGCCCGAGAGCCCCAAATGGGAAAGCAGATTTAGGCAGAAACACAACGCGGTTGTGTTTGAAAACGCTGCAGTTTTTCTTTCTAAGTTTCTCAGGCTCGGAGGAGCCTGAGAAACTAGCTCATCCTTGCGGCTCGGAGGAGCCTGAGAAACTTAGAAAGAAAAACTGCAGCGTTTTCAAACACAATAATGTTGTATTTATGTTTGCGGTACCTTCAAAAGCTACCGCAAACATAAATACAATGTTTTTAAAGCTGCGGTTTTATTTCTAAGTTTTCTGGGCTCCTCCAGCCCGGAAAACTTAGAAAAAAAAACGCAGCTACTGCTTATTTTTAAAAAAATAAATAAATTGCACTTACCAAGATTCAGCTGCAGCTTTTCTGCCTGTAGTCTCCGGTCCGCGTCCTCCGAGTCCCGGCACCAATGAAGGAAATGCCACCCAGTGGTAGCTTTTGTTTACTACAGCTGGCTGGCTTTTCCTTTATTAGTGCCGCAAAAGCAAAAGCCAGCACAGGCGGGCATCCATTTCACAAAATGGATGCACCCATGTGCTTGCTTTTGCAAATTTTGAGCTTGAATTGCTCAAAATTTTACATAGAAACTTAAAAAAAAAAAAGTGCGAGCATATTTGTTTTATTATTGCCCATCTTTTTGGGCAATAAAACATTTTGGGCGAACCATTCCTTTAATAACTTACATATTCATAACTTTTGTCCTTTTTATGGAAATGGCAGAAAGGTGTTACGCTCACCTGGCTCCCACAGAGACGTCGATCTGAAATGGACAGCTGCGGTCTCCACCAATGTGACGCGTAGGGCCAAGATGACGGACTGGACTGGCCCACCTAGCTTTGTTTGATTGGCCCTTAGGAATATTCTTCTGCAAATGGAGAAAGGGAATTAACCACCCGTGGAGTTGAGCGTAAATCCCCAAACCCCCGCTGTTCTCCCCACAGATCACCTTTGATGTCCCCTCTTATAGTCTCACCTGAAGGTTTGAAAAGATGACCTCTCCATCCTGCATTGAGCGCAGAGGCGCGTTGATAAACAGTTGCTTCACTGGCTCGAAGGAATTGGTGAGTTCCAGAACAATATTGACTCTGAAAAGTATGTAGTTCGTAAGAGTTCACATGTCTGACTTTTACTCTTGTCTGATTCCTTGCAGTTTGCAGCTTGACCCCAGCAAAGAGTTCCTCGTGGTAGCTGACGAAGTTCAGGTAAGGATTTGGCTTATCCTACACAGTTCAATAACATAAGGCCAGAATGTAACCTGTTGCTTGCTCCCTTATTCAGGTGTGGAGAGAAAATATGAAGTTCGGCGAATAATGCTTCCGGCGGTAAAATTAGGTAAGTCTATTGCGGTGAGAAGAGTTCCCCTTGTTTGTCCCTTTGTCTCACCTTGTTGCCCTTTTGTTCCCCTAAAAGGCCGGGGTACGGCGAGGATGCAATGGAGACTGCGCCGACCCGTGAAGAGGAATAGTACCCCCGGCGGTAATCAGGTAAGTCTATGGGGGTAGTTACTATTGCCTCTGTTTATTCCCTTGGCTCACCTTTGCTGTTCTTGTGTTCCCCTTAAGTGCCAGAGTGCGGCAGGAACGTGCAAAAGGATGAGGTGGATCGTGAGGATGCTGTGAAGGCCGGTGAGTTCAGCGCGGCGCTGAAGAAGGCGTAAAATGCTTCTTTCTTCCAGCTCAAAGGTGCGGTGGATCCAGAATTCAGATAAGGATCAAAGGTTTTGCTCTTATTCTAACCTTTTCTCCTTCTGTTCCTTCCTTTTTCTAGGAGCTGCAGACTCGAGGCGGGCGTGGCAGAAGACTGAATGCAGGCTTGCAGACACAGTGAGCTTTACGCTGCTGGATGCAGAATAACGCGAAGCGTGTGCTGCTTTTCGGGCGTGGTTTAAATAGCCTCCAAAGTAGTCCCAGGTAAGTATTCCTCCCCGGCCCCACCCGAGTAAAAAATACTCCCTAGGTACAATAGTCCCTTCCAAGCCTCATTTGGATTGGAGCTCTGCAGCATGGTCTGCAACAGGTAAGCTTGCAGCATGGTCTGCATCTGGTAAGTTCCACTCTATGAGCCTGGCGCCGTATGGCACCAGGACTGACTCTGCATATGAGCCTGGAGCCATAGGCGCCAGGACTGCACCCAAACAGCCCCTAGCAGGGGTTTTTGGGCTTGCTCAAAATAACGTGATGCCTGCTTTCGGGGTTGCTGGACCTGGTCTGGTTCCCCGGGGTAGGCATCATGACAAAAGGTGACACATGGCCGTGCTACATGTTACGGTTTTGGTGGTCGTCTTATCTGATTCTCCATGATTAGCTGAAACAGAAAATATGTTTAGTATGGCAGTTGCTAGTAAAATTATGAAGTTGTGATACATAACTAGTTTTTGCCAAAAAGTTGAAAGGAGAATAAAGGGCGATTACTAATGGGAATTGCAATATGTTGCTCCAAACCCCTAAAGCAATCCTGACTTGGAGGCTGTTATTGGGAGGAGAGAGAAGGGTAACTGCCCAATCCTAGTGGCAGGGATTATTGCAGGGTACTACCCCAAGATTGTAAAATTGGTGATGTCATTGCTGCTATATAAGGGGGAATGCACTAGGACAGGGGACAGAAAAAGGAAGACAGGAACAGTCAGACAAGAGACAGACCATCAGGAAGGCTGCTGAAACTTACTATCTGACAGCTGTAAGGAGACACCAGAGGTGATTGCTGAGAGTGCATCTGGGTGGATCTGTCTGTTTCTAGGAAGGCCTCAACGCTGACGGGGTCCTATGGTGGAGAGCAGGAGGCCATCTTTGAGAGTGGAGTAACCAGACCCCTGCCCTATCTTTCCAGAGATGCAGCTGGCTTTCCTGAACCTTAAACAGAGGCTTGCTATGTAAGTAGAACTGAGCCCTGGGAAAACAAAAGGTGGGGAAGTCTGCTTGTCTTGAATCCTTTCCCGTTATACTGTGTGGGGTGGGGGCAAAACTGTGTAGATCGTTAGCCTATTTAACTAAAAATATTAATATAATTAAGTCCCCATTTGGTAGAACACTAATGGATGAATTTTGTTAAAATTTGAAATTAACAGAGCTCACTTCACAGTGTGCACTGAAAGCTATAGTTGGGTAATCCTTGTTGTCCAGCGGACCCTGACTTCTTTAAGGAAGAGGGGTGACTATGTTCTTAAATCAGTCCTTCCTTTTATCCAGCTTCCCCAAGACAGGCCTTTCAGTAAGGGGGATCTGAAATCCAGAATTCCCCAAAGCATTCCAATTTTTCCCCAACATAGACCAAAGCAAGGGGGGAGTCCGTAAAACAAACCGATAAATCACCCTCTGTTTATTTTAAACCAAAAGTGTGTGCAAAATCGTAATTACAAATCTTGAAATCCTACAGCTAGCCTTTTAAGCCTTCAGGAAAATTAAAATTGCGCAACATTTTATAATTGCCTGTGTTATTGATCAGTGTAATTATTTTGTGAAGTGAAATTTGCAGAAAATGAAGAATTGTTATTGTGTTCTTTTTAACTCACTTTTGTGATTTGTTTATGCTGAAGAGAAGTTGATTGTGTTGTGCCACGGATAAAGTGGTGTGACATTTTTGTGCTAATTCCTATTACTGAATAAATACCAATACATTTCCTGTACACCGGCCTGGTTCCTGGCCTATTGTTATCTCAGGGGAAAGGGATCCAAGAGGCATGATATCTGTCTGAGATAGTGCTAAAGAAAATAATCTGTTAAACCGTTTGTTGTGTCACCACTTGAGTGGGGATTTGATATGATAGTTTTTTTTATAAGGCACTTAATACCTTGAGATTTCTAAGTGCAGACTCAGGGATTGAACCTCTGTTGCTTCGTGTTGCCTTCCTTCCAAGGCAAGCACGTTGCCCCTGTGCTATCCTCCCGAGACAAGGAACTCCCTGTGTTGAGGGTGGCTTCTCAATAAACCGTTACGAATTGGGGGCTCATCCGGGATTTAGCTTCCTATTCTTGACCCATGACAAGTACATTGTGACAGTCTATTCATTTTGATGCAATTGCATTAGGTGGATGGAAGGTCATCTTTGTTTTGTTAAAGTGCTGCTAGGACTTGACTGCTGAGTTCCAGGGGATTGTATAGGTAAAAAATTTAGAGTTGTAAGAATTTATTTACGTGAGGAAATCAAGCAGGAACAGGGTGATTTTGCCGCAGCATAAAGAAAGTTTTATTAAAGTGCAAAAAGCCAATTGTGAAAATGACAACTGTACAAATTGGGGAAGCCAGGGAGCATCTCCTACCTAAATTATCTCTCAAAGGAAAATGGGTTTAGGATGATGCAGGAAACAAGCAACCCAGAATTGTGCGGGAGGTGACCTCAGTAAACAATGATATTTGGCTTGAAGCTGGAATATTGCACAAAGTACTTGAAGCATTTTATACGACCACAACTGCTCTTGATGAACCGATACAAATGGCTCAGCTAACTGCTCAGTCATATTTTCATTTGCTGTTAGTAGGAGAGCATTGGCAAAATAGTGATGCTTGTAGGATGAATCAGGCTGGAAACCTGTCACAGTCCCAGGATCGGGTTCAACAACTCAAAGCTGACTTACAAACACTGCAGCAAGAGAGTGAACAGTGCAAACCACTGATTTGTTGCACTGAAAAATTCACAAAAAGAGTGTAGAAAATCTGAGCGCACTGCAACACAAGCTAAAAGACCAGTCTGCTCATAATAGAGTCTTTTTCAGAACATTATCACATTCCAATCAGAAATTAAACAATTAAAAACGGAAAATAATCAATTAATTATCAAAGGGGTTGATACCCAAAATTACTTTGATCAGATACATCATAAGGTAAGTACTCGGAAACAACAGAGGACACAGCTGAATCAGAAAAAAGATCTCTTGAATCAGGATAACAACGTCCTATTAGAGAGGAAAAATCGGTTGGAAATGGAGGTAGAAAAGGAACAGTCAGTTCGCAGGAACTGACCAGGAATAGAGAAGAAAGGAATGAACCTGGAGAGCGAGTGAGGCAAATAGAAGCTTAACTGTTAGAGGCAGCAAAATATAGGGATGATCAAGAAAAAGAGATTAGTCTCCTGAAGCAAAAGCTTCTGAATATGCACACAGCATACCAGGCTCACAAAGGGAGAATGAATCACTTCAGAATGAGGTGCAGCAAACAAAGGATTGGTAGGTAGCTCAGAGAAGGGTGCATGAGATTAATTAGGCCTTAGTGTCAGAATTGAAAAGCCAGCTCTCTGACTACCAACAGCAAATACATAAAGAGAGACACAGGTGTGAGAGCCTCATCAAGGAAATAAAAAATTATGAATAGGACCTGAGGCAAACTAGCCAATCAGGATATGAGACCAGGCCCACTGATCAAGGTTAGGCACCCTTCCCAACAGCGACCTCATGCCACTCATTTACAACCTCTTGTGCACAAATGCGAACTGACCACATGCATGGCACCTATCAAGAACAGGGTGATATGAGGCAGTAAAACTTACCCAAGCCTAGTTCAAGAAGGCCAGTCCCTGTCTGATATTGGTGAGTATTCATCTCTACCACCCAGAAGGGAAAGTGACCAGACCAGTGTGTCCTGGGAAGTAAGGAATAGCACAGTAAGTACTTCAGACCATGGAATCTCTTATGAGGAGAAAGTCAGGGAGTTAGATTGGTTGAAGATGCTATTGCAAAGATACCACCTTGCCCGCTTCGCTGAAGGAGAAAAGCAAGACCCTCAGCCTAGGAATGACATTATAAAAATCTCTGTATATTCAGGGGAAGGGGGGAATTCCCCAGACTCCCTGGTAGGAGGGATGAGGAAACTGGGTTCTACCCTGGGCCCGGAAGGAAATCCAGGAAGAGTGACCCTGAGGGTTCACTTTGGTCCAGATGAGAGGAGTCCAGACCATGTGGTTCCGGGAGTTTTTCTCAGTCTCATAGAGATGGGGAGCACCTAGAAGACATGGAAGGGAGTACCACTAGCAGCTCTGAGTGAGAAGGTGAATGGACACATGTGCAGAGGAAGACAAAGCCTTTGGAACAGCGCAAGGGATTTGTGAAAGGCCCAATAAGACAAATCAAGGTCAAAAAGAGCTTCCTGACCCCATACCACAAAAATGACAATTATTTGGTATGGGAGCACCTGGAACTGTATGAGCAGATGATGGAATAATTTCAGATCCGGAATGATGTGATTTGTATAGCATTCGCTAAATGGACGTTCTCACCTGAGTACTCCAGTTTCTTTGCAGGACTGGAAGACCAGGATTATCATAAATGGTCCACTTAAAAGGCAGCCATACTGAAACATTTTTCCACCCATAGAAACTAACAAGAGGCTTGTAAGGCTGCATATAACCTGCAGTGTGGGGAAGATCAGGTGCCTAGAGAGTTTGTGCAGAAGTTATAGTGAACATTTGCCCAGACTTACTGGCAGGTGAGCACAAATAGTAAGGAGTTTATAACAACATATTTCCATGCTCTACCCAAATACATAATGACTCAGTTGGTGTGTGACTTTCATGAGCATAGGACCCTGGATTGGGTGACTGAACAGGCCACCAGGATTTATGAGGTCCAATAGCCTGCTGAGAGTAAAAATACTGTCAAAACCCCCAAACCATCTAACACCCCTGCTGCTGCAAAGGTGGCGTAAGTAAAAATGACCTCTCCTTTGGATCTGGAGACAGGGGGGCCTAAAAATAACCCTCCTGCCAACAAGCAAAATGGAAAGCAGAAGGGAGCCCCCAACCCTACCCAATCGATTGGTAGTCAGGCGGGGGCCCAGAACAATGATCCCACTGACCC
Source organism: Ambystoma mexicanum (assembly GCF_040938575.1). Classification (NCBI taxonomy): domain Eukaryota; kingdom Metazoa; phylum Chordata; class Amphibia; order Caudata; family Ambystomatidae; genus Ambystoma; species Ambystoma mexicanum. The sequence goes on from NC_090935.1 coordinate 642,902,580, forward strand.
TGCCACCTATATAAATCCTAGAAAAGTACTAAACCAATCCTGGGGTGTGTATACACTCCCCCGGCCCAAGTGTGGGGAACTAATCAAGTAAGTACTGCCCTGGGAAACTTCCTGCCAAACTTCCCTCAGGAGAGAAGTATCACTCCACCTCCCAATCTGAACTTTTTACCCAGAAATCCCCCAAACCAGAACTTCCAAAATAATCCTCCCCCCTCTCCCGGTTCCAGGACAATAGATCCATGAACCCGGGAGAAGGGAGATGCAGGATGTAAAATTATGGGGGGAATTTCCCATACCCGAGCTACTCCGGGTTAAGGGACAGTTACCCCTTTTAGGAAAAGCAGAGGTATGACTTGAGACCTCCCTACCACCCAGACAAGGTCTCGCAACTCGAGCAACAGGTCCAGCAACTGACCAATGATCTGGGGAGCATGCTGAGGGCTCAGTCTCAAAACCCAGGTCTGATGCCGCAGGGGGAAAATGACAGGAGAAAAGCTCTGACAAACCACAGGTTCTGGAGGAGGGGGCCCGGTGGAGAGGAGATATCAAGCCCTTGAGGAAGCTTCCTTTCTCACCCAAACACAACCCATAAAAACCTCTCAGCCTGAAAGAGTTTCTCCTACCCACAAAATATTAGAACCCAAAGAGCAAAGGGTAAGTAAGAGAGGCGAAAGAAGAGCCCACTTTGTGGAGGAACTCCAGATTATCCCCTTAGAAAGAGAAGATCCCTGGAGGATTCAGATAAGCAGACCTTCTCTTTCAAAAACGGGGTGATCCCTCCCAAAGAAAAATGGGTCCCAAAAGGCCCAGAGTGGGACAGAGTAAGTTTGAAGACCGACCCAGAACCACAAACTATTCAACCCCAAACAGAAGTGAAATGGAGGCGGTGTCCTTTCTCCAAACAGGTTTTGAAAACTGTTGCCAGGTAACAGGGGACAGCCAAGGAGCCAGGGAAAAGGAGGATTCCCCAACAACTACCATTGCGAGTTGCAAAGATTTTTTTACAGATTCGCAAACTCCGTCACACAAAACTGCCTTCACACAGTGTCGGAGTTCAATATTAAGAAAATGACCAGCGGGCTCTCAAATAACTCACACTTTCTTTGCACCTTGGAGGAGAAACAAGGCTGTTTTTATGCACCGGTTAAGGTGCAGGGTCCATGTGAATTAACAACTCTGGTGGATACTGGATCCCAAGCCACCTTCCTGTCAAAAAGGGCCTTTCACCAACTAAACTCAGGATGGGCGAGGGACACCAAATTCCACTCACATCACTTCTCAGACAACTCCAAAATGTTGACGCAAATGATATTTCCGTCAAAAGGGACTGCGGATCTGGACATAAAATTTGGATGGCATTGGCTGAAACATCCAGTGATCGTTGTGACTCCAGAGGGCACACCTTGTTTACTGGGGATCAATCTTCTGAGGAGTTTATCACCTCTGATTGACTGTGTAAACAAGGTTCTCTGGACTTAGACTAACCACCCTGTAAGCATAAATGATACCTGTCACGTAATTGATCAACGGTCTGAGAATGTAGCAATTTAAAAAATAACCTAGTCCCAGACATCACAGCCATCTCTGTAGGAGAACAAACTTGTGATGCAAACTCTTCTCCATTCTTGAAAATCAACCTTCCTCACAGTTTTAAGTGGCAATCCACACTGGAAGGGAACACCCTAAGAAGTTACACCAGTCCAAAATCAGAAGAAACCTTGAGTCCTGTGAAACCAGACAAGGAAGAATCTGCTCAAAGTCTGACAGACATTCAGAAAAAGGGCAAGGCATTGCTTTCCCCCATTCAGTTGAATGAGGGACAGGAACCAGTGCTTGCCAGAGTATGCCTAAATAATGGAAGCTTCATCAGCGAAGAATTATCCAGGAAATTCCCAAAAGATCAGACCATTCCCACATTTTATTTGATTGACAAATGGGAAGTAGGTCTGGAAAACCCAAATTCCAAACATCTCCTCTCCTGTGTATGCAAAAAATGTCCATTGGCATAGCCCATAATTGTTGGTTCGTGAGATATGTCCCTTCCGCCTTTTTTCTGGCAAGTGACATTCTCAACCGATTCAAAATCAATTGGACATTATTAATAATAAAGCCTGGTTCCGGCTGGGGAGTAACCCCATGGATTTGGCCACATTTAAAAAAGCATCCCGGTCAGCTCAATTGCTGCCTTATGCGGTTGAAGTTCAAGTTCGAGAAGAGGTTACCATCCCAGGACAGGTGCGACAATGTACTATTCCTCTCAAAATTAAGCGAGGACAGAACCTCAAACATAAGGACGCATATATAAATCTAAACTCCCATCTCCAAAAACAAGGTTTATAATTAAATCCGACACCTCTAGTAGACCTAGAATACAACACCATTCGAATATTGGTGGATAAGAGCGACCCTCGAAGTATCACTTTGGGTGCAGACACCTTTATTGGAATGGTGGTTGATGCTCAGCATTATTCTATTGATTTAGGTAATGACATCATGGTACCAATTCCAAACAAATGTTTCAACATCAGCGACAGTATTCCTCCAGAAATAATTTTTACTAGGCATGATGGGAATTTCTTGGTGTACTCTTCCTGCCCCTAATGTGTAGAAGAGGTGACCTGTGACAATAGGAAGGATGAGGTGGTGTTCAGAGTCAAGGAGCACTACCTCGAATCCCCTGTCCACGTCAACACCACCAAAAGAGATATCTCCACCCAACTGGATGATACTGCTGAAATTGCCAAGCCTGAGGTCTTTCCAGGTTTCAAGCAGATGGTCGAGGAAAGGATCAATCTTGCTGATGCCTGTGAGACCAAGGAGTAAAGAAAAAAGCTAAAACAGTTCTTCCTGGAATTCCAAGTTATCTTTTCAGTGGACTCATATGACTGTGGATGCACATCAATTCATTCAACCACCATTCCATGGACCCCGAGATAGCTCCCGTATTTATGAAACAATACTGGTTACCTCTCGCAACCATGGAGTCACTCACAGAGATCATCAAGTATTTAGAATCCCGTGGGATAGTTCATCCGATCCACAGTACCTTTAACAACCCAGTACTGGGGATCCTAAAACCAAACTGCCAAATGAGACTATGTGCATACCTGAGGGAGTTGAAAAAAATGGGTCCACATGTCAAGATGGCCCGTTCCCTACATCGATCACGGACTTGCTCAGATCCAAGGGTCAAAGGTTTACACCGCCATTGACCTCACCAACAGTTCAGGACAGTAACCGTAAGTAGGGAAGACCAGTACAAGCTTGCCTTTACCTTCAGGGGCAGCAGTACATGTGGACCCGAACACCCTTTGATACATAAACTCCGGCAATGAGTTCAACATCTTCCTACATAAGGCCATGCCTGATTTGGGCAAAAGGGGAAACCTGGCCTATGTGGATGATGTTTTGATCAAGAGCTCAACTGTGGAGGCAAATATAGCAGAAATCCACTATGTTCTTACCCAGTTGCAGAAGGCCGGAGCAAAACTGTCCTTTCAGAAGGCACAGTGATGTAAGACCCGAGTGAACTCTTAGGGCACGAGATCACACCTGAGCATCTTAATCCCCAGCAAAGAAGGTGGAAACCTTATTGAAATTAAAAGACCCTCCCACTTTGCGAAAATTAAGAAGCCTTCTTGGACTTACTAATTATAGTCGAAGGTTCATTGAAGAATACGCAGCGGTCACTTGACCCTTGGTCCATTTATTAAAGGCCGAAGTCAAGTGGGAGTGGGGTCCAGAGCAATCTGAGGCAGTTAAACAACTGAAAAGAAGCCTTTCCCCAGCTCCTTGTTTGGGTTATCCCATAACGAACAAGGAGTTCCTCTTGGAGACAGGGTTCTCAGATACTTGCCCAACATCAGTATTTTACCAAAAGCATGACAAGGTCAACAAAGGCATCTCACACGCGAGAAAGACTTTGTCCTCTGTGGAGGAAAAATTCAATGACTGTGAGAAGGCACTCCTGGCAACGGTGTGGGCACTGAAAAATGACTAGCCATTCATACAGGGGGAGCACATAATTGTTGACACTCCTCATCAACCCTTGCAATATCTACAAAGTGACAGAATCCGGGTGGGGAACGTTAATAATTCCAGAATTACATCCTGGATTCTGTCCATGCAAAGCTTTCCTGTGGAGGTCAGATATGGCCAAAACAAGAAGAGTCCATTAGTGCAAGGGTTGGCAGACTTGCATGATTGTGCTCAGGAAAAGGAGGACGAAAGTATAATGACCTAATGACCAACAACAACATGGAGCTGTACTTACCTTCCCCACACAAGGTCTATGAAGAAGACACGTGTCAGGGGATACTCACAGTTTATGTGGATGTGTGCTCCTACGATGTTGATAACAATGGGGAAAAAAAGAACTGGTGGTTGGTATTGGGAATGCCTGGGTGAATAATACCCCAGCACCATTCACGCATGAAGTGAGCAGAAGTGAGATCTACTGTTGGGCTGTGGACGCCGCCCTGGACTTCGTTGTGCTGCTTATTTTGCACTGCCCCTCCGACCCCATGCAGGAGAGGAAGAGCAGACGATTTGAAGAAGGCGAAATAATTTAAGGACATTCATTACTTGCTGTGGACTACCTCACCCAAAATCCATAGCGTGCCCGCGCCACGCCCCCCAAATCCCGGCAGCCACTACATAGAGTGTGGGCCACGCACAAGTCGCGCGCGCATGAAATGAGCAGAAGTGAGATCTCCTGTTGGGCTTTGGATGCTGTCCTGGACTTCGTTGTTCTGCTTATTTTGCACTGCCCCTCTGACGCCCATGCAGGAGAGGAAGAGCAGACGCTTTGAAGAAGGTGAAACGCTTTAAGGACATTCTTTACTTGCTGTGGACTACCTCACCCAAAGTAATTACTCTGGGTACCTGGGACAATCTGTATTTTCGCTGGATGGCGTTGTGATTATGTGGGTTGGGCATTGCTAGTCTGTGGGTTGGGCATTGGTGTGTAGTGGGTTGGGCTTGTACCTAACGTACACATTAACATACGCCGCTAAACAAACTTTTTTCTGTTTACTTTAGATCCATAGTGCGCCCGGGCCACACCCCCCACCTCCCGGCATCCACTACGTAGAATGTGGGCCACGCGCATGTCACGCGCACATTTAGTGAGCACAAATGAGATCTGCTGTTGGGCTGTTCGGGGTGGCGGCGTCAGGCGCATTGATTTTTAATCTCTGAATCTATTCTTTAAATGGTAAACATTGCATACGATAGTGCTCTTACAATGCGTGAATTGGAATTGGTAGAACTTGGTGTGCAGTAATAGCTTGAAAATTGTCAAAGCATTTGTTCCACAGCTAAGGTGTGCTGTGTTTAGATTTATTCAATGCCAATCTATAAGCACATTTGAAGCATGGTTGGGAGCCTGCAAAGTGGGAATGCTTCAGTAACAAACGGGGCAATTCTAGTTTAAATCTGACTGCCCCGATCCAGTTCCATGCCTCATATGGCAGTATTTTAACGATGTTAGTTATTTGCCAATTACTGGATCTGTAATCAACATGGGCGTTCCATGGATTTAGAAACAGTTCCCTATGCCCATCAATAGGTTGTGGTTGCACTCAATAGTGATTTAGGCTTTGTACAATCTGATCTTTCGCCGGTAAGTTATCATCAATTGGAGCAGCCAGTTGACTCTTTGGGGCATAAAACCCCTTTTTCAAGCGATGTATCCCGCAAATCTGTGGCGCAAGGACGTCCGTTTGTTCAGGGCAATCTCCAGCTTAAAGCTCAGGATGCTTGCAACTCCGTTGTCTCCATTCTCCCACCTGTTGTTGAGGCAGAATGGAGCAAGTTCTGTCGTGCTCCCTTGACTCGGCCGGCTCCCATGTCGGCCCTACTCTCAGAAGGGAAAGAAATGTGTGGCTATGCGCCGCAGGCCCAGGTTCAGGTTTTCCATTCTGTGGCATATGACCTCGACTCAATACAGCCCCACTACAATTCAACTATCTCCCCTAATGGTCCGCAAGTTTTATTTCCAGCGTGTACAGATAACCGTAATGAGGGGATGCCCCTATCAGCCTTACGGTCACTTCCCATCGATCACATTAGTGGTGATGAAGACGAAAGTAAACTATTAGGACCTCAAATAGGTCATGGGGATTTAGCCAAGTTTCCAGTAATGTCACGGGTCCTAAATCTGCTCGATAAAGGGCATGAGAGGACGCACGGCTCTACTTACTACATGATGCATCTCATTGGGGAACAAAATGTAAGGATGAGCAGAATTGAGGGTTACATGTTGGCACAGATGAGCACTGAGGTTAACAAGCCCACCCTGGCAAATGTTCCTATTCTAACTGAGCGCTCTGTGACAAATGCAGCTACTCAAACCCTGGAGACAGGTTTAGTATTGAATACTGCATTGGGAACATATGCAGAAGCGGTCATCTTAGGCCCTATAGAGATTGGTATGAACAAAGCCTGTGATATGCATTTATTAAATGAGGCTATAAACTTAAATGCTTTGAAGTTGGACTCCCACTCATTGAAATAAGAAGATATCTTCAGGTTTCTTATGACAGAGTTACAAGCTTCTCAGAAAACAATTGGAACTATTCCACCTGAAGCAGTTTCACCTCCACCAGATAACGCACAATTTTGTGACATTCCAAGTAGTCTGTCCCGTCTCCTTGAAGTTATGGAAGAAATCAATAAAGCCGAAGGGTGCTCCATAGCTAGTAAGTGTTGTGGTGATCCAACTTCAGTAAAGGAGCCCGATCTTAGATTGTAATCTCGCAAACTTCAACGCCAGCATGCCAGAGCAATAATAAGAGCTAATATGGTACCTTCATAAAAAGAAGATAATTTTAGACATTAAGGCTCTACAAAATAAAACTTAAAAACATCTCATCAAAAGACCTAATGATGCCAGGACAAATAGATAAATCTGGTGTACCTGAATCCACGAGTGACTGACCGACATATAGATCTAGAACAACTGAATGATGAGTCAATTTTTTTTCAAAAAATAGCCAACCAAGATGAGACTTGGGCAACAAGAACTAATCCAAAAAAACAAAAGAACAAAAGAAGTTTGCAGATTTCAACAACACAGAACGCTGATGCTAAAAAGAGTTTGCAAAAAAAGTCGATGATCGAGCTTCAGGTTGGTCGTCCCTTGAGGTGCAAGCATCGCTAGATAAAAACACTCAAAGGGTACTCGGCCAGTATTTTCCAATTACTTTGCGGAAGAAAACTGGTCAATGTGCTAAACTACAAATCATGACTGAGAGTTCCTTAAAGACTGAGGTGGGTTATCCAATCCTCAATGGTATCAACATAGGTTTTCATGTTGGTAGAAATGTTAGTTCACCTGTAGTGGTAGGCACTCTGACAATTCACCAAAATAAAACTCTTGAGGTACGCCACCAAGAGATCCCCACTGAAGAGGTGAGAAATGGCCCCCAAGCCATAGGTATAAGTATGGTTAATGAGACACCCTCACATCCAGTAAATGGGAGTGTGGAGAGCATGTTAAATGGCGCAGTGCCAACCGGGACAAGAAATATCTTAGGGTGGATAAGTGACCCTGTAAAAAATGGCCAAAAAACAATAAACCGCTCCTTTTTGTTTAGCTCCTTTAAGCATTGCCCTCAATTAAGGACTCTTATTTCTGATGATATCGAGTGGATAAGACTTTTTAATCATAACAACCACTGTATGATCCGTGGAACACATTCCTTGAATATCTTAAACCTAATTTGCTAGCAGAGAGCTGCATTGCAGGAGTCCGGTCTCTCTATCCGGCTATTTGATTCCATGATGGAGGCAGCAACATACGTAGATACCCCCCTGGCTCCTCCCGGGCAGATCCTCCCTTTACCTGCTGAGATGGCAGCATTAGTGCCACTAACTACTGATATTATGCCTCAGTTAGCCGATATAGCTGGCAACTCTGCTAACATGGTTTGGTTAGCTCCTCAGTTAACTACAATCGCAGAGATAGCCAAATCTACCAAACCAACGTAGCAAGATTCATTAAGATTTACCTCATGGAACTGCTGCGGATATGAAAATCTAAAGGCGTGGTTAAACTCTTGTAAAAAGGCAGATATACCTGATGTATTGCTCATTCAGGAAACAATGTCAAAAACCCCTATTTATGCGGATGGTTTTGAAATATATTAACAAGCAGCTGCCATGGGGGAGAGCGGAAGACCTTCAGGAGGGTTGGATATTTTATTCAAAATTCCAAATCATATGAAATCAAAACTGTTTTGAATGCAGAACAATATTCTGGCAGTGGAGTATAAACTTTTGGAAGTCCCTCAAATGGTGTTCTTGGTGGTATGCATTTACTTCAATCCTCTAAAACTTACCCTCGATGAGTATTTTGATTCGCTTGATTTGGTCTTCGAAGTTGCTTCAATTGCCAATCCAGACTATTGCATCATAATTGGTGGTGATTTCAATGCTTTATGTCTTGCTAGATTGGATTCAAATACTTAGCATTTTTCGACGAATTGCCCCTCCACTGCTCTTTATAGAGGAAGGTCATGGACTCAAGACCTTGAAAATTGTTGTTATTTGGTCAATTTCTGCTCCAATATTGTGCCAATAACTTAGACATGGGAGTGGCCTCTTCCTGTATTGATTACTTTACGGTCTCAAGTAATGTGTTAGCAATGGTTAAACCTGTCTTGGTAGCTCCTGTGACATATAGTGATAATTTTCCTTTCAGTTTAGTAGTGACTGTTTGTAACGCATTACTTGAAGTTAAATCAGAAGTTGCTTTGACGCAGGTGCACAGATCATCTGTTTCGTCCATTGGTCCCCTAAATTTTGTAGAAGCCTGTGTTATTTAGTTAAGAGAGACTTGAAGCATAGAGATGATAGCAATTGCTCTTTTTAGGAGCGTGAATATTGGAATACGAACATAATTAGAGCTCATGTGAAAGATCTGACTCTGGCTGCGCAGAAAAAGGTAATTGAGCATAACAAACCGTTTAATTCTGAGATTGCGAGTTACAAAACCATTAAGAACAAGCTGTTAAGATTGCTAAAAAAAGGCGTATCTTTCACCTGAAGATTATACCATAAAAAACACCTAATCTTGTGGAACTATAAGTGTAATCTTAAGGTGATTAAACACTGAATACATTGTGCGCAAAATCAGAAGATTTTTGCTCTAATTTGCAAACGTGATGTTCGCAACATCTAGGATATATTAAAAGACTCGAACAAATGCACGGATATGTGTATGACATCTGTAATCACTACGGAGGTTTGGCAAACCTTCATATCCTCAAAATTTAGGTACCAACGTCTTTTTTGGTTTCCAATCATATGCTATTAAATTCCACATATAGTAATGATTTAAACCTTTCTATAGAGGACATCGAATGGGCAATTGGTCAATCTAAAAATTCAAAGCCAGAGGGTCCTGATGGGATGCCACCCTGTATTTTTAAATCAGACCCTAAATTTTGGGCGGTAGTCTTGCATGCAAAATTCGAATATAGTTTCGAATATAGTTTACACACTGCAGATATACCCCAATCTTGGTGCAATGCGTTAATCATTCCCTTATACAAAAAAGGGGAACCTGGTGATCCAAAGAATTATCGGCCTATTGTGCTGATGGATTCAGCAGATAAAATCTTTGCTATTCTGCTATTAAAACACCTAGAGCGTCACATTGAAATTAACAATATTTATGCGAAAGCGCAAGTAGGGTTTCGAAAAAACATGAGCACTTTGCTGAATGCAGTGGTACTTGCCCATTTGGTGTCCCCTTCTAATATCACTGTAACTGGCCCCATTTATATGGCCACTTTAGATTGTTCATGTGCCTTTGATGCGGTGATAAGAAATCTACTATGGGCCAAAATGCTGAAAATGGGGTTTCAGAGACGCTTGGTACAACTAATTGCTCTTCTCCATATCAACACCTCTTTTCAAGTCCGAGTTAATCGTGAGGGTGCAGTGACTGGGGCTATTTCTACCTCGACGGGAGTGAAGCAGGGATGTTACCTGGCAGCAATGCTTTTCTACCTTTATATAGTGGATATTGATGAGATCTGGGCAGAGTTGGCAACGTTTGCTGCACGTTTGGGTTCTATCCATCTGGATTGGCTCTGCTTCGCAGATGATATCATTCTAATCGGCAGAGCTCCATCAGGTTTGCAATTTAAACTGAATGCCTTCCAAAGATTCACCTTTGATCATAATCTACAAGCCTATTCTAATCAATCCGAAACCATGGTTTTTGCCAACTCAAAGCGAATCAAGACATATCAATGGAATTTAAATGGAAAAATTATCCCAAATGTAAAAACTATGCGTTATTTGGGGTATCAGCTCACAGTATCTAATTCATTAAAAAAAGTGGTTGAGGAGCTGAAAGATAAATCTCGCCCATTGCTCTCGCAAATGAGAATCATCCATGGCAAATACTGTACATTTTCTCTGTTGATAGACTTTTATTTGCTTAAAGTGGAACCTATTTTACTCTATCGTTTGGATTTATGTCTAATGAACTTGGAGGATGCTTTGGATAGGCTGCAGGGCCTGTTATGGAAAAAAACTTTGGGTCTAGCGTTGGCCGTGCCCAACTCGATACTGCGGCATGAACTTAGTTTAACCTCTCTATCAACAAGATCAACATGGCGTAAACTATCAAAATATGTCAGAATGTTAGCCCCAGTTAAAAACTCACTATGTCAAGATCTGAATGTTCTTCTTTATAATGGAAATGTAAGATCAATAATGACATTCTCTGATCAAATGAAACAAGTGCTTGTGGGTATGAAAGCAACCTCTGAGGATCTGATGTTGGGCCTTCCAAACGAGAAAGCTATTTGATTTAGATTGAATCCAAACCATCGATACTAGTTACACCTATAAAACTTACAATAGTCATGTTTTCTTTGAGACTGAAAGACGATTTCGGCCTGGTTATGTTCTGAAATGTTCTTGTCCGAAAATTAGAAATATGTATATGAGATTCAAATTAAATAAACTGCCTATGCTGGAACGTGAACATTACAAGCTGCGTATTGTAGAATCTAGTTTTCCTTACTGTCGTTTTTTGTCAATTACAAAATCAAAAAGAATCCTTAAAACATCTGGTTGTGTATTGTTATAATTTTGACCCACTAAGAAAACTCAGTTTGGGTGATAGCTGCCCTGTGTCTTCGGAAATAGCATGCAAATCCTTTTGGTTTAGAGCAATGAGAGGTAATAGCACTAAACTTATTATAGCATTGGCTACCTTTTTATTTCAACTTGAAAATGTACTGGTCCAGCGTAATTTAGTGATTGATGCTGAGATCCAAATCATGAGTTTCTGTTGGTTAATTGTGATGTGTTTTATGATAAACACGCACATATGTGATTGTTAGCATTACAACCTTTGAGCAATTATAACTATTTTGACAGTTTGTAATGTTTGTAAAGGTTCTTTTTTGAACCATAAATGCACATTTTTATAAATAATAAAAAAGATACCCCAGAACCCTCTGCTGGTTATAAAATATGACCCTGAAGTAGTCAGGTTGGCCGTTTATCAGGCCATCCTCACTGCAGTGTACCACCAACTCCATGAACTGGTCATAATCACTGACTCTGATTATGTTAGGAATGGGTTTGTGGAGCACCTGATTAACTGGTATAATCGAGGCATGCTTTGTGCCAACAACAGACCTCTAAAGCATGCCAAATGGATCCAGTCAATTGACGACCTGGCGACCTCCAATGAGATGACCATCTATTGGAAGAAGATACAAGGTAATTCCAAGATAGAGGGGCCAGATAAGACTGGGAATTACCTGGCTGACCAGCTGTCTAAACTAGAACTCTGCAGGGGGATTTCATAGAAATGGAATCCCTGCTGGGTGAAATCCAAATGCAGCTGTCAAAGGTCACAAACTTGGCCTAACGGCGAACAACACAGTGGAGTAAAGATACCCTAGATGCAGATTTCATCACTGCCAAGAAAGAGGACCCGATCATTGGGAAATTATATCGACACATTGAAGACCATGTAAGCTTTCCTTTAACAGAGTCGTATTATGCCAGTAGAGAGGATCTCTGGGTGTTGATGAGGTTTACCAAGATGTTCTGGCTCCAAGACGGTTTGTTGGTACGGAGAGCCCTATCTGGCTGTGACCGGTGAAAGGTACTTTCCTCATTCCGAAGCCTGATGTTGACCACGCCCATGACGCAGCCACTGTCGGTCATAGGGGGTTTCATACGACATTGGAAATCTTGCGCAAGGTTGCCTACTGGCCACACATGGGGCAGGTCCTCGACACTAGCAACTGCCATAATATGCATATTTTTCTGATTCAGCTAACATGGGGAATATGATAAGCCAACCACCAGGTCCGAACCATGTTACACAGCCATGTGGCACATTTCTGCCATTTCCATAAAAAGCATAACAGTTAAGAATATGTAAATTATTACCCATATCCCTAATTTTATTTTCCACCCATTCACCAACTCTCACATATTGTCCCGGGAGGATAGCTCAGCGGCAACGTGCTCGCCTTGGAAGCAAGTTGACACAAAGCAACACAGGTTCGATTCCCGGGTCCATGCTTAGAAACCTCTGGGTATTTAAACATGTTACAAGTACACGGCTAAAAACCAAAAAAAAACTATTTCTGTAAAAGCGCCTGGATGCCTGCGGGCTGTGTGAGTGCTTTAAAAATACAAAAATATATAATAAATAAATAAATATGGAACATGTTCAGATCAGCCAGAAACATAGTTCAACTGTCCATTACAGTTCCCTGAGTCACAGGTGGAGGAATTTTATATCTCCAAAATCACCTGGAAATTACATTAAAAAATGTTACATAAATGAAGTTTGTATGGCTTATGGTTTCTGAGAAAAAGGCCTAAATGATACCAGTCCTTTTTTATTTTATTTTTTATTGTGATTTAGTTTATTACAAAACGTTTTACACAAACATCACACACAGCTTTCCTCGCTATTATTTAAACTTTCACCTAAAACCAAACTTCAGCTCTGTGTCCCCTCAATGCTGACATCTTAAAAGTAACTAATCATCTAACATTTCTTTCAAATATGTTTCCCTAGTTCTATGTCCAACATTTTATCCAGAAAGTTCACTCCCGCGTAGACTTGTGCTAGATTTTCTCCCAGTAAGAATAAACTCCACCATTCATCCGATATTAAGTTCTTTACAATGTCGACAGATAGTGTCATTACACTGCTCTTGTTTCTGAGCATATAAGCTTTCCTTGGTTAAGTATAGATTCAGCCTTAAACGTAGAAACTGGTTTCTGTGGTATTGGCTTAGACTTTTTTGCAGGTATCTCAATGTCGTATTAAATGCTCAAGGTTCTGGGACAAAATGTTGCAATGATTTATATTGCACTATTTGGTCTAACCTTCATATTCTGGATTTTACACCACATGGATTATTCCACAAAGCATCTAGTGATGTATTCAGATGTGCCAGGTGAAAAAGGCATTTTTCAATCCACTATTCTAGCAGGCACAAGTTGGTTCCAGTTACGATATTATTCAGACATCGGTATGGAATTGCTGCATTCTCCATTTTTATTTTTCTCAGCAAGGATAATGACTTTCATACGATGATGATTTGAAAGGATTGTAATCCCAATTTTACTCGAATAGTGACAACATGTAGACTCTGGCAGTTTCAAAGTGCTTTTCCAGCAATGTCCCTCAAGCACACTCCAACTTTTCCAGTGAAGATTGAATCTGGCTTCCGCCTCCTATATGTTAAGATGGGGACCACTTTTTGCTTATAAAATGTGAGTAGGGCCACTAGCGAGAATTTACCATATCTCACATGTTGTATACTCCCCTGTGAAGCTAACTTTTTGACTTTTAATTGAAGTTCCTCTAACCAGATCTTTTCGCCTATTGATTTATTGAATTTAATGCCAAGATATCATATTGTATCTACCTGCTACAGTTCTTCTTGATTAATTATCCATTCAAAGATCTTTCACCTTTTTCCTATTTGCTATACAAATGACATTATTTTTGATTTTTCAATCTTGATCACCAAATCATTGTTTGACATGTATTGCTGTAGAGAATGCAGTAGTTGTTGTAGTCCAATCTGCGTCTGATCAAGCAAAACTAAATCATCAGCAAAGATGATCGCTGAGTTCTGATGTTTATTAATTTATAAATTCATCTGGCTCATACTTTGCTAGACGTATGGGTGGTATTGTTGAATTCCTCAAAAATGCACACGATCCATTTCACTTTGGCTTTAAGCCATTTTTGCCATTTTCTTATTTGTTTTTGGCAGCTACAGGAGCCCAGCATTTTTGATGAATTTCTTGCAGTTTCAGCAGCTTGTTTTGATTTCTTAAATATTATGAACACCTCAACTTCTTGCCCACTGCTCTCTTAATCTCTATCAATCAAGAATGTGGTATTTCTTGTAGATGAAACTTTTGGAAGGTGGTCAGTGTTTTTCTGTTGTTCTAGTATGACCGTTGAAGGATCTGTGGATACGTTCACCAGTAACACCTCAGCCAATGGATCCAAAAACTAGGAGCACTCCATCTCAGGTGACACCATTAGTAGATTTGTTTCTACCCCTCTTGACTTTATAACTTGTTTTTTCGAATGCCCATGCTCCTTACACTGCAAAATTGATGGCTCACTGTTGAGGCTTCTAGATGAAGGTACACATGGTTTATAACTTGAGCTGTACATTCTTTCATGTTATCCCTCGTCGAGCAATCTGTAGGGTGACCTTTGCACTGCTTTCTCATCCATTTGGTCATGTCCAATAGGGCTGCCATCATTGTTGATTTTTCCATTTGGTCACCATTTGCGAGATCGAATAAATGTGCCTTCCACATGGCTGAGGCTTCTGCCTCATGGTCAAGTCTTGCTTGAACCTTCGTGGTACATGCCAAGAGCATTTTTGAGTGCATCATGGCTAATAATGCGGCATTGTCCTTGATCATCTCGTACAGGTAAGTACGGCACCAGTGAAATTGTCAGAGCTGCCTTTACATTGTTGTGAATCTTTATTAGTTTGAGTGAAATTATACTGCTCATTCATCTCAGAGGAGTCGTTTGAGTAGTAAGAGTCATTTAAGTCCGTTGATGGAGAGGGACTATAGGAGGTACTATCTGCATTTGCTTGGCGCATGTCAGGTGTTAAAAACCTTTTTTCATTCTGAACCTTACCAGTTTCAAGATCAGGGGGTTCATCCAAGTTTGCAATTTTCTCATCTTTAGATACCCACACATTTGGCTTAACTGGTTTGGTAGTTATCAAAGAGATATTTATATTCCCATGCATATGTTTGTTGCTTGCATTTTCTTGTTGCTTCTCAGAGCTGTTTTCTGAACAAAGGGCTTAAAACTGCTATGGAGCCCAAGAGTCCTGACACACTCTTTGCAAACCGCATACGAGTGGCATATTCACCAAATTTTTCTGCCAGTGATTTTTCATTAATGCTATTAAATGTTGGCTTTTGACGAATCACAGCACTAGTCAGTGGGGACATTCATCCGGACCAAGCTGCCGGCACACTAACAGTATGTTAGTCACTTTTCCAGACTAAAGCATTGTAGCATAGCCGTAGAATCGTCAACTTCTACAATCCCTTTCACATTCACAGTTTTGCTGCTGAACAGGTCGACCTTCTTTGCTACTAGTGTTGATTATGGGGCTGGCAAAGCTGGATCAATCAAGCTGGTGCTCTTCGTAGTGCTGGGATTCACTATTACATCCTCAAATGCTGGCTGGACAATGGAATCATATAACACAGCAGGTGGCGGTACTGGTAACAACATCACACACTGGTGAATACCAGCTGACAGTAATGCTCTACTGTTACAATGTTCATTCGACTCATTGTTTCCTGTCGGTAGGTTCATTACAGTCTGAGGGCAAAATCGCAAAGGGATTTTACTCTGAGCTAAACTCATTGAAAGCAAAATGTGATCTGGCCTCATACCATTGGTTTGATCAAACGTAGTTAGCTCAGTTTCAATGACAGAAGAAGCCTGTGTTCAACTTCCTGTATTTCAACTTCGAGAAGCTCTGCGTCTGTAATGTCTAGTTTGCTGTTACTATTACGGTTCAGTAGATGAGCAGACATACAGGGTGCTTTACTTGGTTTGTTTAGTTGTGCAGACGAAACACTCAGATCGGTCAGTTCAGAAGATATGCCACTGTGTTCGTCGATTATGCCGCCCAGCGCCGTTGTTGCCGAGTTCAGGGTCCAGAGAGCAACGAGAT
Organism: Ambystoma mexicanum; assembly: GCF_040938575.1. Classification (NCBI taxonomy): domain Eukaryota; kingdom Metazoa; phylum Chordata; class Amphibia; order Caudata; family Ambystomatidae; genus Ambystoma; species Ambystoma mexicanum. Next base: position 642,918,821 of record NC_090935.1, read on the forward strand.
GGGCAAGGTGGGAGGAGCCGACATCACGGCTCAGGACTCAGGAATCAGAACTCAGGACTTTGTGGCGTACAATGAAAATATCCACTGGAACGTTCCGATTTCAAAAGGAAGTCACAGCAGGCTCCTTGTTCCTGGGCGCGACCTGGGCATGACTGGGAGAGACTGGACTCTTGCCGGACTCACGCACCGGCGCTGCGCGCCACCTCAAGCAATTATAGGCAGGCCACAAGTTCCTTAAAGGGACGGTAGCAACACTAGCAGGAGCACAGGCTGCAGACAGGATCTACAGAGACAACCAACTTCAATAGAGGCTGGGAGAGACTAGACTCTCACCAGACTCACACCCTCATAGTCCTTTTAGTTTAATTGTGAATCTTCATGTGGGACAAATGGCCATTCTCCTGCCTTCAGGCCATTTGTTTTCACTGGGTCAATCTGCACCTAGAGATTTTTTTATCAGTCTCTTTGTGTCGAAAGCTTGCTCTTTGATGTTGCTGCCCCCATTTTCACACATTGGTCATGCTCCAGCCAAGGGAAACTTCTCCTGCAGTAGATGCCTTCCGGGCCAGCAGGTCTGGAGAACACGGAATTTCCATACCATTAGCAGGACACTTTATTGCAGCTGGTAACTAGATTGGAGATGTAACACCCAGAATGGGAGTGGGAGATTTCCTTGTGACGTTAGCCCACAGCCAGCAAAAGAGTTTGTCTTGGGCTGACATTTTTCCATAAAAACAAAGTGGCTTTTCAAATGGCACCGGTGTTTTGTACGTAAACCATAATATAGATAGCTTTTTGTGGACTCACACATCATGTCGTTTCCCTGACATTTTTCTGTGAGCAGTGATACATTTTCACATTTAACAAGCCGTTGTGTATCACTGTTTAAAAATCCTGTCATCCATGTGCAAAGGATCTTTAATTCCTCCTTCTTTTGTGAATTAAAATGCTGCTTTTCCTTTGGTAATGACAGGTAGGCCCCTTTTCCACTTAAGAAGAAAATATAGGGCAAGCCGTTTTTGGTTCAGTGTTTAAAAATGTTCTGTTCATGTGAAAGGGACTTCTGTTTGGGGCCTTTGAATGCACCCCAAAAAACCCTGCCCACCCGAAGCAGTGCAGAGCCAGGGAGGTGGAAAGGGGTAGTCACCTCCCCTGGTTCCCCCCTAGTGCCCAGTTCACCCCAAGCCGCCTTGCCGCGCACTATTATCCGCCCTTCCTGGCACAAAAAGCTGCCTCCACTAATAACCCGAATTACCTGGTCCTCACTGAAAAACCACAATCTGGTGTAGAAGAAGGTTTCATATCCAGATAATACAGAAGCAATAGCCCCCACCCTGGTAAATCCACTCTGGTGTTGCGAGAGGTTGGAAAGCACACCCATCCTTAGGGATCAAGCTCACAGGGTAACTCCCCTTCTGCTCATCCTACTGTGTTCTAGCAAAAGAGATTTAGATAACCCCAAACCCCTCTTGCATTGCAAAACCTAGCCATGCTGTGAAAACAGGCCACAATGACAAATCATACTCTGGTGTCTTGAAAGGTTTAAAAACCTGGCCACTGAGGGCCCTATTCTCAACTTGGCGCAGTGAAGGTGCTAAACAATACGATTCACTGCGCCAAAAGAGGACGCCCAGGCTCCACTACTATTCTCAAGAGGGCCTGGGCGCCCTCGTAGAGCATGACAGCGTCTGTTTTTAGTTTTAATGGGCGCAATCCAATCTCAGCAGCATTTTTGTAAAATAACGACATATTCGTTATTTTACAAAAATGCTGCCGAGAATACAGATGAACACGTTCCTATGCACCAAAGTGAGCAGCTTCAACATTGCAGGATGTTGAAGCTGCCAACTTTGGTGTATAGGAAAGTGTTCATATACACTTGTATGGTGTATATGAACACTCATTTAAATCGAGCAGCTGCTAGCTTTGGTGTAAATGAAAGTGTTCATATACACCCCTGAGGCATATATGAACACTTTCATTTACGCCAAAGCAAGCAGCTTCAACGTTGTAGGATGCAATGTTGAAGCTGCTTGCTTTGGTGTAAATGTAAGTGTTCATATACAACACACGGGTGTATATGAACACTTTCATTTACACCAAACAAGGCTTCTTGTGGCACTCCTCCAGTTTAACGGCACCAAAAGAGTACCGTATATGTGCGCTAGTTTAGCGCACATATTAAACTGGCGGAGTGCCACAAGAATAGGCTTCCAAAAAGCCACTTTACGAATGTGGCGGTTGCTAGGTTGGTTTCCAACCCATCCCAGCAACCGCCACATATATTCCGAAAGTGGCGCATTCCTTCCGACTTCGGAGGAATGCGCCACCTTCAGAATAGGTCTTAAGTACCGAAAAGGTCGTTAAGCCTTTTAACGTCCTATTTGGTACTTAACACCTGGATGAGAATAGGGCCCTCATTCTCACACTCACTGTTCATAGAAGGTTGCAGAATGCAGTCACTGTAAGGGAGCAGTCCCATATTGCAAACTGTAAACCTCTCTTGCTCCGGGCTCTGGCAGGTACCAAGGAGCACTCAGGCAGCCTCTCACCTGAGATATCAACAGGATGAGGAGCATGGCCCTTTGTGCAAACCAGCACCCGAATTCCAGTAGAAATAACAATGCTTGTGACATTGCCTCCTTTTAATGGGAAGAGACCCTACCTGTCCCTTTTAAATCTCCCTTCCTCCACCATCTAAACCTCTGTCCCTTTCTCGAGGTATATGGAGGTAAAGGGGAATGCCGCCACCAGTTTTCTGCCCGCAGCATTTGTACACCATCAAAGCGACCACTCTTCAGGTAACCCTCAAGGAGTTCTAACAATTGCATTCCTGAAGCTTACTCTAGACACACATCCGTATTGTGTGATAGGAAGTGAGGAAAGCAGCAGTATGGAGGAGGTTTATCATTAATGTTGTTGCCCTGTACAGGTGAGTTGTGCCACCAACACATTTCCACATGCAAAGAATGTAAGGGTGCATGCGGTACTAGATATAAAAGGTTCATGGCTTCCTCTTTATTACAAGCCTTTCGGCCTGAATAACAAAACGATTTTCAATGGGATTGCACCATTGTAAAATGCTTTTGTAAATCAGGCCCTTAAGGTAGTGAAAATGCAAAAAATCAAATGCCTTTTTCAGTGGCTTTTGCACCAGCCATAAATTGTCTGTATTGAACTTGGTGTGCAGAGTCCACGAGGCAAGGCACATATAGAAGCATCAAAGAGTGAATATTGGGCTTCACCTTACAGCGGCTTGTACAATGGTCAGGTGGGAGAATCGCATGGTGGTGGAAAGCTGGGGCTTGGAAAGAGGATGGCTAAGGGGGGGGGGGTTGGTAGAACGTTCCCTGCGGGTGGAAGTGAACTGGAGGAAAAGGAGAACTGATGGGGCAGAATAAGAACTGGGAATAAGAACACTGGGCGGAAAGAAGCACTAAGGCACAGAAAAAAGGGGAGGACCTAGGGCAATAATAATGGGGGAAGGAGTACAGGAGATGCCAGCACAGGCAAGCTGGGGCATTGATTTGTTTATTATCAGGGATTGGGGGAACACTGGGTGGCAAAAGGAGCATTGGTAGAGAAATAAAACCACTGGTGTCTGGAGGCGCACTTGTGGGAACAAGGAGCACTAGTGTCAGAAGAAGCACGGGTGGGGAAAAGGTGCACTAGTGTTAGAAGAATCACGGGTGGGGAAAAGGTGCAGTAGTGTCAGAAGAAGCACATGTGGGAAAAGGAGCACTAGTGTCAGAAAGGGCACTGGTGGGAAGAAGGAGCACTGGCATCAGAGGGAGCAATGGTGGGGAGAAGGGGCACTAGCGTCAGAAGAAGCACAGGATAGAAAAAGGTGAACTGATGGAAAAGAAAGAGCGACATTACCCCCAAAATACTGAGAAGAAATCCTGAATATGTTTACTGCGCATTAGCAGTAAATGCAAATCCTGAATCCGTGTTGTACCACACAAGGGGATCGGGGGTTGGGAAGAGTGAGGCTTCTAATGTAAGCAAAGCCAAAATACAATTAACCAATCAGAAGTACTTTTGGTTTATCTGGGCAACTACTTGACAGCAGATTCCATGTGTTATTGCTGTCAAATAGTTCAGAGAGAGAGAGCTAAAGTTGTAGCTGCAAGAACTAAAAATTGATCCCTTCCTTTGCTGATTGACTTTTTCAACCACAAGAAAAAAACAAAGTTGAACAAAAAAAGTTTCATAAGAAGCAACAACATCCTCCTATTGTAAGAATAGTGCGCTCCAGCAACAGTGACAACCATGTTGGTCATAACTGAAAAAGTTGGTTTCATTTATTGCATAAAATAGTAATCGGCAGAGTGTGTTTGGTGGATCTTTATGCATTCTGTTTGCAAAACTTGTACATGGGATTAAAACAGTAGCGTAAACATCATATCAAAGAGAAACCCAGAGCTAGGAGTACTGATCTGAGCAAGGAAGTGTTTGAAAGAAGAGATATCGGTGGAGGGTTATGTTGCACAGTGGTGACTTTCCTTTAAGTAACTGAGAGGCTTATTCGGTGCTTTGCATTGGGGTTGGGAACTAAGGACACCATCCAGCAGCGCAACCTAATATCATGTAACACAGGGTTTGTTAGAAACTGCCTTCCACAGAATTAGGAGACAATATGGCTGCAAAGAAGAGGCAGCCCCTTAAAGGGATGGTCTAGTAAAAAATGTTATTGTCCCTACGGGTCGGCCATGTTTTTTTAAGCCTAAGTGGCTTGATTTTAGAAAACTTTCCTATGGACCTTACCCGAGTTTTCGTCCATTAAACGCACGTGAAAACAAGCACCAGGGAGCCGCCATTTTCTGATAATCCTAGCTTTTCCCCCATCGCCCTGGCTGACCTGCTTTTGCGGCACTAAATCAATTCCCCCGCCCCTGAGCCTGACATTATCAAAACATTCATATTCCCCGCCTCTCTCCGTGACGTTACTGTGCTGCGTAGGCAAACGCGCCCAGTCGTCTTCTGCGCGACTCCACACAGAACCCGGAAACCAACACAGATCAACTCACAACACAGCGCGCCACAATTCGGAATATGAAACTGTACTTTAAAATGAAACAGCAACACGGTACATTTGGTAAAGTACATTTATTTGACATTCAATGTTTAGAGAATATTCAGCAATTGCCATATGAACTCCGAAAGCCATTTATTTTCTTTTATCTGTATCCGCAATAACTGTTCCGTTTCATCTTGAGTCACGCGCTGTTCCTTTATGGTACACAGGGTGTTCATTTTCGTAAAAAGAATCACTTTGGAAGCACGGTGAACCGCAAGGCTGTTCCATCAACTAGGCACTAGTCCAGCCTAAAGGTTGATATGTTGCTTCTAGCCCCTAGTACAGCGTAAGGGCATGTGGGCTCTTGGCGATCGTCCCATAATATGGTGTTCGTGCTCCAGTTGTTGACACGAAGCTGCAGGTGTCTGCTGAAGAATCCATCCGCCGGTGTCTCAAACAGATGGCAGTGGCAGAATGGGATCAAATACCTGTTATGAAAACAAAAAAATTATAATTAGTCTCGCTAGCCGAACTTCATTAATATTACTCATTTTATTTATTACGGCCGATCAGAAACTATTTGCTTGCAAGGATAGTTCAATGGAGTATGTTTGTCTCTAAAATCAATGCGAAAAGTAACGAGATAAATCGAGGCAAACACACAATGATAAACAACAGTTAGTCTACATGCGTGAGGAATGATACGATATATGATATGCGATTTGTAACGCGCCTATACTCAAGTGTTTCTAGGCGTGACGAGGCAGGTGGGGAACAAGGGCAGACAGACAACGATCCTACTAGACCAGGTGTTTTTCTGATCGCGCATGGGGAAGGGCTGTACATGGTTAGTTGAATAAAAATTAAATAATAGGGCCAGCTGGTGGCAAGTTCAAGGTAAATGCCGGGAGAAGGGGCTGAAGGATACAGAGACAGTCCCGTAGTGCAGGTAGGCAGTGCAGGGAAAAGTGGCTGGGCCAAGGACCGAGATCGGTGAGACCAGTGGACCTGCATGCCCATGTGCCCACTACGAACACGTTTTACTTGCTTTTCCTAGCTCTTCATTCATTCATTTATTCAGCCATCCATTCATTAAATCTTCATTCCGGTATAAAAGCGTGTAAAGATTGACTTACATTATATTTGAAATTTCCATTGTGTCTCTTCGTAATGCAGTCTGTAAAATGGACCGTGCTCTTGACAACGATTTTTCGTATACTGACTTAAAATGAAACTCGGTCTAGTTTCTGAATTTTCTGTCTTATCGTCTCTTACGTTATTGCGCACTCCCTTCAAATGTAGTTCTTTCGGCATGGTCCCTGTCTCAAGGTCAAAAAACAATAGACCCTTATACTTCCAGTGCGACTTGTGGGCCTCATCTGGGCGCTGTCTTTCGCATTCTTTATTTGCAACATCACGTAGTATAGGCATCTGTGAGAACTTGAAGTTTAGAATCCGTCTATGTAGTGCGCCTCAATGTGCAAATGCAAACTGGCTTCTCTCCCAAATGCCACAGCCCGCTTGGCTGGCACGTTCTAAGTGCCCCAATTTTGTCCCCGTTGTCTGCGAGCTTTGCAGCCCAAATTGAGACATTTAATTTTTGGCGGAAGGTCAGGGAAAGTATAAAGTACCACAGGAGTTGAGTTAAAAGTGAGACTTATTGTTTGTTTGTTTGTTTTATTATTTGCAATACGCAAGCCTCCCCTTCGTTAACAGTGCGCAGCATTTACATTTACATGAGATGAGACATGAGAAAAATATATACATACACATATGTGAGGTGAATAGAGAGAATTCAAAGATGACACCCAGCTTGTTCGCCACCCATGATGGTGAAGGTAGGGGTTAGGTTTACAGGTACACTGTACAATAACATTTATTTACAAAAAGACAATCGTATTGCAATTATTTAAACCGGGATTTGTACTTCACAATCAGCTGTGCTTCGGGTGGGCATGGCACAGTCGCAATGTTCGGTGGCAATGGATCACTGCTCTGCACAGAAACGTCCAAAATTCCATATGTGTGCTTCTCTAACACAGCAACAATAAGGCCTTTCACAAAGTCGAACTGCATTTCATCATAGACTGATTTGATCACCCATTGCTTACTTCGTTTTGAAAACACCTTAGTGTAGCGAGGCATCATTACTTTACCCCTAGTCCTAGATTGTTCACGTCCGACATTGCTGTTATGGTCCAAGACCGCTAGTAGAGTGCGATTTTTCATGCCCCGAAAGCTAAAATGCAAGCGCTTTGGCCTGTACTTTAGGCACATATTGTGGAACACCTCCAAATCTCCTGTGTGACAGAATTCTGTCAGTCCTCTCAAATCTCTTGATAGAGTTGTGTCGAAAACAATCTTCTCAATGGCTTTGTGTGTCAGTGAAGATGGAATCAACCACTTCTTCTTCCGTGCCTCTTCTGGGGACAAAGGGACATGTTCACATTGGTGGAAATGTTCATTTGCTGTCCAGCGGTGAACGTTGGTACAGTGGTGCATCAGTGACCACCATTTTTCAAGTACTATTTCCACTGACCCCTCACAAGTTTTTGAGCTCCACCAAAGATGGTTGTGATTGAATGTGACCACTGCAAAATACTTTCAAAACCTTTTTTTTTCCCTGCAGCCGAGATTTTCTTATTGATTGATTTAGCAAGATGCCATACGTCAAATTGATGTTTAATATGTGGGAACTGCTCTCTCATTGTCTTGGCAATTGAAACGTGTCTATCCGTGGCTATGAGGTCGATGTGCATTCCCCTTGATTGTAGATATTCCACTGATTTTATAAATCCTAGTTTCTCCATGGCCACTGACGATGTACATTGTGTTACCTGCACAATCACCAAAGTCACAATTTTCTTACTATCCATGTCCTGAAAGTGGTAGGTGCAGTACTTGGCAGAAAATCCAGGGCTGTCGCACTGTCCATCGCCGGCTAGCCTGAATCGTTTGCCTTCGAATGTACTTGCTAGAGACAATTGTTCAATTTCCCAAGCATCACTAATGGCCGGAAACAGATAATCACGTTGGTCTATGTAGTACAGCGCTTTAGAAATGAAATGGAGTCCCACAAACTGAAAGAAAGCCTCTAACTTTCTAAAACTGGAGCCACTAAAAAGTGATGCAGCTGCACACAGTAGATTGCCTGCTGGCAGTTTCCCCAGCATCGGTTGTGCAGACCATGAGAACCTATGATTTAATCTACAGGCAGCATTTATTTTGACGTTACTGCCTTTTATTTGACGAGTCACATTAATCAATGGCTTCCCACATACTTTCCCTCTAATGGAATGCACACATTTCAGCATACTTATAATTTCCATCAAACAACTGTCGAATACAATCTATTTGCTCTCTTTCATTAGACTGTCATCCTGCGTCAACGTTGTTTCGGCCTGTGACGTTGTGGAGATTTCCACACACTGGAAAGTAATATCGCTGATATCAAGTTCTGATGCTTCTATGGATGCTGCGGCTGGTTCATTCTCTGTCATTTCGACATCTATTACTTCAACATTGATGGGAGAACACAACAATGTCGACAGGTTTTTTGGTGGCAAATTTTTGGCGGGTGTAGATTGTGTAAATTGATCTGCAACTACTTCAGAGCTATCTTCAATACATTCAATAACATCTTCTTGTGGTGATGCGGTCGCACTGTAGCTATGGTCCAATGCAACTTTGCTGTAGTCTCCAAACACAGTTAATTCATGTTCTGGCCATTGGACATGAGCATCTCGAGCCTGAACACGCCTCGCCTCAATTAATAGTTCCTGCATAGTATACACGGTCTGGCAAGCCACATCTCTCATTCGCTTCACTGTCTGTGTGTGTATAGTTCTGACACCCACGGGTAACTGGAGGAGAGATTGGAAAAGGGATGTTCAGTTTAAACACAAGATTGAGTGTAGTAGAATTGACTGGAAAAAAACATAAAATAGTCCCCAGCACAAACATTTTTTTCAAGTTATGAACTGTTTGTAACTAACCTTTTTTGTTTTTTTTTCTTTGCAACTTTTTTGACTCGACCTTCAACATCTGCACGCTGTAGCTCAGATTCGTTTCCGCATGTCCTCCCTTCCTCTTGCGCTGCAATGACTATATTTTCTGTATCCACATAGACAGCACGGAATGAGGCTCCATCGTCTCCCTGAAACATAGTACTTTCATTACTATGTATGAAAATATTGTTAGCATAAAACACACGTGAGGACGAACACACAGGTACATCTCAATAGCCAAACAAGATTTAAACATTGTGTGCAACAATCAAATGACAAGTATTCGACCAGTGATGATCTATTTCGATGGAACTGTCAGTATCGATACCTCTGGCTCTGCATGGACTGCCATGAATGGTTGTATTGGAGAGGAGGCATCCGCATCTCCCTGAAACACAGTACTTGCATTAGTATGCTTTTCAATATTGGAAACACAACACACACTTGGGGTCGACGGCACAGGTACATATACAGAGATAACCACAAATGATGCATTGTCCAAAAGAATCAAGGAAAATCCAAATATGATCACATTTCATCGACTGATTTCAACGATTCCTTTACATCTGTATCATATAAATGAGATGTTGTGATTGTGGTGGAAGCTCCGTCGTCTCCCTGAAACACAGTACTTGGATTAGTATGGTTTTCAATATTGGAAACATAAGACACACTTGGGGTCGAACGCACAGGTACATATAAAGAGATAACCGCAAATGATGCATTGTCCAAAAGAATCAAGGAAAATCTAAATACGATCACATTTCATCGACTTATTTCTCTAATTTATTTACATCTGCATCATCTAAATTGGATGTTGTGATTGTAGTGGAAGCTTCGTCGTCTCCCTGAAACACAGCACTTGCGTTAATAGGGAAGAAAGTATAGCAAATGGAATCACGTTATATGATCACGCATGATGGAGCTGTCATTATCCATACCTCGTGCTGCTGAAGAATATCTATGGATGTTGCAAATGTAGTGCGCACTTCCGAAAGCTGTCGCGCCGATTCGTATACGCATGGTCCCGCTTCCACTTCCCCTGGATTTACTTGAATGTCAGGCTCTGCATCAAGTGCAGGGGTTGCCGCTCCATCAACTGCCTGAAACATAGTACTTGCATTAGTGAGGATTACAATAGTGAAAACATAACACACACCTGGGGTCGACAGCACAGGTACATATCAACGGCTAACCACGAATGAAACATTGTGTAGAACAATCAAACGACAAGAATTCCAGCTCTGATGATGATGCTCGATGGAGCTGTCAGTATCCATACCTCCTGCTGTTGAAGAACATCTAGAAATGTTGTAGATGTGGCGGACGCTTCAGCATCTCCCTGAAAGACAGTACTTGAATTAGTATGGATAACACTAATTATAACTGAAAACAAACACCAGTGGACGATAACTAAGGTGTATATCAATTGGAATGCACTAACCAAACATTCGGTAAAATGATTACACGATAAAATAAAAATATTACTTGACATGCATAAAACAAGTCTGTAGCGGATTAGCCTAGTAAGATTACCCGATACGCGCTAGAAGTGGTTGATAACTGCGACCACGTCAAGGATGTAGAATGTTCTTGCTTCAGATTCAAGGGATAGTCAAGAAGTTGTAAAGGTAAATTAATGATTGATAATGAAATGCCAATATTAAAAATAGCCATGTAAGGCGAAAGAATACTTGTAAAATGCTCAATACAGCACAGTTCCCTGTTCCCATATATATATATTGCGTTTGTGGGTTATGAAATCGAAAAATAATATATTGGTAAATGTCATTATTCAAAAAACTATACACTCATATCAATATCGAAATTATTACAAGGGATAGAACACCTACAATATCAATTAATCCGTTTGGATACCTACACACTACCGCATGGCCTAAAGCTAAATCCGGACGCTTGACTCACCGGTGGCGGAATGTGGACGAATAGAGTGGGAATAGCGTTTTCGAGCAATTTCCGTGTCGTTCGCCGTTTATTCTTCTTTGTTACCCAAGATGTTGTGTACATGTCCAAGGAAAAGTGCCGGCTGCAGATGCGGTATCGATCACCCCTCTTGTCCTGTAAGACTTGTTGGACTCTACTTTCCAGCTCATCCAGTGGATATCCGCAATGTCTGACCCATTCTCTTATTCGAGCAACAGTTTTCGGGAATACATGCATTGTAGTGCCTTCAGATTTAGCATGGGTCTTCGAAGGGCAACCGCTAATCGAACAGGCAGAATTGTTGATAAATCTGAAAAGTAAATATCGACATTATTATACAATCTTCAAGAATAAAGATTTGATACAAAAGTAAATGAATCATACAATGATCAATGCAAGGTTTGTTTTGGTTGCAGGAACTAAACCAGTTCATTATGTGCGGCTTAGTATTTGCATAAGTTGCAGAAATGTATAAATTATGTGACTAAAAACTGACCATGTGACTCATCCCTTGGATGTTCTGTATTGCACAAGAAGGAAACATGCTTACATTATAGACTGGACCCCCGAAGGGTGCAATTCGATGACAATAACACAGATGAAAATAAATAGATCTATTGATAGCATAGCAATGGAACCTCAAGTCAATAGCAATGAGACCAATGAACCTAGCACTATTGTGTACTCAACTCGCAAATAGATAGAAATTTAAAAATCTGCTATATATCAATATATAGTATATCGCCTTTATATCAATGATAGTATATCGTTGCTTATCAATAACAAATGCCACATACCGGAGATTCTTGTGAGTACAGACCCACACTTCAACCGGTGTATTATAGTGGTCAAGAACCTAAGGCCTGTATAATCCAATGGTAATTGTTAGTATAGATATATGTGTGACTTTTATAGAGACATAACCTACTGAAAGACTTTGAACAAGTGTTATTTAGTGCATGCATTATCGAGAATATGTTATGTTAGCTTAGATAGATAGTGACCACCCTGCTTCACAGCGACCAGACCCTCACCCATTCGGAGCACAGATGTCTGACGTCCATCCTTGAATGGAGACACACTTGATTCATTTAAAAAATCGAAACAAACGTTGTTAAAATATATGTGGTGTTTTATTTTGTATCTTATTTTCATGACACAAAAATACAAGACTTTAAAGATTATACAGGTCAGGTTGCAGCACAGCGAGAGAAAATCCCCTGTACTGACTGCTGTCACTCAGGAACCTTTCTCTAATGGCATGAACGGCATAGGCGGGAATCACTCTTCGAACGCGGTGTCCAAGCCTCCCGTGGAGCCACCATGTAAAGGAACGATAGGCCACCAGCCTGTACCACCTGTGAAAAGGAATTAAAGAAACTGTTTTTAAATGACCAAGATAAGTTTAATAAACGTTTGTTGTCAATGACAATTCTTGTAACTAATGGCATTCTGCACGGACAAATGCTATCTAGACAATGCACACTATTGAACGACTTACATGCGTTACAATGATATGTAGATGTAATTTTGGATATAGTAGAAGAACAGTAAATAGGAGTGGCATGACAAGAAGAGTATACTTACTCGTTACTCGGATTACGAGGACGAACAGTTGCGCGAAGTTTGTGCATAATCACCATCATTATTCTCAACACGGCCCGTGTGAGGCAGGCTGCCCTGAAGTCTGGCAGCTCGGTGATGCATTGCGGTCGTGGCTCGCCTTCCGAAACGTAGGCCAGGCATCCCGAGTTTTCTCGGCAGCAGCCCTTCTCGTCCTCAGTTGGCATTAGCTCGCACCGATTGCATGTGCACCAGGTGGAGACGCCGTCCATTCGACTAGGCCCAGGCTCTTCATCTGTTGATTTGTCCTGCCAACTGCCGTCCGAATCCCCATCGTTTTCGCGTGCTTCCCTTTCCAGTAGTTCCTCCTCGGTATACTCGGGCTCGTACATGTAGGGCATTATTGTAGCCATCGTTTGGTAAACAGAGTAAAATAATTTACCGAGATGGTACAGGTGTTCACACGGGCTACAAGCAGCGAAGGTAGCTGACCAGAGCACTGAAACGAGTCACAGAATACTCAAAGTAACACAGAGAGAGGAATGGAATCGAAAATATGCTGCTGTGTGTTGTGAAACGGTCTGTTTATACTTATTGAGGAAAGAGGCGTCCTGCCATTTCCATGGCGACACGTCATTAGCTGAAGCGCAGCAAATGTTGACATGAGACGTGCTTTGGCGTTGGGAAATGGGCGGTACTAGTCTGCTGATGACAGGCTCAGGGGCGGGGGAAATGATTTAGTGCTGCAAAAGCAGGTCAGCCAGGGCGATGGGGGAAAAGATAGGATTATCAGAAAATGGCGGCTCCCTGGTGCTTGTTTTCGCATGCGTTTAATGGATGAAAACTCGGGTAAGGTCCATAGGAAAGTTTTCTAAAATCGAGCCACTTAGGCTTAAAAAAACATGGCCGACCCGTAGGGACAATAAACAATTTTACTAGACCATGCCTTTAAGTGCTAAGGACGAGAATTCTCGTCCATTTTGCATAGACTTGATTAAAGCTCAGCAGTTAAGGGCGTTCAGAGCCATTGGCAGGAAATGACGACTAGAAGAGAAGACGTAGGGAAAACCATTACATAGATGTTGTGGTTTATTTTTTGGTATATCCATCTAAATCATCCTTGCCTGTCCCTGATGCAGGCCTTCCTGCACCCTACCAGACAAACCTTGATTGCTTTTCTCAAAAAAGGTCCACGGAAGACAGGCATTGCTATCTGGATCCAAACCTGAAGACTCAACAAGTAAGTCATGCACAATAAAAAAAAGTAGAGCACATGGATTGCCAGTAAAACGAGTCACTTAGCCAAGGAACAGGTGTCCAGTGTCGCACAAAGTTGTGTGACTTATTTTGTTTAAACAGGGATGAGTTAAAACAACAGTGGAGGGAAGCAATAAAAAAGTAGGTACTCTCAACAAACATAGTTTCATTTGAAAGATGTTGATGTGGTTGGTCTAAATATCTGGTCGAAGAATGGTGCCTGGTCCCTAGATGCGAAGGTCTTTGCAGCCTTGATATACTCAAATTTGAATTGTCAAACATCTCCATTAATGCTGGTCGTTAGAACCCTTTGGGGGTGGAAGTACCATTTATGCAAACAGATGAGTACCAGAACATCTTTTAAAAAAAGGCTTTTTAAAATGGCATTTGATTCCTTTGTTTCTTCTTTTATTGCCGTCTTTGTTGCAGTGCTTCCGTAAACATACATTTTGATTTTTGCCATTATTTAGAAATTGTATTGGTTTTTTTACGTCCATCTTTTTAAGACCAGTTTTTCTATTTCTGATTGATTTGTTTGAGTTATTTGAGGATCATTTTACAGGTCCTGTGGACAGGAAAGAGTGGCAGTAAAAATACATACGCTTTTACCGTCACATTTTAAGGTCCAGAGTTTTGTGTTTAATTTGGCAGGAAGAGTTGGGGAGCAGAGCGTTCTTGACATATCCTCCTGCTTTTCCCTCGCCAGCTGCCGAATCATTGTAAAAGCAGATGAATTGCATAGCAATCCATTGTAAATGCCTCCCATGATTGCTAATTGCAGGAGGGATTTACCCTTTTTCACAAATGTAGTGAAAAATGAAGGTGTAGAAGAGTTTTGCCTGTGTTTTACACTACCTTTCGACTATGTGCTGGAAAAGTAAAGCATTGCACTGGAAAGAAGTGCAAAGTGACATGATCCCCTTTCCCTTGGGCATGACCACCCATGTGCCTATGGGGGTTGTAAAGACTGGAGGGGGTATCATTACTTCTGCCCTCTATATGGTTGGGACAAGAGGGGCCTGGGGAGTACGCCTAAGTGTTTCCACCAGTTAATTTTGGGCGCTGCACAGGCGAGAGATTTGGGCGGGGGTAGAGCGCCCGCTTTCCTGGGTTTAAAAGGGGCAGGGATGGTGGCATTTTCTAGCAGTGTTTTGGTATCTTGGGCGTCGCTCTCGCTCTGGGTGAGGTTTGTAGGCTGGCTGCTGGGGGGTAAGGGACAGGCGTTAAAAAAAAAAGAAATATATATATTTGCAAAAAAGGGAAAGTGATTCCTTCTTTCCCCTGAGGGGATGGCACTCCAAACGGTGAGGTAATCGCCAGAGAGATGCTTCGTCCGTTTAGTAAAAAACAAAAGCAAATTAAGTGTCCTTAAAAATATCCAGTTTTATTGCAGCATTTGCCAAAGATAGAAAACACACGGTACAACGCGTTTCACAGCTTCCTCGCTGCTTGATCACGTACAAATGAGTGCTCTATGACATTGTGTAGATATACCCATCATTTCCCAACTCTATGGTTCTACTGCCAGTGGTGGTCCCATTTTGGTTTTCATTACTACCAATTCTTAGCCTATTTTTGCTGTTGAACACGGTTGCCATTTTGTAATTGCTATTCCAGCTATTCTCGCATGCACTTAATTACTGTTACTCTGTAGTTGAAGCATACATGACCGTAAGAATATTGTTAGATTCCAGGCATTTAAACACATTCTTTTATGTAATCAGTAATGTGTTAATAATTAAATAAATTAAGTTAAACAATGCTGCCACTTCACGGATGTCATTTTGGAGTACAGTGTATGAACCTTTTATTCAGACCCAAGTTTGACGTTTTGCAATGAAGTGCATAGTGCTAGTTTACTGTAAACGGATCATAAAGTGCATAGATGAAGCCTTGCATACAAATATATGTCTAATGCCTATTAATAAAGTGCATAGTGCTTGGCTTTACGTAACTGTTCCTAAAGTGCAAATTACATGAAGTTTCACTTGAGGTAGATTCATAAAGTGCATAGTGCAGATGAAGTCTCACTTAAAGTAAATTCATAAAGTGCATAGTGCTGATGTAATATCTATGAATGAAATAGACATCTATGTTAAAAAAATCATCATATGTCATAGATATGAATCCAAGCTAAAAACCTCTGTATGTAACTATTGGCAGCAAAAGGCCACTATTATTTCTAGAAAGTGAATTCTCATTCTTCTAGCAAGGGAACCACCACAGAATAGAAGTTAAAATACAAATAAAAACACACATGAGCACCACTGATTGAACAATCATATAACCACAACCAGGCACTGATCAATAAAATTTAAATCTTGAATAAGATGTGATAAAAAACATCATCATACCACCAACTTCACTTTTGCACACTCTTGTTAGTGTATAAGCTATCAGCATATAAATCCATAATGATCTTAAAATTGATATACACTAATAACCCCAAGATGTTCCACAAGGCAGTGAGGACAATATAAAACATTCATTAGTTCTAGATGACCCATTTTCTTAAGTTTCTAAGTATGTATATAACTCTTCATCAAGGTTGTCGCCTTTTGGTTTTTTAGATTCGAAATCCAGGATATATCTAGTCTCCATTTGACCATGTGTTAGGTCAGCCTCTAGCCTGACTACATCCAACCTAGTGTTATACAATTTACTGTATTTAGCCTGGTTGTTCTGTATTGAGTACCTATACTATCACTTGTCACTATAGGTGGTGGTTACACACTAATATTAAAGCACTACTGTGTTTTAAGCAATGTATATTTACAAAACATTTACTAACTCAGTTACATTGAGGACTTGTGAAGACTAAGGACTAACTACCCTTAATGTACTGTACCTTTTACTTTCTAAAAAATCACAAAAATTATAAATGCATGACTTTGAAATGCATTCAACAGCAAAATAAAACAAAAGCTGTATGATTTACATCTATTATTGTCTGAATTTTTCAATTTCCAGAGTACTACTATATTTAGAGTGTTCTTGCATGCATGTGACATAATAAAATAAGTCTAGGCCTACTGCAGTCAATAAGTAGACCCCAGAACTTCAGACCTCAGAGCAAACCCCCTTTTGTGTACCTCCATTTGGTGTGGGCCAGTTCTCTGTTGCCCCCACGAGGATTCGCTCGAATGTGATGTAATCCAAAGAATCTCAGGCTGTCCAGTTTGCTCTCATGTATATCTTTGAAATGGATTGCCATTGGGTAGGAGGGGCCACAGTTTTTAATGGCTCTCATATGCTGTAGAATTCTGAGTTTAAGTTTGCCGATGGTACTGCCAATGTACCAGCAGTCGCAAGAGCATAGAAGAGCATATACCACAAACTCTGTGTTGCATGTAATGCGGCTACCCAATTCTACAAGATGCTTTGTTATGGGATGTGTGTAGTTTGTTTTATTCTGTGCAAATGTGCATGCTTTACATTTTGAGCATTTGAAAAAGCCATTAGTGTTTTTGTGTAACCAATTGGTAGTATTTTGACTTTCATTTATGGGCAACAGAAAACTACTAACCAAAGTGTCTTTAATGGAAGTTGATTTTCTGAAAGTTATATTTACTTTTTCCTTTAAATCCGGTGCTAAAGCTTCGTCGGACTGTAGAACATGCCAATGTCGATGAAATATCTTCCTTATCACATTGGCATGTGTTCCAAATGTAAGAATAAGTCTTATTGCATCCTCTTGTTCTTTAGATTCTGGTAGTCTGTTGGTCGAGAGTAAAGTTCTTCAATTTAAGTTGCGGGCTTTTGTGTATGCTCTCTCGAGGACAGCTTTGTTTTAGAAATGTTGCCGCTGTGACTTTACATTCTTTGTCGAAGCTTTCTATTTGACTGCAATTACGTCTTATTCTTACAAATTCGCCATATGGAATACTCCATTTTAAAGATGTGGGGTGATTACTTGTGGCGAACAGTGGCATGTTGGAGCTTGTTGGCTTGCGATATAGTTCGGTAATGATTTCTTGTTGGTTGCTTTTCACCAAGACATCTAGAAAGATTATTTGTTGCCGACTATGAGTTTCAGTGAATTGTAAGTTTAGTTTGTTTACATTCAACATACTTACAAATTCAAGCCAATCTTTTTCTTCACCTTTCCAAAGGATAAAAAGAACATCGATAAACCTTAGCCACAAAACTACTTGATCAGTGTACCGGAGATTGCCTTCTGTCCATACATGAAACTTCTCCCACCAACCCATTGTCAATTTGGCGTATGACGGGACAAAACTTGTGCCCATGGCAGTTTCTCTTAGTTGATCATAAAATATGTTGTTGAATAGAAAGACATTGTTGGTAAGACACATTTGTATCATTTCCATTATAATTTCTCCATGGGCAGGTAGCTGAGTGACCTACTATCAAGGAAGTATTTGCAGGCTTTTTTTCCATCGTTGTGTTGAATAGAGGTGTACAGTGAAACGACATCCAACGTGACAAACATGTAATCTTCCTCCCACAATATACCTTCGATCTTGCTGAGAAAATCTTTGCTGTCCCGCAAGTATGATGGTAATGTAAATACAAGGGGTAATAGGGTCTGGTCCACGTATTTAGAAATGTTTTCGAGAGAAGCTCCATTCAAAGTGACAATGGGTCGGCATGGGTGATGGGTCGGATGTTTGTGGACTTTCGGGAGAAAGTAAATAGTAGGTATACTCGGGAATTTGTTCAAAAGAAACCTGCAGTCATCTTCATCAAGGATATCCATCTCAGACCATTTTTTGAGCAGAACCTCCACTTTATGTTTTATTTGCTCTGTTGGATTACTTTCCAGTTTCTCATAACAATTTGTATACAGCAATTGTCTGTACGCTTCCCTTGTGTAGTCTGTGCGGTTTTGGAGAACCACATTTGTGCCTTTGTCGGAGGCCTTCATGACTATGCTTTTGACACCTTGTAGATCTTTTAGGATTTGTCTTTCTTTAGATGAAAAATTAGATTTGATTTCAGTTTTTTGCAGTCTAGCTTTTTTGAGATCATGGATAACTAAATCTTGGAAGGCTTCTATTTTTCCCCCCAGTAGAAATAGGGGATTGAACCTTGATTTGGCCTTTAATTTGCTGTTGATCGGCCAATCTGTCTCTATGTTTAGCATTTCCATGGAGATATCGGAGGAAGAGGCATCCACATCCCCTAACGACTCCAATTCCGCCAGGTTCAGTAAGGTATCCAGATCTTCAATGGCAACTGATGTTTTTCCTTGTGGGATGATTTTGTTTTTCTCTTTTGGTGGATTCAACAGAAAGAATTTTTTTTATCAAATTTTTCGCATTTATTTAAAGAAATCAATCCTTGTTTCTGCATAGTCATATGGGAAAGTTGGACAGAAGTTAAATCCATACTGGAGGACTTTTGTTTGATCCTGGCTGAGTATGTAATCCGACAGATTGATGATGCTATTATCCATTCTGGATATATTTATTTCACTTTCTTGTTCCCAGAGCGCATTCTTGTATTGCCATCTCACTCTGGGCTGCTTGTTCCTTTGTCCCCTCCTGACTTTCTTTTTCCTCCACGTCCTTATGGTTTTCCCCGTCCTTTGCCTGCGTACTTCTTTGGGTTGTTGCGGCCATCTAGGCCCAGCATCCTCATTTCATCTAAAATTATTTCTGTAGTTTTGCAAATAAATGAGCACTTTTCAATTTACCTGCCTGGATCACTAGTGGTCCTCGTGGGGCTCTGGGTCGCTCCTAAACACGCAAATTCAGCATCGGGCAGTGGGGAAAGACGGGGGTCTTGAGCACTTTCCCACTCGCGGCAGGCATCCATTCTTTCAGTGGCTGGTTGGGGGACAGGCACATGCGGGTGGGCCTCAGGATGGTGGTTTCAGGGTGGGTAGTGGGTGGTGGTAGGTGTGGTGGGGCCTTGGAGTCTGTACTGCTGTTCCGGTGGTAGGACTGAGAGTGCGGTACGCAGAGAGGGCCACCAGGGGGCAGTGAGGTATGCGGCCCGCCCAGCATGTTTTTCAGGCTGCCGCATGCATAAAGGGAGCTGCAGGGGCTGTGGCAGTGGCTATAAAAAAAGGGAGACTAGGAAATAAAGACAGAGAAAAAGGGAAACGTGCTTGCAAGCCCCGAGTGGGGCCCATGACGTGTAGGGTGCCAGGTCCCGATTGGAGGTAACAAGGAATATTAATATATTCTCATAGGAGCAGAGCACGACAGGTGGGGGCCTTTGGTGACGGCCTGCACATGTGGGGTGGGGTGTCGCCACTGTGGGGTTCGGTTGGGTACATCACTGGGGAGGGCTTGGAGGTAAAGGGATTATGTCGGGGAGTATGGTGGATGCTCAGGCCTTGCAGGAGGCGCTGAGCATTATCAGCTAGGCTTTCAAAGCCCAGCTAGAAGGTGCAGTACAGGAAGTAACATGGCAATTGGGCCCAATGGTGGGAAGCCCTTGTGCAGATTGGCTTCGGACGGGGCCCTAGCATCGGTGATGGCGTGTAGCTCATCAGCGGGGAGGAGTGGGGAAAGGGGGCTAGGAGGAGCAAGGTGGACATGCCGAAGAGGGTGGTGAGGAGCGAGGAAGAAGAGGGAAAGGGGTCTATGTGCGAGCCTGGGTTGTAGTAGGGCGTGAGGCATATAGGCGGGCGGTCGAAGGGGGGCGGATGGGGTTGAGGCATCGTTAAAGAAGGGGTAGGGTAGGAAATAACTGC
The DNA here is from genome assembly GCF_040938575.1 of Ambystoma mexicanum. NCBI lineage: Eukaryota > Metazoa > Chordata > Amphibia > Caudata > Ambystomatidae > Ambystoma > Ambystoma mexicanum. The sequence goes on from NC_090935.1 coordinate 642,939,279, forward strand.
TGAGGAGTGCTGTGGGGGTGGAGAAGTACACTCTCCCTCGTGGATGGCAGTGACAGGGGAAGATATGGGACAACCTCTCTAAACGAGGGTGAGGAGCGCAGAGGGCATAGCACGGCCTCCGTTTCACCAGCTGAAGAGGAAGGAGAGGACTTCAGAGCAGTCCCTACTGTAAAAGGAGGTGGGCAGCCTAGAGGGTGCAGTGCAGCCCCTAACATGGCAGAGCACAGGGCAGAGGGTGGAGGGTGGAGGGTGGAATGCCTGCCAGAGAAGAGGAGTGGTGCAAGAAGGGGTTGGTGCGGCCTCTCTGAGAAGAAGAAGACACAGGAGCATCTCGGTGATCCGCAGCATGGATTCGGTTGGGCGCTAGGTGGGGGGCATAAAGGGGAGTGCACCGGGAGCAGGGGATGAATGGCAGGGGCCCTGGTGAGGGTGGAAGGGAGAGGTGTATTTTTGGTGGACATACAGACGGGTAAGGTACTGGATCCTGTGTTGCAGGGGATGACGGAAGTGCATACCAAGGGTGTGGGGGAGAGTGTAGAGAAGGCAAAGAAGCTACCCTATATGGGTATTACAAAGCCACTGGGCGCACATTTCATGGTGGCTACAAAGGACAACATTTGGGCCAGAGAGTTTGTAGACGTGTTCAAGCATTTACACAGGGAAGTGAGAGCTAAGGAGGGGTCGAAAGAAGAAGAGCGGGAGCTGGCTGCAAGGCCCCGGGCGCTAGTTACGATTGAAAACTGGATGTGTGCATTTTATATATACTTTTAGAAGTACCCTGAGAGGTGTGTAGCATTGTTTAAGTACATCAACGTGATTAGGAAAGCTTCCACAAGTTTCTGAGGTTTTGCTTGGGTGAGGTACGATGAGGAGTTCAGGGCAAGAATGGGGAAGGACAAGCAGGCAGTGTGGCGGGAGATTGAGATGACCTGTGGCTGCAGTGGATGTTGCCCAACCACCCAGCCCCCACACTTCACACTTCACCTGGCGTGTGGTTTACCCGTGTCTTACCAGACCTTTCTTGGTCGCCATGGCCTGAACAGGGTGAGGGGAGGAGGTAGGGGACAGTTGTCAGCGGCCTGCTTGGCCTTCATAAAGAAGGGTGCTATAGATCGGTATGCAAATTCAGACAGCATGTGCACAGGACGGCACCCCATCACGCAATGTTTTGCAACTGGAGAGAGAGGGAGGGGCTGGGGTGCGGGGCAAGGGGTTGGGGCAAAAGGCCCATACTCCAGTTAAGCTAGACGTACTGGAGGAGTGGTTGTGTTTCTACCTGGATAGGGCGGGGGCCAGGATTTTGGGTGTAGGTTTTCAGGAGGGCTTTAAGTTGGTGTACCAGGATCCAAGGATGCGTTAGAGGGCTGAGAATCTAAAGTCTGCATGGGAGAAACCGGAGGTGGTAAGCGGGCAGAAGTTTAGGAGGCCACCCTAGTTTAGTGGAACAGGGATACCTTCTGGACAAACCAGACCAATCTAAGGTAGCTTGATAGGCGGTCAAGACTAAGTCTCAGGAGGGGTGAGAATGATCGGAAGTCCACAATGAGCACAAACAGTAACACTCCACAGATTACCCTTAGACAGATGTATATTAAAAATACATTTATTATAGGCCTTTATAACAAAAACACAATTAAACCACAGTTATCAATAGATCAATTACCACACATGCTTATTCACTATGTAACACATATACAATAATGTGATTAGCCTAAGGCTGATGATGGGGGAGAAAATAACCATAACCTGTAACAGGAAGGGGTTAAATCAACACATATATCAGTTTAGGCAGTGCTTCATCAACAATCCCTAACTTATGTAGTCTAGCCCTACGAAGTGAGCAGCTTAGCACTCAAAGTACAGTCATGTGTTAACAACGCGCAGTCATGAGTAAATGAAAAAGCGGGTAGACTTCAGGGGGCTGCAGCTGCTCAGGAAGGGGCTTGAGGCAATGAAGGATAAGTTCCTATTCCTAAAAGATGGTCTACCCTTGCAGATAGAGCGACTTTCGGAGTTCGGAAATAGCTGAAGAGCACAGGCTATCCCAGCTAAACTGAGTAACTTTTGAGGGATACTCGTGTGTAAAAAGGGATGGATGTGCCAGGGGGCCACCGGTAAGTTAAGAAAGTACTCACCGACCATCGACACAGTCTGGACCAGACTTTGCCAGTCTAGCCCACTTCACCTGTAGGTGTTAACACTGCAGTTTCAGGACACACTGGCTCTCAGCGGCTGCGGGCCGGGACGATCGTCTGTGGGGGAAAGTAGCCTTTACTCAGCTCTCGAAGGAAGAAGGATAGTTTTGGTGGAGCACATCTGAGGACACTGTAGGCAAGAATTGAAGGCACTTTCAGCCATGTTCACCACAGCTGGATGACACAGGAACTGCAAATGCTTGCGGTATGGCGCACTCTCGTAAATCGCGACCCAGAGGGCCTAGGGCAACGTGTCTTGGAGGAAAAGGGACCAGGACCATAAGCTAGCGATTCCCAGAGTCTCGAGTCTCAACTTGGGACAAAGGCATCCCTGTATGATTCCCTGGTTTGAGATGGTCAGTTCACTGAATGGCCCAGGAACATTTCCTAAGAGGCTCTGTTTGAGGGCTTGTAGGAGAAAACGAGATAAGTTGTTCCCACTACTCCAAAGAGTCAAGTGCCATTGCAGGCCTTCTTGGTTTGATGAAGAAACAGGGGTCCAACGGGACAACAGCGGGGTCAGGGTGCCAAACCTTCCAAGCATGTCACTGGCGGTTCCTCGAGTCTGATTTGTTAAGGATACTTGCTCCTTATGAGGTTCGGTGTGAGCCTCAGTAGATCAACGTAGAATGGATGCAGCGCCCCTTCTCTTACCAAGATCCGGTTCACGCTCAAATCTCAGATAGCCAATGGAAGGTCACTCTCTTACATGCACTCAAGATGAGGACCAATCGTGGTGCATGGTGGTTCCAGTCATTCAGGTCTACCAGACATACTGGCACCACTAGTGTGGATTGAGACCAGACAGTCCAAACCCTCTTCCTGAGCACTAGCACAAGTGACATGCAGTTTTCAAGGGAGGCTGCATGCTCAAATAAGGAATACCCGGGTCTCTCGGCCTGGGGGAAGGCAAAGGGACAAAATGGCCAAAGGACAGAACAAAAGACTTTGTGGCACGGCCATTTTCGGCACTGGCCACAGTCTTGGGCCGAATGCAGTAAACGTGGTATGGTCCATAAAAATGAAGTAAAAATACTTTAAAGTAGTTTATCCTAGGCACATTTGTACAAACACCAGAAAATCCTTAGAGGGTGTCTGGGGCCATAAAGCAAAAGGACCCCTATGTGCAGTACTTAAAGGTATTGGGCACACAGATAAAAAGTTACCAAGACATGGCAACATAGTCGAAGACTAAGGGATACATAGTTTCCCAGTACGGACAGCCTGAAGAGCACCAATACCAGAGCGGGGGACAATGCGTGCCTTAACCTGGTACACTGTCAGGAGAAAGCAGGTGGCAAACATTAGTAGTAAGAGCTTTGTAGCTCATGGCAGAGGAATTCAACATAAACACCCCAGGGGATGTACTGAAAGACTGAAGCACGTGTATTTTAGGAAGCTCCTTTGTTCCATTTGCAGGAAAGAAGCCTGGCGTAAGAATAAAGCAGCCAGAAACAAGAAAACAGACAAGAAACTACATTACCCAGAAGGCCCATGTGGACATGAGCCTTCTGGGACAGTTAAGACCACACCCAACCTAATGCAAATGCGTGCGCCATGCCCAAGGGCCTTCGCTTGTGCTAAAGACCTCGGAACGAAGCAGACGTGTGAACGGGGGGCTCCTGCAGGCTACACATCGCGGGGCCGTACCTCACCTGCGCACACTGCAGGCCTTGCACTTCACAACAGATAAGTACTTATTCATAGTGCTAGCAGGCAAACTCCATATAGGAGTATTCAGAGGAATGTTGGCCTCGTTTGTTACGGATCACTGTCAGAGGGAGACTTAGTTGGAACATAGACCGCGCTCCATACAGCGCAGCGTTTCGGAGGGACTAAATGACATTCTGATGTTTTACTTATTGACCGGAGCTAATCTGGAAGTGAATGCTGCTTGAGACATAGAGAGTCAGCACAGAATTAACCTGGACTATCACTCTATAAACACTGAATAGTGATCACAGCCAATGTGAATGCAAAGGCAGGATACTGCCCATGTTTGAATCCGCTTCCGCTGCGCACACTCACAGTTTCTATGGCTTGCTTTATAGCGGAGCCTCTGCTGCACCAATGTGGACGTTGGACACTGGAACTGCAGTTCCTGGGGAAAGCCGCACAGCACCACAAACCAACCAAAGCTAAATGCTAATCCCTGTTCTAAGGTTATAGTGTGCTGGGTGTATGTTTCAAACAATCAGCAGCACTTTGCATGCAAACACTGTTTAATGTGCATGAAGCTACAACTGGGGGCCAAAGTATAACATGAGGTAATGTTATAGGTGCGTACTATGCAATGCAACCCAGGCAATAATCCAGGTAGTTCCGTTTGGAGTCTAGTAGGTAGGCCAGGCATGGCAGGAGTACAAGCTGCATAAAGAGTGAGTGCATGAGTGCATGAGTGAACGGGCAGAGACTACCAAACCCCAGGAGGGGACAACAGAGAACACCTTTCCCAACAACCCCCTACCCATCCACAACCTCTACCTAACCCTCTACCCAGTTATCCTAAAACCCTCTACTTGTGGACCCTAACCCTCTTTCCCCGGCGGGTTGCAGTGACCTGTGGTTTTGCTAACCCCCAGCTACCTCTGTGCAAGACTAAAGGGATGTGACACACACAAAGATCCGAAATAGCTTGGATGGAAACTTGCCATCCCATCACACCTAACAACTAGACAGACAAACTAAAATGCAAACACCACAGGACAATCAGAGGCATAGAACAAGAAATGCAAAGACTAAGAGACAAAAAAAAACACTAACCCAAAAGCTCAACTTTCCGCATACATCTCTCACTCAAAAACCCACACAACCACATCTCCGCACAGCAAACTGCACATACTTCACCACACTGCAACAAACAACACATAACTCACACCAACAGCACATGAGGACTCACATCGAGCCGATAATCACACTCAAGCTCAGTGCACAGTGAAAACCGAAGTGAAGCTGCCAACAGGACACCACCTTTCTCACTTTCCTACTCGTCTTGCCCCTACTAACCCCCACCCCTCTTTTTTTTGTTTGCAGATCCGCCAGAGCGCCTGCAGACCAATTCCATTGGTGACAGTGCACGGTACAAATACCTTTAACATTAACATTAATATAACAAATGAGTGAAAGCCCAGAGGAGTGCAGCTGAAGGATGTGCTCCACTGGAAAAAGTCAGGTTAGGTAAGCCAAACAAAAGCAAAATGTTTGGGGGTTCACAAATGGAGGGAAAATTGCACCTAATGGAAATCTTTCCTAACAGTAAGGGTGAAGCTACAGAAGGAGGTGACTGGGGGAAGGGTGGTTGGGCCATTTATGGATTTACCGGGTGATCTGGTGCTGTCCCCTTAGGGGTTGTATCTAAAAAAGTAGCTGGTGAGTTTCGGTTGATTCCCCACTTATCGTGGCCAGAGGACATGTCCATGAAGGATTTCATTGCCCCGGAGGAATGCAGGGTGTCCTTTGCAAGTGTGGATCAGGGGCATGGGGCCTTTATGGTCAAGTGCGACATTAAGTCGGTTTTTCGGTTTCTGCATCCGGTGGATTTATGGTTGCTGGGGATGCAGTTTGAGGGTCACATTTACATGGACAAAGCATTTCCGATGGGCTGTGCACTGTCATGTGCATTGTTTGAACGTTTAAGCTCCTTTCTGCATTGTGTTTTCACTTACAGTTCTGGTTTTGGGGGAGGTGCGCAATATTTGGATGATTTCTTGTTCAAGAGTGGGGCGGGAGAAGAGGAAGAGTGCCACCAAATGCTGGAGGCCTTTCAAACATTGATGCTCGAGTTGGGAGTACCACTGGCAGAGGATAAAACTGAGGGGTGGGCGGTGGTTCAGACTTGTCTAGGAATTGAACTAGATTCAATGGCTATGACCTCATGCTTGACGGATGACAAGGTGAACAAGCTGGTACATTTGCTGGAGTGGGCGGTGGCAGAACGTAAGATGATGCTGGTGGATATGTAGAGACTGGTAGGGATATAGCCGGGTCTATGGCTGGGGCGAGGCATCCGCATCACAGGGTGAGGGTTTCAGAAGCTGTCAGGGAAGATTGTAGGGTATGGTTGAAATTTCCAAAGGAGATAAACAGCCTGTCTATGTGGTTGCAAGGGAAAGAGACACTTGCCAGGTGCAGGTTTTGTCTGATGCATCGGGCGCTAGAGGTTTTGGTGTGTACTGGAGGGGCAGATGTTGCGCAGTGAGGTGGCCTGAGCAGTTGATGAGAGGGGGAGGAGCATTGCTTTCCTGGAATTTTTCTTTTTGCTAGTGGCATTTGAATTGTCGAGCACAGAGGTATGGAATAACAAAGGGAATTTTAATGTGGATAATGGGGATGTGGTTAAGATTGTGAAAAAGCAATCCGCTGGAGACCAGAACGTGTCCAGGCTCTTGAGGGAATGCGTGTTGAAATGTGGTGTTTAGGGCCACGCAAGTGCCAGGAAAAGATAACGGCATCGCCGGTGCGTTATCTTGTTTTTAGTGGCAGATTCCCTGGTCTGGCACCCGAAGCAGAGGTGGAAGGGCACTGGATCGTAGAGGAGCTGTGGTAGCTAGGAGATTGAGAGTGCTGCATTTAGTGGATGGTTCACTGGCCCCAGCATCGGGGGCAAAATAAAGGAGAGCATGGTTGGAGTTTTTGAGAGGAGGAGCATGCAGTTATAATGGGAGAAAGGTTGCAGAGAAGGAGGGAGGATGTCATCAACTTTATATTGGGCTGTGTGGGGAGGGTTAGGTCTAGGGCAACAATAGCGGGGAAGCTGGCGGGCATCACTTTTTATGGAAAGTGGTTCTGGGGCTTTCAGCGCAGTGGGGGAGAAATGGCACATAGAATGTTGGAAAGAAGGGCGAGGGAACAGGGAAAGGTAAGGGACAGCAGGAGACCGCTGTCAGCGGGCTGTTTGGTAGGTTGTGCTAGGTTGTTGAGGGCACATGTTGGTCACCATGGGAAAAGGACATGTTTTCAGCATGTTTTATGTGGTCATTTTTGGGGCATTCCGGGTGTTAGAATTAGTAATGAAGGTGGGGGGAATGGAGGCCTGATGTGGAAGGATGTTGGTCTGTCTGCAGACAGTGTGGATATCAGAATTTGTAAATCAAAGATGGATCAGTTGGGTAAGGAGCTTTGGGTGCATCTGGACAGGGGAAGTAGAGAAATGTGTCGCGGAGAGATCAGAAAAATATAAAGGGTACATCAGAGGCCTGGGCGAGGGGAGCCCTTAGGCACTGAGGGGCCGGGGTGAAACGGGATTTTCAGAAAAAGGAGGCTCATTGTCTTTTTCTTTTTCAGCTACAGCTCGAAGGAGTGGTGAAATTCCTCAGATATGGATATGCAGACACTCCATAGTGAAATGGGCATGAAAAGATGCAACAAAAAGGGTTTTTGGTACCCAGTTGCGGTGTCGTTATGAGTTGGCTTTGTTGAGTTGGTCTGTGGTGGGGGGGCTAAGGTGGGACCAACTGTTGCCTGTACTGGCAGGTATGATAGAGCTCCATGGGGTACCGGCGGTGCTGGTGTTACATGTAGGGGAAGAATGATTTAGTTAAGGAGACAGGTGTGACGCTGGTAAAGAAAATGAAGAGGGACCTCAGTTGGTTGAGGGAGATTTGGCCAGCCGTTGCTTTGTTCTGGACTGAGTTGATGCCAAGGAGGGTATGGAGGGGAGCTGTGAAGAAGGGGGCGGTGGAGCGGATGAAGAAGAAGATCAACAGGGAGATGTTGACGTTTTGCAGGTCTTGTGGGGTGCGGACGCTTGCGTATCTGGACATCGAATATGAGGCTTTCGATGTATTCCGGGAGGATGGAGTTCATTTGTCAGTTATGGGGATTCAATACTATTTACTGGACTTAAGATTAGCGTTGAAGCCATTTTACAGGGGTGGAGATAAAAGAGAATGGGGGCAGAAAGAACACCTTAGGGGAGGGATTATCTGGTGCTGGGGATGTGGCCCTTTGGAAGATGGTTGCACATTAAAGGAGGGGGGTAGCACTGTTTCAACGGTCATGCTAGCCAGGGGGGTATAAAAAGGAAGAAGAAGTATTGAAGGAGGGGCGTGGCCTAAGGGAGAAGGTGGGGGGATTACTGGGAATTAAGGTTGAGAGGAATTGAGGTGGAGGGAATAAGGGGCTGGACTAGATTAATTATTTAATTAATTAATTGTTTTGGTGATTGTGAATTGATCTGTAAGGCCAACGAGCCAGGTTAGCTTTTATTTGTAAGATGTGGTCTGTCACATTAAAGCGACCTTTTCCACTACAAGCAAGTCTGGGATTTTTGTGCAGTTAGCCCAAAAGGCATAGAGCACACCAGCCAAGGTTCTATATAGAAACGTCGATGAGCAACCACGGTTTAAGGACTAAGGAGGTGATGAGGGCTGGTTATTAAGTACAGTGAGCCCCAAACCCCTACAAAGGAATGTCCATACTCTATGTTAAGTGATAAAACAGCTTCATTATATAAAAATAAGATTCAGTAAAATATATACATATAAATAATAAGACTTTGTACTCAGGCAGTTCTATTCAAAGAATGGCAAATATATATACTCAATGTGGTACCACACACTTCTTAAATTCAGTAAGAAATGCACCGACTGAAGACAGTGAATTCTTAAGTGAGGTGTAACAGCATAGATTAGGGAAGAGTGGCAGGTTAGTTGTGGACAGTGGCAGAATACTTTCTTTAGAGTAGATACACAATTCTGTGTGAGGGACCCCCACCTGCGCATCCTGAAATGGGAATGTTCGAGAGTAATTTATCTTGTCTTTTACAGCCCAGTCCAAAAATGTTCAATAACACTCTACTTTTTTTTAAAGGTTCTACCACTCCAAAGTACCCGAGAGGCCACTGAATATGGGACCGCTGGATGACTTCTGAAGCTGGAAGATGCTCTTCCTCGTCACAGTATCTTTGGTGCTTGGCAGGCAAAGTGGCAGAGTTTCTCGTTTTCACTCGTCATTTTCCTTCGAGGATGGACCCCCTTGGAAGAAAGAGCCACTTGGATGCTGAGTCCAAGAAGAAAAATTGAACCAAAGTCTCTCTGAAGTGCAGCAGTTTTACTCTTCGAGCTGCTCTCCGTTGGTCGCCGATTTCTCCAACTGTAGGAGTCCTGGGAAAGTGAAACTTGCTATTGGCTCCTAAAAGGCTTGGCAGAGGAGAGTAAGACCCCTGGGGACCTTCAATGACTTCTGGTGGCGACGGGTGCAGAGGGCACTTTTGGTGTCGGGTTTTCAGTATTTCACGGTTTTCCACATTTTGGTTTTTCAGTGCTGCAGCTGCAGCACAGATCTCTGGCTGGCTTCTGGTGACCTGGACTCGACCACTGGAGTGGACCACGGACCCTCATCAAGTCTGGACCCTCTGGATGTCTTTGTTGGATTCTGTTGGTGGGAAACCCATCAGCAGACCTTCCTCTGCCCTCAGCAACCTTGGGTCTTCTCTGGTGGGAAAAGGTGATCACTGGTAATGGCAAGGATGTGCCTTGATGTATTCTTTAGCAGTTTGGAACTTTTGCAGCTCTGGATGTCTAGCAGCACTATGCCAGGGTACCCCAGATTCTGGGCACTACACTGCAGCAGGCTTCCTACGGACCCTGGGTGACACCAATGGACTTGTTCGACTCAAGATGTCCAGGCACTCCTCTTCTGGATTCAAGACCCCTTCTCTGGATGGCAGGCACACAGGAGTGGCTTCCAGGGTACCTCTGAAGAAGAGCAGCAAGTTGCACGATGGTCCCTCATAGCTCATGGAGAGGTCTCCTATGCAGGTCCTCTCTTGGATCAGTCCTTGGACCGAGACAGCAGCCTTTGGATTTCAATGAAGAGTTGCAGCCACAATTTTCCTCCTCCAGCTGGACTCCAGGGATCAGCGTTGGTTTTGACTTCAACTTCTGAACAAATTGGTGAGTGCAATGACTCTAGTTATACACATTTGTTCCCCATTCACTCAGGCAGAGCCAGGCTCAGTCAACCAATCACGCAGAAGGGCATTCATGCAGGCAGGCAGCCAATCAGGCTCACAGGAATTCAGGCCATTCAATCCACCGAGACACTAATAAAAAAGAATGTGGATTGGGGTAAGCATCCAGCCTTTCAACACACTACACTGCATTCATACCAGATTCAGACAGGGCTGTATCAGGCCCGGTGCCACACACAGAAACCAATAACCCACAACACAGAAAGTCAGTTGACTTCCAACTCCATTCACACAGGTCCCACCCAATGGGTGTAGCCATAACACACAGCCGCTGGGAAGGCTCCAGACAGTCTGACAGGAGGCAGACCCAGAGCTATATATGGTATTTCCACCCAAGAGCCAGTCAGGGGAAAGGGACGGAGTCAGGGCTTTGGGAAACAAGGTAAAAGGCAATAGAAACCAACAGGCCACAGTGGCCATCTTGCCTTTCTTCAGGAATCCATGGATTCCTATGGCAGGGCCTGGGTGTGACAAAAATGAAGGAAACTCAGAGCCACAGCCCAGACAGCATATAACTGCCACCAGCCCAAACCCTGCTCTGTGGGCTAAACGCAGGTGCCCAAAAACACACATAAGGGGTCCAACAGTGTACCCCCAGCCATGGGTGTCATACGGGTATCTCATGGGGGTTGTTCACCAAAAGGAAAACCTGGAGGGCTGCACTGCCAGAGGTCCATGCTGGACCTCAGTGGCAGAAAACATAAAGAAAACACAGACACAGAGAAGTGGTAGGACAAGGACTAGGAGGCCGTGCACCTCTAAAATGTATTTCCAGCACCACAGGGTACATTCTGAAAAGTGGTAATTGCATGGTTGGGACTGCCAATGATTTCCCTTACGTGTGCATGGGTCCTGTTCTTGCATTGTTTACACATTTGTAAGACGTAGAGCAAAAAGAGTTAAAACGGGTGAAATCACCTTTAAACTTTGTACTACATTTTGCAAAAAGCAGAAATGGCGCCCACCATCTATCATTGTAGACAGGATTACCAATGGATGACTTTGGAATCCACCTGGTTTTATGTTCGGATTCCGTTTGAATCCCTGGATTTCACACCAGCATGAAACTGTTACGCCGGCATGAAAACAGCTGGTTTTGCAGGCATCATGGGACTGCATGTAGGGAACGCACATGTCATCTCATACTACCCCCACTCCACCTGCAAAAGCAAAGACAATCCCCTGTGTAGAAGAAGGCGTAAGGACAGCGGTAACATATTTGCACCACCCTTTTTAACACTGGCTTGAACAATGTGCTACTATGTGTACAGTGCTACATTTCCCTCAGGCTGAGTGGACGCTTTGAAATATGTTTTAAATGATACCTATACACAAATTGTGCAAGGATGAGAAAACTCTTTGAGCTTTGCAATGACATTTGTTTTATCACATCTGAAGTTGCTCCACATGAAAGTGCCCGTTTCTCAATGGCAGTGTGCTGTCAAGCTCTGTAATGCAACACGAACCGGGTTGTGTTTACATTTTGTCTTGCTCGAGACACAGCCGCAGCTGGAAATTATGTACCGAGGTTGGCACTAAAATGAACTACACACCAACGCAAAAACATGATATCACACAAAAAGAAATGGATTATAAAAGAAGCAGCAAACGCTACCCTCGTTGCTAAAGGCACGTGCAGTGTTAAAAGAGGGGGCATATGCAGTGCTGGTCATTGGGCCGGCTCTCGGCGGATCCAAGATCCGGCACCAGATATGGAGCCAGATCTCGGATCCGGCCAGGGTCAGCCACCCGAGACCATGAACCGCGCTGGAACTCAAAAAAAAAACCTCCTGCGACGGCATCATTGCCTTTTACCGCGGCATTACACATCCGTGCCAAAGCCGGCGGTAAAAGCTTATTCCAGCATTGCTGGATGTCCACTACGAGCCCCGCCCGCTCCAGACCACGCACCCTCGGACACCGCCCCCCGCCAAACTCCTCCCCCACACCGGCCCTTTTGTTGTGGGATCCCCCACCACATTTTGTTCCATTTCCACCACTGGGCATATGCATGGGAAGTGTGGGATGCTGTTCAGAGGGAGAGGTCAGATTTTTGTGAGTGTGAGATTTGATGATTTCAAAGTAAATGTGTGGGCCAATTTTCTAACCTATCAAAAATAAACATAAGGCATGGCAAAACGTGTGGCACGGGTAGCATACCCTTCGCCTACCACGCAATTCTAGAACCTAGCCAGCGGATCTTCACCATGGCGTGCATGCAGTACTGTACGCCGCCTATGAGTGCAGTTTATGCGGTGTTGGAATCTGCGAATATTGGCCTGGCGTACCTGCAGACACACCGAATGATGCACCAAGAGGATGCATGCATCTGTTCCCGGGGGTCGAAGGTCAGGGTAAGCATGCCCTATCGTTATGATGGATTTCATGAAATCACGGATGCAGCGGCCTGTCCTTTAGCATACCTATGCATACGCCCCAGTAAGTACAGCACCCTCACGCAGGTGGATCGGATGCACAACACACCGGTTTATTCTTCAATAAATATCCCACAGCATAACGCACAAGCCAGTACACAATGGTGCAGCAAGGCACTGGGAGCATTATCTTCAACGAAGTAAAGAGAAACCTAATTACACCGAGGCAGAGGCAACGCTGATTAGCCTGTTCTGCATCAAACACAGTGATGCGCTACAGCGGTTGCCTGGCAACAATATCACAACTGCAGAAAAGGCTCCCCAGTGGAAGTCACCCACTAACCAGGGGAATGCCTTGGGAGTACACACCTGCTCATTGCACAACATAATGAAGCAGTTGTAGGATGCTCATGCCAAGGTGGCGAGGATGATGATGGTCATCAAGGTAGTAAGACAACTACCGCCAGGTCAAAGCGGGTGACCGCCACCTCTCACCGCACAAGAGGAGGTTTTCCACCCTTACACGACACATGGCCGGTTGATGATGGACACTGCAGTAGCCACATCAGGCAAGTGATGGGCATGACATTTTGAGTGCACACTTTTCCCTTTGCCAAGAGTGGAAATGCCATTCAGTCCTTTTGTTGCCAATAACCTTGGTGGCCTTTACCATAGCAAACGTGGGCCCCATCACTTCATTCTTTCTATCTCCACTGCAGCCCAGATAAAGCAGCTCAATCGCATGAACATCTATCCCCTGACCAGGCATAACTCTAGCAAAACCCTCATACATACCCTGGAACTCATTTTCCTGGACAACCCCACCTGTCTCATACTTGGCCTCTCCGCCTACTCCTCCACCCCACTTGGAAAAGTACACAACTTTCCCAAAAGCACCCTCCACAGTCCTCCCCGCTCGTCTACTACCTCGCAACATGACCTTCATGCAGGCTACCTTCCCATGATGCACGGGGCCCTCATTAAACATATCCAGCTGTTTCTGAAATAGCTGCATGACCTTGTTCCCGTCTTTGTAGCTAGCACTTTCCCCTACAACCGCCACACTAGTGCATTCCCCAAATTCATTGATCACTGGCCATCCTGTGCTTTGCCTCACTCCTGCTCTTTCTCACGCCACACACTAACACTATACACTCCATCAAATGTGCACTGAAGCTCAACTTCCTTTAACTAAAAGGGTGCACCTTCCACTTACTCATACAATCCCCCACTACTCTAAAGCTAAATCCACTTTACATAACCTACAGTGTTGGTAAAAAGTGCCAGGACCCAAACATTTTCTAGCACTCCTGTGACACTGTGGGTGGGCAGTTCCTCGCCACTTCAAGCACCACCCATAGCTGCTCCCCACGGGGTTGACATATTTGGGGTTACACTACAGCTTGCACCTGCCCATTGTGGTTGATGGATGCACTGACTATCCCCACTTCATAATTAAAGTGAATCTGAGACAATAAGTGTCCTGGCAAACACTCGTACACATTAAGCAAAGCCTGTGCATAGTCAGCCCATTTGGAGTAATGTAATGTGTGTGTCATGTCCTGTCCCTGGTGTCTGTTCCATGGATCATCCACCATCCACGAGTCAGCTGGTCACTACCTCACCCACCTACAAATAGCATCTGACTCAGGATTGTCCCATTGACTATTGGTTCAATGTCCTGTGTAAGGGTTTCTGCTCAAACCATGCTGTGCCCACAATAAACGTAAAGAAATGCACACACAGCTACTTTTGCAGCACAGCATAAGTCAAGCAGATGAAACACACAGCACCAGCCAAACAGACGTCAGTGTGAAGAAGCACTGTTCATAGACACTTAATTTGCAAACACAACCCATGATGCAAGCCACAATACATCAGGAGCCCATCAGGGAACATCACACAAGCACGCAGATCAAGTGCAACTCATGAAACAGTTCGCGTGCGCGGTGCACCGTGCCGCGCATGAGCGCCCAGAGACCTTCAGCTACTCATCTCTGTAGTACATGTGTAAGGGTGCATTAAAAGGCAGAGGGAGGCATTCTGCAAGGCAAACCAGACCTGCACACAAGACCAGATCTGCTGCAGCGCCAATAATCAGCGGTGTGCCACACACCTGCCATAAAGCATAGATTGTTATTGGCGCTTTTTGTGCAAAGACGCTTCCTGCATGTGAAGCATCGTCGAATGTGCCCATCTGACTCCGATGGCATCAACTACTTGCATGCGGCTTCCCAATGGTATATCTCTCAAGAGTACACTCCTTGTTCCACCCATGCCGCAAGTACCCCCCCCCACCCCACATCCTTCCCCGCCACTCTCCTTGTGAAGTGTGCAATGGCAGGGACATTCATTCCTGGGCGTTCCCGTAACAAGACCTTGCAAAGGCAAGAGACTTCACGCTCCATCTGTAGGATAAGGTAGCTTTGGAACCCTGTACATAAATCATGAGAGCAAGCAGGCAGGACCATGTATCTATCCTTCAATGAGTGAGGCATGCACTCGCTAGCTATACACATTCTTGGATCAGACTACCATTTCCCCAGCTATCTAAATCTGTCAGCAAAGAGCAAACCACCCGCATACCATGACTGGAGGAACACAGGCCCTTGCACACATAGGTATCAACATACCATGGAAATCATGTGGTCACTACAAGGGTACATGTACCAGCTGTAACACACCTAAATACCTCTAATGGAGTGCTGACCTACTATCTGGAGGGCACACATCAGAAACAGTTGCTGTGACATGAAAGCACGGGATGAAAACACATTAGACGTGCCACCTGTTTGGCCCTGTGTCTGTGTGAATGCAAAGGTCAACTGCAAGGCTGGCCTGGCATATATTCTATTATGAAACCGCCTCAATGCCTTTACACTGCGGACAACAATGGCCTTTCTCGTGGTGTTGCATGTTTGCATATACATGTAGAGAGGTCTAGCTGGAAGCTCTGCCCATATCGTATCTCTAGTTGACATGGCCGGGGTTCCAACACTTCTTGCTGTAGCACTAGAGTCCTGGCACAGCGTGGATAGCTTGCACATAGGCAGTCCCACGGCTCTTATGGGCATTGCTGAGTGCTGGTATGGGGCTGAATGGGGGGGAGGCACCGCACCAAGATGGCGGCCATGCATTCCTCTCCTGATTCGTTGCAGCAGTTGGACTTCATTACCTACGGTACGGACACTTTTCTGGGTATATGCCACAGCACGGAACTGTCAGTTCCAGAACTGCTACATCCACACCTCTATCTTGTGGCTGATCAAAAGTGATGTGCGCCTCATCGATACATTTATTGCATGCCATCTGTGGACATGCCCATTTATCCACATACAGTGGGCAACTGGAACTCATTTTGACACACGTCAGGCAGGTCTACATGGATGGACCCATCCATCACAGTCAGGCCCTGGTGTGCTTGTAGTCACATAACAGCAAAGGAGACCACAATGGCCCATTGTTCACATAGCAACTCTGGTCTCCACTGGTATCTTAAGAATGGATTGTGTTGTGTCCATTGATGCAGGTGTCAGACAAGGACTACAAGACCACTTCCATGATGCTTGACAGCATATCTCTGAAGTCCAACGAAAGGTGCAGCGAGTTTCCCACAGGTAGGACAGCAGATCCGGTGATGAGTTAGGGGTCACAACCTCTGAATCAGCCCCTTTGCTGCCACACATATCACACTATCCATGCCCTTCGCTCACCACAGCATCGTAGCCACAAAGTCACGATACCATCGGCTGGATGTTTGGTACATAAATCAGTCTACTCCCGCCTCATCCACAAATGCTGGTCTCCGCAACAGAGGAGGCAAAGGAAGATTTAACCGACATCAATTCCCAGGTGCAGAATATCCCCATTGATTCTTTTGACAGCAGACATTTGGCGAGACATCTGGGGTCATCAAAGACACCCAGGTTTCAGCCATACCCACAAATTGCGGCACAGTCAACAAGCAGAAGCGGCCATGCATTCGTGGGGGATGGAATCAGTGAAACCAACCGATTTGGGTAAGAGAGTTCTCCCACCATCAGGAAACTGCACAAGGCAGTCTGGCTGTCATGGAGGCCTGGATGCAGCAGGACACTGATGCCTGTAGTCTGCATGAACCTAACATGGAAAAGCATCTGGAAGAGGTGGGCAGAGGCGGAGACAAAAACAGACGAGGCCATGGACTGCAATGCATATCTGTAAAGCTAGTGCTATGGAGGGAGTCACACCTGCTGGACAAAGGCACCCCAGGGAATGGTTCTTCCACCCAGCACACAGGCTCTCATTAATGGGAAAAGGGCGACAACAGGGGGCATACATGTCTGTATAGGAGCAACAAGACTGTGGGGGTTATTACAAGTTAGGAGGTAACCATGCCTCTATTAGCGGCATGGCTACCCCCTTACCGGGTACTGGGTCCGGGTTCCTTGAATGAGGAATTACCGGGCCATTCCGACCTTGGAGGTCCCGGAAATTCCTCATTCAAGGAACCTATCCCCATTCCCATTCGAGCCCCCATAGGGCTCAATGGGAATGGGGAGGGTGCTAACAACGGGGCCGTTAAAAACGGGCCCTTTGTTAGCACCCTGGTCTGCTTGCGGGACCCGCTAAGGGTGCCTGGTTAACCCAGGCATCCTTAGCGGGTTCCCGCGAGCAGACTCGTAATGAGGCGGTAATGGGTTGACGGCTCTGGCACCTTTACCGGCGCCGTTAACCCCTTAACGCCTCACTCATAATGACCCCCTGTGAGTAACCCGTTCCCACACAAATATTTCCCAAAAAGTGGGACGGAGACATGGGCCTATGGCATTTCAGATTTACTCCTGCTACCCTAAACCTTATTCGCAAAGCCTAAAACTGCAGACAATCCGGTGGTAGATGGAGCATCTTTGAGATGCACATGTGCAAATGTGAATCGCAAAGATTATAATGAGATTTGTTCTTTTATAAGGCACTTAACAGGAATGAGTGGTTTCTAAGCGTGGGATCGGGATTCACGCCGGTGTTGTGCTGCGTTGTCTTGCTTCCAAGACAAAAGTGTTGCCCCTGAGCTATCCTTCCTCCCCAAAGATGTTTCGGGAAACCCATCATTTGCTCCAGGTTTAGGCCTTGTGAATCATGTGTGAACTAGCAGGGTCCAATCAAAGATGCTGCTGATTTGCGCTATTGAAAATATGTGTGAATTGGGTAGATGGTGTTGACGGTCAGCGAGGAAGATGCCCTCTAAAGTGTCAGGAGACATCCCCTCTGACAAAGGCTGCACCTCTGCTGCTTGCTACCTTGACTGTTTACATGCATGTCATTGGTACCACTAATTAAAGAGGCAACTACTACTACCTGACATCTACCTGACATGTGGCTCTCCGTCTCTGATTTCCAATGTAATTAACCCCATGACACATGTTGCCTGCACCTATGGTACAGGAATACTGAGTGAGGAGCACAGGTGGATGGGCCATGAATGGTATATGAATGAAAGTTACTCATCTTGAAATGTGTAGTGATGTACATCGCATAGGCCTCACTTCCTGAGTGGAGTACATCCGTTTGCATTGTTCCAGTTCTTGTTTCAGTGGCCAGTGGAGACTCTTGCACATTCTCTTGCTCATCCTGTTTCAATGCTGACACATACATGCATCTCTCCATATGTATTTGATAGCTTCTAAATAAAATTGTTCATGTTTTGTACAATCATGACAACATTTGTTCCTTGGCTTGGTAGTAGCATCATTGGCACCAGGTATGTAGGTCCTTCTGCCTAGTGGTGGTGTGGATGTGCTGCACATGGTATCACACACTGTGCATCTCCTTGTAGAGATTGGCAATTCCCTTGTTAATGGACGTATTTGAATCCAACATGTTTGCCAATCCATAGTAGTATGACATTATGGTTGATGGCAGATCATCTTTCTGGAAATAGTTAATGCTAGAGACGCAAATCCCCTTATGTGGTAGAGCCCCTGCAATGTGAGCCTATCCTACCTAAATGACTAGGGGCTAGGATGTTCCAAAAAATGGACAGGTTACATTTAACATGTGCTCACAATCTGTGGTTGGGTACAGTTTCAAGACTTTAATAGACAGAAACCATCACTAGAACATTATCAAATTTAGCTTCATGTAAAATATTGTGAAGGCGATGAGTATGCACATAAAATCAAAAGGCATGCATTATTTGTATTTTTGTATTTGTATTTATTTAGTATTTATATAGCGCCTTAATCCAAAGCGCTTAACATAGCAAACAAGTATAAAACGGCACAATAGTAGACAAATGAAGCTTGATATTGGGAGCCTGGGATCAGCCCTGCTGGATCAGATCAAGTTGCAGCGATCCGCAGAATAAGGAATAGGTAGTGATAGAGCGTAGAGAAAGAGGAAGAAGATTCCAGTGCAGGGGGGCAAGGTGAGCAAGTGTGCCAAAGCCTGATTGGGCACAGGGAGGGGCTGGAACTACAAGACGAAACTGAGAACTAGAGCGAAGGGAGCGGGGAGGGGAGGAGTGTAGAATGAGACCAGTGAGGAAAGCTAATCAGGAGTAAGACCATAATGTGACTTAAATACCAAGCAGAGAAAATTACATTTAAGCTGTGCATGGCAAGGAAGCCAGCCCAGAGTGAGAAGAGCAGAGGATATTGATTCACATGAGGTCAAACAGAAGACTACCCGAATAGCAGCACGGAAAACAGATTTTAGAGGAGCAAGTCGAGAGACTGGGAGACCAAAGAATGTGGTGGAACAGTCAAAGAGACGTGAACAAATTAGAGAGGATATAAGTAGCTTAGTTGTATCAGAAGTTAAGAAAGAGCAGACTATTGAAATTTAAATAGATGATAACAGCAGGCACGAGAAGAGATAGAAATATGACGTTTAAATGCTAGGGTGGAGTCAAAGTAGAGTCCCAGATTGCGAGCAGTAGATACAAAGAAATGTTGAGAAGGAGGAAATGAAATGAATGGAGGGGAATAGGAGCAAGTGGCATTCATCTAATACCATAGCACAATAATAACCCTACCTTATTAACCTTATTTAGATTCTAGGATTACAATAAACATACTGTATCAATCTATTTTACTTATGAACTGACCTATTTATTTGACATGCATTATAATTACACAATGTGACGATATAAATTGGCATCGGAAAATAAAAGGATTTTATTAAGAACATCACTGTCAGTCAGTACTAAATCAAAAACTGAAAACAGGTTCCTGTTCCACCTGTATCATTGGTTTATGGTGGAAAACAGTCTTCTTGGTTTAAGATGTAAAGTATTCTCAAATTATAAATAAGGCTCCTGGTTTCATGGAATTTATTTTGCAGTGATTTCCATCTGTATTTATCCATATTAATTTTTTTGTGGTAATTTTTCTGAAGGTATCCACATTTTTATTATTCGTCGTATAGAAAGCTAAATTTCAACCTGTATTTTTCTGCATTTGCTCGAATGAAAAAAATGTGTACATTAAAACACGCACCCAGCCATACAGGACACAAAAGGAACTGGGTTATTCCATTTCAATGTCGGCTGCATTTTTACCATAACAACACATGGTTACTGCTGACATAAGATACGTTGTCAGTAATTTAAAGACATGTAATACTATTTTTCTTACATCTTGTGCACTCTTCATGCTGCCATTCTACAGTGCGATTCACCTGCAATGCATGATTGACAGCACAGAGAAGCAAGCAGTAAGACCTCCTTTTCAGTTTTTTTTTTCATTTTCATAAATACAGACAGAAAGCAAATTGAATTCAATCTCTATGTGTAAAAATCAATCAGTAAAAACTATAATTATATAACAATGTGCTTCTGTGGCAGTATGAAAGCATGTTATATTGTATGCTACAAGCATGAGCTCAGTTTTATAATTGCCCGTAACCTATTCTAAAATCATCAGCTTTGGTGACTAGTTTCAATAGCTAAGCACTATGAATAATCTCAATGCAATAAAACAGTGTAAATGCTTGCTGCTTTGCGCTCTTTGGTCTAAACAATAAGCGTTCAGTTGAAAACCCCAAACGAGCCATAGTATGCCGTATCCTTCAGCGTTCCTGCTAGCTTTGGCACACTTATGCCATTACCCCTAACTGGTTATTCACTGCACACGAAAACTCAATCATCTCATGTTAGAGCGAAAACATGGTGCTAACAGCTGACCTACTTTGCTCAGATGTAGTCATCTCTGGATATCTCTTCATTACTATAGAATGTCATGTGTTCCATTTCTCATGGGTACATCAACACTTCTTAGGCTTTCTGCTAAAAGGTCATTCGCTTTTTCTTCTAATGAGCTTGTAAAGTTCATGCATACCAGCCAGTTGACATAGCCCTTCTACGAATGCCAGGATGCCATCTCCCCCATGATGTATTGAAGAACAATATGCCACTCAATTGCTTGTCACTGGCATTTAGTTTGGTACAATGTTGTCTTCTCATTTAACATACCAGCCTGTCAGGTCCGCTTGTTTAGAGTAGAAGCCAAGTCGGAGTTCATCCCTGAAACGTGGATGACTGCCCATTGCTACTTGAGGTCTTTTGCTCAGATGTTTTTTTTTAGAGCTTAAGATAGCATTAGCAAAAAATAAGGAATTTGCCTCACTTACAGAACTCGGTGACCAAGGTCTCAGCTGCCCTGTTTGATTCAAATTGCATGTGTTGTAACTCCGGTCTTCCTCTATGTAATATAGTTCTAGATTGCATGTGCTCTGTCATTAATTATCTAGCAATCATGTAGTAAATACAAATCCCCAATGGCGCCATTTATGGATGTATATACTAGCTTTCGTTTTCCTAAAATAAACACTATGACCATCTCTCAGCCTGGCTCGCAAAGCTTTGTATTCGGACACACATTCAGAACCTTTCTGTCTCTAAGTTAGTTCAGTGTAAATGAGCCATTGGAAAAACATGCACCTATATACATTACACAGTAGTTCCTGTGGATGTGTGATGAAGCAGAACAATCCATGTAATGTATGCTCATCTGATCAAAGCATTGTAAGTGCATTCCTTTAAATAGCATCCAAAGCACTTCTAGGTGCAATAGGCTTCAAATGGATGCTTTAGAATGCTTTTCTAAGAAGATAATTGAGGCACTCACTGGTGGCACATATGCTCTCATTCCAGAGATATGGAAATGTATGACACAAGGCTCCTCCACGGGTTCTTCTGGTGCAGTTCTAGTAGTGCATGCTATAGGTGCCTCAGATTCCATCTCCTCATCCCATGGTAGGTTTAGGGGGCATGCGGAATGGTTGAAGGGTTGATTGTGAGAGTGGCAGCCTGCCTAGTGGTGAACTCTCACCTTCGGATGTGTCAGTTACCACCGTTAACATTTTCCTTTATTTCCTTGCAGCCCTGGACTGGGATGTTCCATCGGGCGACCTATGCACACGGTAGTACTGGGAAGGATAAAGGAGTCTGGAAAGAATTTGGCACAATGACCCTAGTATTGAGAACAGATTATATTAGCCGCCAAGCAAGTGCCTTACAATCATAGAATATCGAACGTGAAGTCTAGCTCTAGGGAATTGTTTGCTATCCTTATGGAACTTGAGGGTAAGGCAGACCAGAAGGTTCCTGCGGTTGTCTTCAATGAATGGTGTCAAGATATTCAGAACTAAGTTATGGAAAACACTGCAAAACACCAACAGGCAACCTCCTCCTGGAAACCTTTCCTCAACATTACATTACTTGACCAAGTGGCGCTCCCGGCCAGCCATATGGGATCCAGGGATTATCCTTGTTTCTCTTTTGCCCAAGTTATTGATGAAGAATTGCGAGACGTCATTAAAAATCTCAAACCAACTGTTTGTTTAGGAGATGCTTGCCCGGCCCAGATTTGCAAGGAGTGTTTGGATTTTGCCTTTGGTATGTAGTATCTAAGTGGAAAAATGTGTTTCCACTATTAAGAATACTTGGGTTTGAACAATGTCCAGTGGCACATGTAGACCTAATGCTTACACAATGATTTTACAGTATGTTGGAGCGTAGATGTTATATTGCTGCATCTTTAAGGATCAGAGATTCTAAATGGGTGTGCTCTAGCAGTAACTCAAGTGTTAAACAATATTATCTATTTGTGATTATGTATGGCTGAAACTTTGTTTTGTTTAATGTGTGTAATCAGGATGTATTTGAGTTGAGATATGATTCATTGAATGATGTGTGCATAATGTGTAAATGATTGATATATGTAATTGTCGTTATGTATTGTTTAATTAATTGTATTTAAAATCCCAAATTTACGAACCTACTAAATGTGTTCAATGACAACATAAAGATTCAAGCTTTTGCCTGTGAGATGAAACAGGTATCAGTCATCTTCCATTCCAACAACAACCACAGAGCCATTCTTCTGCGGCAACTACCAACCCATCGCAATGATCAACACTGATGTGAAGAGTCAGATGGCAATTTGCCTAATTGATAGGAGTGCTGGGCTAAAAAGCTGATTCATAAAGATCAAGTGGGCTTTGTCAAGTCCTGCCAAACCTATGTGAATACCAGTGACCCAGCAATTTCCTGGAAGTGGCAGCCAGAATAAGCTCTCAGGTGTGTCTCTCAGTATAGATGCCAGAAAGACTTTTGGCAAATTCAGCTGAAGGTTTCTGTAGTTGATATGATCAAGACGAATTTCCCACTTGTGCTTGTCAGTGGATGGATGGTTCTCCACACAGACAAACAAGCTTGAGTGCTGGTGAATGGGGAGCTGTGAGTGGATCTCTGTAATAAGCACAAGCAAAACAAGGTTTTCCCTCTCCCCCGCTCCTCTTTAACCTCTTTCTTGAACCTTTGGTCTCATCCCTGAGACAAACCCTATGTACGAGGGTATAGCAGTGGATTGAACAGAGTACACATTATCATTATATCTAAATAGCATGCTACTGTTAGCTACATAGGTGACCTGTTCTAGTCTAGCCTTCATGAAACTGATTAATTCACTCAACCAGGTGCCAAGTTACAAGATGGATTGGTCAAAAATCAAGGGTCTTGTCTCTGTCTGGTATAATCTAAAAGTCAGATGTGTAGCATTGACCACTGGTATGGGCAGCCAAAAAAACTCACTTACCTTCGAATAATATTTCAGAGGAAATGTAAATATCAATGTAACAAAATTATTGATCATGTTCTTGAGTAGTTTAAATAGGCAATTGAATAATGAGTGTTTTTGGACACTTGTGCATTGTATAAATAGAAACGTGTTTAAGATGATGGCCCTGCTAAAGATCATGTGCACTCTGTAAAAAATGTGGACTAAGACTGGTGCCCATTATTATGTGAAAAAGAAATGCTCAGTAAGAACCTCCTCTGCACAGCAAAACACCTATTTTTCCCTGAAAACGTTTCCTACAACAACACAATAAGGAGATGTTGCTCTGCTCAATATCAAAACTTTGCAAAGTAGCTTCATCATGAGCAGAATGTCTGATTCTTTCAACAAGCTGATCAAGAGACCCTTGGCTTGGTTGAAACGGTCAGGGTTAAGTGAAACGGATCCTCCAGTGAAATACTTCTAGACGGAAAAGCTGGACTGCGAAATACTCCTGGGTTCTGGGGCATACAGGCTGGTAATGGCCCACCAGCCTAAAACAAAAATACAAAGGGAGGCTCAAGTGAAGAAAGGCCTTCAATGAGGGCTGAGGAGTGTTACTAGTCCAGTACTCACCAAACATGGGGGTGATCACTGTACAAACCATTGGGGCTCCCTCCAGGTTGTGAATAGTTTAAAAGTGTTTTTTACAGAAGATATGATATGCTTGTAGTACACGTGCCCAATCGCCTGTCAAAAACAACAAAGATGGCCACCAACAGGGGAAATAGGGCCAACCTGAGGGACTCCACTTTTTACACCACTCATATACAGGTAAAAAATGCACTCAAATTATTAAAGAAGCGTTTTTTATATAACTTGGGAATGTTTGCTCACACCTTCTAACTTATCATCAGGAATGCAACTGGAGTATGCAAGGTTGTGGGAAACTCAGCTGCAGCATTTATATGAGGGGTAAATCGCAACAAACATGTTTTTTCTCAGATGTCATATATGCGAAATTCCACATTTCTTAGATCAACAAAATGATTAATAACGCTTGGAACTGGCATGTCAAGTCACTATCAAGCCTTCGAGACTACGAATGTGCCCTCTGGCTCGTAATGGTATGAAATATTAATATACTTTTAAAATAACAATTTCACAACATAATTTACATTAAATATTAATGTTTGGAAAAATCATAGTGCACAAAGTGGTGAGGGCAAGTTTCAATCTCACATCTGGTGGTTGATCATTTTTATTACACTTACCTTTAATTTCCGTTGTGAATATGCACTATATGTATCCTATTCTATAATATTTCCATCCCACAGTAAAATAGAGTATGACGATAAATCATATACTCCGTCTAATGACCATATCTTACCATTTTATATTTCAAATATGTTAGCAATCTCTGTATACAGTGTACTGGTCCATCGTCCTCATGGGACTCCATCTTTTATCATGCTTGAAAACATTACAGGGCTTTTTCACCCACATCCTCCTTAACTGCCTTTAATCACACGTCACTACTTCACTACAGGACTTCCTTTAACAATTGTTGTGTGGCGGACTGTGTTTGTATTTGGGAATTACTTTATTTTGATTGAGAGTTGTTAACTGAACAAGGTTATTCCCTACATTTGCGCACTTGAACTTTTTATATGTAGTAATCTTCGCTGTTTTTTTAAAAATATGTTCTTTTCACAGATTGCCTGTTTTTTCACTGTTACGTTTGTGTGTGCGTGTGTGTGCACGTATGTATATTCAGCGCATGTCATCCGTGCTTATGATAATTTTGAATGTAATTCATGTTGTCTTGGCATTTTGTGGTCAATGTTATTCTGAAAATTGCCCATATACTTTTTTTGCATGTGTGTTTGCCACGGGCATTGGTCATCTATGTTATTTAGGCCTATTCTGTTTAACTTGTTTCAGCAGTATGAGCCTTGTGTGTTGTTTGTGGCTGTTGTCTGTGGCTTTTGTGTCCCGTGGTTGCATGTTCTTGGTAGGGATTGATTGTCCTTGAATCAGATTCCCCTTCCAACGAAGTGGAAACAGGGGCATTATCATATTAAGGCTGAAACCAAATGAGAATTTGCAAACACATAGTCCAATCTGTAGAAGGAGGTGTGTGATAAGAGATAAAGTGTACTCCCTTAGATCTGGATTGTCAAGAAGGCAGGTGTCACTAAGATTAGTATCCTGCAACATATTCAAAACAATTTGGAAGTGGATTTCTGATCCAGAGCAATATCGCAAATCTGAATGCAACTACGACTCACAATTATTTGGTCAAAATGATGAGTAATTTATGTATTCTTTAAAGAATTCCAGAGGTTAGGTTCTAAACATGTCGAGCCATAGATGTTTACTATGGTTTCTGGAATATCATCTATGGTAGCGTCCACTAAAATCCATCTACCTTCTGTGTCTGATTCTACATTAATCCATTGAAACTGTCTTTTTTCACTACTGGAATAGCAACCCTGCCTCTCCTTTGTACCTTTGTACTGCAGAAGAGAAGTATAGATAACCTGCCCACTGTTTCTTAAGATTGACATTTCCTATATTACAGTCAAGATGGGTTTCTTGGATGCAAGCAATAGCCCTTTTATATTTTGACTGGTATATTAGGATTGTTTGTCATTTAATTGGGTGATTTACCCCTTTAACATTTCAGGAAACTACTTTAAGTTGTTTAATTACAAGCAATAGGTGGCATTATCCAACAATAAGTAACCTCTGCACCACAAAAATAGAAAAAAGAATAATTGTCTAAATACATATTCAGGATAGAGGAATTGCGCATATAAGGAGGGAAATAAAACATAAATAAGGGATAAAACATAAACAAAGACACAAATAATATACAGAGCAATTATTGACAGCTGACTGATACACAAGCAGCTGTTAAAATGATATCCTATAACATGGGTACTCCATTGATTAAGATGCTTCCTTACCTCAATTGGCAGTCCCTCAATCTATCCCAATAGAGAAAAAGTACATTACTCAGTAGAAAATGGAGCACAAGTTTTACATTAACTATTGGCAATGAGGTCTATGCACCTGTAGTAGGATTAATGTATCCTCCCTAGTAAAGGGCTGTAACACATGTATGTTACAATCACTACATTATCGAGATCAGTAGTGATGGTCACTCCACTAAATGGGACAGAGAATGTTTGGATAATTTAAAGGGGGATCTGCATTTGCCTTTTGATTTGTCTTGCTGGTTGGTTGCAGGAATTGAAGACATTATTTCAGCTCTTTTACGCGCAGTATTACATTTTTTTTAATGTATTTTGAATACATGTATAGTTAGGATGTACATTGTGGGTTTCCAACAGGGAGTAGTTATTCATGAAAGTACAGAAGTCATTTTCATAGCATTCCATTTTCTTGGGGACCAATGACCGAGTGAATCTGAACAAATCCCCTGGTTCATAAAATTATCTGTCAGGACCATTGGGGACTGTAAATATCATTTTTGCCAGTTCAACCAGACCATATCTTAGGTCTAATTTCTTAAGTAAATATCTGAGATCAAGGAATTTGTTCCCTTTATTTTGAGTTTCTTTGGAGTAATCCGGGGAAAAAACAATATTTTGTGTTCAGAGAAGAGTAATGGTTTTGATTCTTAGTTTCTGACAGAACTTAGTGAGCCTGTTGATGCCGTAGGAAGCAGGCTATACACGGTCTTGAGGATGTACTATTAGCAATGAAGGAAGGTTTGACTGTATGAGCTCTTTTAGTTCCTGAGGCAGGTTAAAAGTTAAGTTCAATGTTTTAGGGATGCACTTTTCCAAGAATTGTATAGGATTATCTCCTTCTATTCTAATATCCACAGTTTAAATATGTTCTTCTGTTTTGTCAAATCTGTTTGAGAATTCTTTAAAATCAGCCTTAAAAGAGTAGAAATCGTATTGGATTGCCAAGGTGCTTTGATCTAAAGAATTGATACAATTACGAATTGTAGTTCTAGGATCATTTCCTCCAGGATAAACTCTAATGGTTATAGTTAATTTGTGTCTTGTCTTTTGACTGGATCCTCCTTTGCTGTAGTGGGTAGGCTATGAGAGGAGCCAGAACTGTAATAGGACTCCCCACTTTTAAGAACGGTGGCCATGGACAGACTAGAAGGTGGGCCAATATCCATGACCCATGACATCCATTGGTTGACAAGCATTACGGCGAAACTTCTAACAAAGGTGAGATTAGCGTGGGAAAGGGATCTGGGGGAATTGGAGGATGGGAATTGGGAATAAGCGTTAGGTGTGCTTAGGTGTGGTTAGGGCTGGCGATAGACTCAAAGCTAAGGACTATACATTTTAAGATGTTTCACATGGTATAATATCACCCACAGAGGCGGCTGCATACAATGGGCAGAAAAAATATCCCTGCTGTCCCAAATATAAGTCTGGGACGGTCACATACTTTCACATGGTTTGGAAATGCCCCAAGGTTATCAAGCTATGGAGTCAAGTGATTGGAGTTCTTAATACATTAGTGGAAGAGGATCTAGAGTTGGACCCAAAGCTTGCAATTTTGGTCATATGGGGGAAATCCTTGCTAACAGGTTATGAGAGGCAGCTGGTGGGGCTGGCAATGGCATTGGTGAAGGGGTGCATTACAATGAAATGGGGGAGAAGGGCCGTCCATGGAGATGTGGGAAGATTGGATTACAGGTGAATGAGCTTGGAGAAGCTAATATACAAAAGTAGAGAATGTCTGCAAAAGCATGATAACATCTTGGGAAAAAGGATGCTAAGGGAACATGAAGAAGAGAGGAAGGAGGTTTTTAACAGAGAAGCAGCTATTAGACTGCAGTGTTTGAGCAGAGGGAGGGTGAGTTTCACAGGGATGTTGGGGGTCGGAGGAGCAGGTGGGAAGGTGAAAGAGGGATACAGGATATATAGGGGCTGATGTAGGGGTGGCGAGAAGAGGGAAGAAGAGAGTAGGAAGCAGGAGGTTTGGGGTAGGGGGTTGTTTAATGCTACGTTTGTTACAAAAATCATGTAAGATATGTCTAATGGCGAATATATCGACTAGAGGGGGGAACGTAGAGGAGGTCTATACCTTCCCTTCTTACGGCAGTCAAATAGATATGGTAGCTAGGTCCAATACCCCACTCTCCTGGTCAACATTGTAAAGATCAGGATTATTGTCTGTTCTGAATTAATTCACAGTCGGTTGATGTCTCTCTCTCCATAACACAAGAAGCAGGTTTATTGCCAGGATGGCTGGCTGCAAGAAAATTATGGCTGAGAATTAATCTATTAACACTCCTCTCAGTCATCCCAATCAAGAAAGGCACCAAGCTAGGCTGCTCCTTTTTCTGTCCATGCGATTTTACATTGAAGTGGAGCCACTAATCAGAACGCTGATGGAGGACACTGGCTGCAAAGGAGTGACCACTGTACAAAATCCTACAGTTTGCAGATATGCTCCTGATGGTAATCAATCCAGATAGAACCCTCCCAGAGATCTTGGTACACTGAACAATTTTGGCCTGACCATTGGATTCAAATCCAACTCGAACAAAATGAAAGTCATGACGATGTCCAAAGACGATATAGGTCACCAGACTTTTGCAGTGGTTGGATGGAGAAGTGACTTACTTAAGAATTTGCTTTCCTAAGCACATCAGAAAAATAGGGACAGCCAATTTCAAACCCATACTCAAGATGATTTTAACAGATTGTGACGGCTGGCATAGACTCAATCTTGAAATATGGGGGGTGAACAATTGATTGAAAACTATTGTGTTGACTTAGTTGCTTTATGTGATACCAAATCTGACAAAACTGATCAAAGAATCTATTTCCATAAAAATGGCCAAGATCTTTACCAAATTCATCTGGGAAGGTAAGAACCCTTCACTTTCAATCCAGACGTTGGGCCTACTCCGCACTAGTGGAGTGTTCAGGCTCCAAAACATGAGAAACTATAAAAGGTTCCTGATCCTACAACAGGCATCCAGTGAGATAGGAGCATAAGAAAAAGACACCCGTTTTGAGTACTGGTCAAAAAGTGCCAGTGACACTCCCCTAATTGAACTAGCTATCAAAGGATACAAGAACCTACACCAAATGGTTTGTCTATTCTCTCCTACAACTACCAGACAGAATGTTCTTAGAAGGTCATACCGAAACGACCCACGTTCTTCAAGCCAGGCCAGGCTCCTTATCAGGTTCAAACCATGAATAACTAAAAATGGCAAACATATATATTGGCTATATATTGGCCAGAATGGGTGACCAAAGGTACCATCCAAATAAGTTACATAATGCTAGAGCACATGGTAATTTCATTGCCTCCACTGAAAGAGTTTTTTAATCTGGAGTGTGAGACTTGTGGAAATATCTGAGACTTAAGGCTCTATTATAATCATTAAGGCTACTCTGTGAGGATAGTTCACAGGCCGCATGTTCTCCTTGAGAACAGGACAATGCTGTGCAATATGAGTTTGATCCTCGATTTAGCAGCTAGAAGCTGAAGGGGTCCAGCATAAAGTTCTACATGAATTACCAATAATAACAATAATAACAATAATGGATTTGAAACCTTACTACTTACACTGAGTATTTGAGGCATGATGGGCTTCTTAAAGATCTCTAAGATAAAGAAACGGCTAGGACCAACAGGGAAATCCGCTTGGAGACAGATTGCTCTGTATGGGAAGTAAACTCTGGGGAATATTAACAATCATCAATGGGACTCAGCTCTCAATTCCATTAGCAGGGTCAATGTACACGTATAATCATGTTGGCAACAACAACTGATTTGTTTGAGACTTCATTGGATGCCTGTCATATTGCAATGTCTAGGATTGACGGACACAAATGGGTATACACAGAATGAGATCCCTCACACATATACTGGTTGAGTGCCCAAAGGTGAGGCCCTTCTGGGAAGAAGTGTATGGAAGTATTAACTTAGTGACAGGTTTGGGCATTAAGATAAGGCATTGATGCTATCCTTAAACTAACTGGTCAGACTAATGGGATGACTGACTTCAATAGACTTTGGATACAAAAGGAACTAGCAAGGGCCATTTGTAGAATCCTGGAAATAAGAAACATCAAAACCACGGAACAGATCTCATGTAAAATGTGTAGAACCGATCCAGTACAGAAAAAGAAAACTGTTGAGGGGCTTCTGAGATCTACATGACTGAACCTAGAAAGCCATATGTTTGGCCACGTTGCTTATATTGGGACTACCTATTTGCTCACAACTTTGCCCACATCCACCTCCTTCCCCATGCCTTGTTCCCTGTTTTTGCCCCTTCGTTACAGCTATATGAAGTGGATGTGCCCAATTGAATGAGGATCGGCAGCCTGGGGTGCTTCCTCCAAGTCTTTAGCGTATGCGATCCCTAACTGAGATGTTGCATTCCGAGGCAGTATGTTTGATTTATATTCACAATTAATGTGATATTGTATGGCTCTTTTATGAACAATAAATAAAAACATATTGAAAAGAAAATAAACAAATATACTGAATCAGAGAGTTATGTACAAATAAGAGAGAAAACAAAGATGAGTGATTGCCCAGATTCTTTTAATGCTTCTCATAGAGTTCTAAATCTTCTTTGCTTCCTAGAAGTAAGGGAGGAGTGAGACTTCTAGTGGCAAATGCATGAGAACCAAGACTGCATGTGGCCACTGCTTTAAGGTTTCCATAGACCACTCCCAGAAACAGAGATGCCATGGGACAGCAGTGGGTACTGATGCTGATATTGGCCCAACAACGGGTGAGTGGAACCAGCAAGTTACAGGGCAAGCTGGGCACTCATCAGACGATTGGCTTCCTAAATTTGGCCTGGTTCCAAAATTATGCATGTGAGTTCATCAGGCTCACAGCATGACAATAGTGCAGATCAGATGTCAGGAATAGAAGAACTGCCCTTTTGCTGATACTGACATCAATCCATGAACGAGAATTTCAGTGGGGAATGTATCTGGAAAAGTACTGCTGTAGAATGGAGATGCAGCCACGCCTACTCAGGAACATGCACATTATTTGATTCTCTACTGTGTAATACCCAAGATTCATTTACTTACCGGGAAAGCCTTCCAGTTTGTTCTCTACAACCCTAAAGTTTGTGTTTAAATGTTGAAGGAATAGAGGGTATAAGAGGGGTGTGGGGGGAAGGGGGGTAAAACAGAAAACATTTGAAGGCTAGCAGACAAATGTCACCGAGAAGAGCATAAATCAGGTGACGCGCAATACTCTACCAGACTATAAAGACCCATCAAGGGGTAATGTACATGTATCACTGCATTGTCTTTGTATGCCTTTGATTAATAAATAAAGTTGTTTAAAAAAAAAAGAATGGAGAGGCTTCATGAATGGGGTCATGGATCTCATAGGATATTTGAAGATGTCTGCAGGTGCCAGTTAGGCAGTATACATAAGAAGCTATGCTAGTTGTAGTTGGTGCAGGTGCAGCTGCAGGGTGGTATGTAAATGTTTGAGTTTGGGGGCTAGGTGGCCTCCATTATTTGTCTTTTGCCAACCTGTGACTCTCCCATGCTGTATCAAATGCTTCTCTTTACTTTTCCATTTGAGTTTGGACCGAAGTTGTATCTAACTGTTTTTCTGCTACGGGATACAGTGGACATTGTAAAAGCCATTTGATAGTGCGGAAGGTCTCAATGTGCTTTTTCTGCCTCATGGGATAGGATACATTCCACGCTGCTACCTAACAAATGATGGCCTTCCTCACAGTTCATATACATTGACCAGTGAACTGCGAGGAACATTGTCCATTTGGGCAATGAGTGATCAGCTCCCGTACTCAGCGCCAGTACCCACCGTATGGGTGGTGGTTCCCTGTACGTACTCTTTTTTTCTTTTCCTTTGGCATGCTTTGGGAAGATGGAGGTCTTTTGACTTCGACACAGCTTAATGGTGGGGGAGGAACCAATGAGGTTTCTCAGAAGGAAGGCTGAGTCCATTGATATACTCCCGATTTCCGTGGTCTGACCCACCTCCACCACCTTATGCCAATTTTAAATGACTTCTGCAGAAGACAGAGAATGCAGCAAGCATTTCCTGTCACCTCTTCCTGTCCTCACCACTTACATTCCCCAGTCTCGTTTTGTACACCACCTAGGAAACGGAAAAGACAGTTTCCTGTAGCCCCCATTCCTGTAGCCACTTTGACAGCCAAGAATGTATGCTGGCTGAGAAGAAAGAGAGGACACGTCTTCAAGGTACGTATTTTAACATATGCAGAAACACACGCGTGGGCATCTGCAGGGTAATGAAGCGACAAGCAGGTTAACGTCTTTACATGCAAAACTCCATTCAATAGAAGCAGATCAGACAGGAGTGCCCAAAACATAAAGAGGGAAATGGCAAACACTGAAAAATTGAAAGAACAAAACACATCTCTGATGTCTGTTAATGGAGCAAAACAATAAGCTGCTGTAGCAAATGGTAAAGTTGACATAGGACAGAAGGAGAGGCAATTCAGCAAATGCATTAATAAAATACACAACTTGGAATCTTGACACACTTCTCATGCATATCCTCAGTTTAGGCCAGTTCAGTAAGCTCTTCACTGAATTAGTTTGCTGTGTTGCAAGAGAGCAGAGTATTTCAAGTCCAGGAAGAGTTACAGGAAAAGCTGGGATACTTACTGTTAGACACATGGTCAAAAGGTCCATATTCCACTTGTCACCAGTATACAGAAAAACAGAATCTCCCATGCACTCTCTTATGGTAAGAGAAACAAGCACAGCCATTCATAAGTCTCCCAGGTTTCCACAATCTAAACCATTCTGCAGTGATACAATTTGGCCCTGTGTTTCCTTTCAGACAGGATATAGCCTCAGGCGAACACCATTAGGCTTGCAATCAATCAATTCTTGTTACTTGGATGAAGGTGTCAAAGAGTAGCAAAGATTGATTTGAAAATGGCCCAACGCAGCCCACCACATGAGAAGGTTTAAAGGCTTATTTTGAGGGCTAGTTTACATATTTATACATAGACCACTGCTATTACCCAAGGTCCCACTTACGGTTACTTCAGTGTTTTTTAATGCACTATAACATTCCTTTAACCTAGCATTTTCATATAAAACTGCACTAAATTTTTGTTTTCGTTCTCCTTTGTTTTGTCTTTGGTCAAAGAGGCTTCAATTGCATTGCCAATGTCAACTGTGGTGATCTAGATTGACACCAGTCGAGAAGTGCACCCCCATCTTTTATAGAATGCTTGCATGAAATCTTTCTCATGCAAGATCTGATCATGTATGATGTTTTGAAAATCACATCCAGAGGCTAATCCTACGTAACAGTGGTGGCAGGGGTAATAATGAACACATCTACAAATGGTCCAACACTGTGTATTAATTATTTAGACAGTGGGCTTAAATCTCAAAAGTGTGCAATGGATTTCATCAAGGAAAAGAAAGACATGTGATGTGGCTGACAATGCTGTTTTACTAAATCCATGGAAAGCTACACTTTCTACTTAAAGAGACCGGTAGCAATGTGTACATTCTGTTCAATATAATACCTGATTGTGATCCCAAAAGCTCCAGTGAAACCAAGCTTCTTGCATTTATAAGAAATAAAAGAACTCCCCTTTTCCTCATCCTAAATGGCAGCAGGGAGAGAGAAATGCCTACTGGGTTTAAGGTGAACATGGTTTTGCCATATAACTGCCCTAGACATATGGACCATCCAGAAGTGATACTCATTTCTTTCAAAACAATCAAGATTTTTACTCACAGGGACGACTTGGATTCTCTGTGTGACTTATTGAATATTGGACTCATGACACCCTCACAGAGAAGATTTAGACTCTCTGAGGATAGTTGTTTGCATGTGAAGAATTGTTTTAAGTAGAATTGAAATGCAACACATTCCTTTGAAAAAATCATGCAGTCTATTTAAGACTGACTGCAGTTAATGTAATAGCACATTGTAGCTGCAACGACAAGTTCAAACATGAATTGCATTGAAAAGATGATATATTTGTGTTCCTCCAAATTTCAATATTACTGAATCACACAGTTTTTTCATAACATTTTGGGCAATTGTTTTCTGTTCAAATTGATGAAGGTGCTTTTGTCTTTTCATATGTCTACAGCCATTAGGGCTCAGATTCTTTTCTGTTTCTAGTTTGTTTGGATCCATTTTATTTTCTCTGTTGTAATTTTTGAACATTTTATTCACTTTCTTGAGTTGACTTTTGTTTCGAAAAATTATGATGTGACTTTCAAACCACTGGGCCTCATTACAATTCTGGCGGTAGTCGTGCCGGCAAAACCGGCATCGGAGTTGCATTTTTACCAGCACCCGCAAATGGGCAAGAACCGTGTCATGCCGAGTTCGGCAGACCCGGTAATTGCCCATTTGCGGATGCCGGCAATAAGTGACTCCCCATCCCCATTTAGCCCCATAGGGCTGAATGGGAATGGGACGTCAGATGCACTCAGAATGGTTCCAGTGCATCCGACGTGCTGTGCTCGCGGGCTGACAGGCGCCCGTGAGCACAGCTCGTAATATGGCGGTCCAGGAACTACGGTACCGGCATGCTTACCGGTACCGTAGTTCCCGGACCGCCATGCTTGTAATGAGGCCCACTGTTTTGTATTCACGATCAATCTGCAATTTTAATAAGTCAATAAAGTTTTCATGAACATTCTGCACAGGACTTTTTCCTTGTAATAACCAGTTACAGGCCAGCACTCAACAGAATTCGGCCACATCATTGTCCTTTATCAGCATAACATAACAATTCCAGTGCCTCCCTATGCCGTAGTTACCCAGTGTGATATCCAGTATGTAAATGATTAATACATAGGGCCTCATTTCGAGTCCGGCGGTAGCCGTGCCGTAAAAACCGCCAGGCTGCCGCCGGACCCATATTACGATTCCGCATGTGATTGCCGGAATCACTGGGGCACTAGGGCATTACAACCCCGGTGACCCGGTAATTCTGGAGGCGAAATACTGTAAATCCAGGACTCCATGGGGATGGGGACCATGGAAACACTGGTTCCGTCTATGACAGAGCCGGTGTTTCCATGTCCGCCTGCAGGCGGGTGGTGTTAAACGACACCTCCCGCCTGCAGGACTCTGAATCAGCCGGTCCGGAAACAACGGTGGCAGAGGTTTTATTTATTTATTTATTGTGTTCTACAGTACAAAAGTACTTTTAACACAGTGTTTAAAATACAAAATTATTTTAACGACTCAAACATAATTCAGATTTCAGATTTCAACACATGTAAAAAATTTGAATTTTAAAATTCATGCAAAAATTCGAACATTAAACATTTCATCCTACTAAAAAAGTACTGCAGCGTTCTTGAAAAATTCTAAAACATGAATACTCAGACTTAATTCATTACAGTTCAAAATCCTCCTCCACAGCTCGTCTTCAGAGGAGTAACCTAGCCCTGATAAAAACTGGGATCTTATAATTTCCAAATTAGGACAGGCCACACACAGGTGCTTTAAAGTCTCAATCTGGCTTTTACAATGGCGACACAGTCTCTGGTCTCGTGGGATTTTAAGACGCCGGCCCAATGTTTCATTAGTTAAAACCAAGTTCAACCTGATTCTTAATATTTGGGTCCTAAAACTTCTCGATGTGTGTTTTTTCAGATAAGGTGCTGGTACCTTAAAGCTTTTACAAGACCACACAAAATGATCACCAAAGCATTTAGAGTCCATAATCGTACTTCTCAAATTTGACCAAACGTATCTGTACCATCTTAACTTGGCTACTTTTGGAGTGAGCCCCAATTCTTCAATAGAAATGTCTGCGCATTGAAGCATTAATTCACAGCTCGAGACCCAATCCATAAAGACCCTACACCCCCCCTGAGACCTCACCTGATTTAACTGGTCAAAGACTGAAGCCACAGGGAGATTCAGAATATTTGTAAATAGCTGGAGTTTACCCCAGTCTACCATTTTCTGAAAGGGTAGCTGTCCCAATTCAAACAAAATCCCTACAAGGGGAACTGACTGTGATAATTGGAGTAGACCTTTCCATAAAACTCCCTCCAGTTTAGGCCAGTCTAAAAACGTACTCCTGATTTGGGTACCAAAAGTAAGTTTTGGAAATAATTGCTGTTTATATAGTTTCAAAGTTGGTAAAAGCGAATATCTGCCAAATTTACCATCAAATATTCGCAGCTTCCCAAGTGCCCCTAGGAATTTTACCGTAAGGTCCTCTTGGGGTTCTGGCCCTGAAGCTTTATCATACATTACTAAGCCTAAGTACACACATTTTTTCACTACTTCTAATTTGCCATTTTTCAAAGACCAAGATAATGTTTTGCAACTTTTTCTGCCCCCTTTTATTACAAGCACCTTTGATTTTGCTGTATTTAGTGTTAAGTCTAGGCTCCCCAGGAACACTTCCACCGCTGATAATGCTCTCTGTAGTCCAATAGCTGTTCAATCGCATAGAACGATATCATCCACATAGAGTAAATATTGGATAACCATGGAGCCCAATCTTGGGGGAAAGGTATTTAATGTTCCTAAGTGACCTCCCAACCCCAGCAAATAGAAGCAAAAAAGAAAGGGGGAAAAAACACACCCCTGTCTTAGGCCCCTATTTGTCTTTATCCAGGGTGAATAATTTCCAAGGTCATCAAGCCTGACCCTAATCCTCGTGTCTGTATGTAGGGCCACCAAAATGCCCAATAAAGCAGCTGGACACCCCCTTTCATGTAGCTTTTTCCACAGAAAAGACCTGTTGACCAAATCAAAGGCTTTACTAATGTCTAGAAAAGCAAAAAATACAGGTCGAGATTGAGTCTTAGCTTGGTGCGCTAGTAAGTCTAGAACAAAGCAATTTGTAGCTGTACTCAACCCTTGGCGTAAGCCTGATAGAAACACATCTAAAGATTCGGATTCCAATGCCCATTTTTGCAAAACTTTCAATAACATTTTTGCAAATATTTTATTAGAGGCGTCCAGCAGCGATATTGGCCTGTAATATAAGGGTGAAGACCTGTTGCCTCTCTCCTTTAAAAATCAAAATTAAAGTAGCCGCAGATCAAGTGTAGGGAAACAATTTGTTTACAAGAATGTCAGTAAAAAGGTCTGAAAGCACTTTTGACCAAACCACTAAATTGTCTTTATAAGTCAGGTTAGACAGGCCGTCTGGACCTGGCACATTCGCCCACTTACTTCTCTTTATCAGGTGAATAACATCCTCCAAATCCCATACCATAGCCCTCCTCCATCCCACCTGGGGCCAGGTAACTGATTTGTCCAACCCATCTACCCTGTACAAATCAGAGAAATGCTTGACCCAAGTGGTATCACTGACCGCATGTGCCTGTAAGAAATCTTGGGTTCCTCTCGGTTTAATTAAGTCCCAAAATGTTGCCTTCCTTTCACCCAGTTCCTGTATGTTTGTCATAGACGCCGAACTTCTTCCTTATAACCAACAGATAAAGACTTCTTGAGCTGCCTCACTTCTCGATGCAATTCCTTTTTAGGTACCTGTATCTCCACGTCAAAGGAGTGAGGGCCTTTCATCTTGCTTGTCCCCCGAGTTAAGCCTCTATCTGTGGTTAACCTGCCCAACAACTCCCTCACAGTCCCTGGGAATCCCTCTGCCGTGCATAAAAGCGCCATCTTATCTACTGGTAGATTTACTATCTCACCCAAAAATGCCTTTGCTATTCTTGGGACCCATTTTACCTTGTTCCTTCCGAATTTATTTCCGCCCTCAGAGAGTCAGGTTCTCTCTTCCTTACCAGACCAAACAATTTAAATATGAGCAGAGAGTGATCACTCTAAATCAGGGGTTTCACTTCTAGGGATTCCCCTCTCACAACTAAATCTTGTGAAACAAAAACATAGCCCAATTTAGTCTTCCACAACCCATTCTGCCATGTAAAGGCTGGAGGAATGCCCATTTGTATATTGCCATTCACAATTTTTAAATTCCATGCCTCAAATTCAGATACCACTTATCTTCTCAACATTCTGTGTTGAAGTCTCCAACAATTATCACTGAGTCCCTGTCCACGGGAAACTCACCCAATAATGTGAATGACATAACTGTCAAGGCCTCCTCCAATTGTTCCTTTATCAGACTAAAATAAATGTTTACCAAAAAACATTTACTTGTAGGCCCCCCCCATTCTCCTGCCATTCTAACAACACAACCAAAATGTCTGGCCTGTCTGTTTCAATTGTCTGCATGGTAGCTCCCAAAGACTGCTTAACGGCTGTTATATGTCCATACTACAGCCTTCCCTTAACTCCCGGTTGGGCCTTAATATATGTCGTATCAAAGCCATCTATTATTGGTATGTCCTGCAGGAATGTTTCCTGTAAGCAAATTATATGGAATGAAGAAAAGTGGTCATGATTATTTATAATGTTCTTATAACCTCTAGAATTCCACGTAATCAATGACCAATTAGACCATCATGTATGTTGTGAATATCTCCCCCCCCCTTGGACAACCCCTCTCCTAATTGGATCTCGAGTGTAACCTCTAGAGCAATAGATCTCCTTATTGCATCTGTCTCTTTCGTCTTCCATCGTAACCTTCTTTGCTTGATAAATTGGCGCCAGACTTGACAATATCGAAGGCCCTGTATCGGTTGCCTCAAAACCCAAAGCCAGAAAACGCTCTCTTTCAGCCATAAATATTTCTTTTGTTAAAAGAGACCTCAGGTGGAGTTTCACTGTGTCTAGACAATCATCATATACAAATTCAACTGCTCTAATGTCCCCTGAAGACATCATTCTCAAATTAGGAATTTCCTGCCTTAGAGCCAAAATATAATGTCTGTTCAATGGGTACCTGTTAGAACTTTCAAAGAGCCGAGTCAAAAAGATACATAAATGGGCGTCTTCCACGATCGATTTTTGTAAGGGGTTAGCCTGTTGATGAGATGACCATTTTTTAGGTGACCCTCTTTGAGTATCCTCCCTACTCACCGGCCCCCTGGGGGCTTCCACAAACGTACTTTTTGGTTCACCCAAACCTACTTCTTCCACTGTCCTGGATGGAGGCAATGGCATGGTCAAGTGAACCTTAGACGAAGGCGGTACCCCCGTAGATTCTTTCACTACCACTGGTTTTGAAAAGAATCACATAAAGTTTACCCACCTTCGGTGATTAGGTTTTTAGGCCTTCTTTGCAAGATTTTCTACCGGTCCACACAAGGGAACCACCCTACCCTCCTCTAATACACAACACTTTCCCGTAGCCTTCCCATCACCAAGATCAATATTAATCAAGTCCTCGGGGCCCTCAACCTTCCCACCGTCTGAATCCTCCCCACCCATTGAATATACTGAAATATCACCTAAGTCAAAAGAAGGACTGTCCTCCTCCTGTGTATTTTCTAGTGCTGGTGAAGCCTTACCAGCTTCCCTAAACACTGCCATTTCTTTGATAGATGCTCCTTTCTTAATTTTAAAGAAATCTCTTTTCTTCTGTTCTAACACATCCCTGTCAATCTGCATATGTCTATCCATTTCCATCCTTAAATTTCGCAAAAATTTCCTAGACCCCTTATTTTGTTGGTTAGGAGGGAGTTTACGATTTTATTTTTTTTTATGATACCCCGAACTGTTACCGGTACCAGAGTTCTTTGCCTTTGGGCTACTACTCAACAGCTTTTTTCCCTATACTTGTGCCTGCCCAGGCATGATACTGATGGGGGTGCTATTTCAGATTCATCAACTTCCGGTGTTAACCGAGGCCCCCCTCCCCTGGGCACCTCATTCGCCACCAAGGCTTCCATGCTACCTACCCCATCCGTGCCATTCCTTTTTTAAATTCAAAGTATTAAAGACTGATACTGCCATTATGTAACCTTCTAATAAATGTACTTTGTTCAAAACTTCCTTCACTGACTTCCTGAGGTCCCAAATTTCGAAGTTCAGTGTATCGTAGCCTCTATCCATAGAGTTCATAATTCTGGACAGAACTGGGAATGATAACTCATCTATTAGTGGCAATTGATCCTGTTGGGGGACTTATTTTGCCCCTTCAAACCTTACTGCCTCAGCCTCAGAGTCTCGACCCCTAGTGGTTACATTACATTTCAATCCCATGTCTCCTTGTCCAACCTGGTCTGGTTCTAAAATACCATAGCCCCGAAATCCGTCCCCCCTACCTTGATTACAACTAAAGTGGTGATGTAGTGGGTTCCCTTTATAACCCAATTCTCTTACCGGAGATTCGGGAATTAACCATTCCTTCGATTTAAAGTCCCTTGACCCACACATTTTTCTGGCTGACTCATACAAGAGCAATGGTGCCAGAATTGAGTTGTCCAAAACTAAATCTCTCTCCACCATCCCTGCCTCGTCTACCATAAAATTCACCTTTGATTCAATGTTAGAAAGGACATGATTTATAACCCCCACCACCTCAGCCACTGAATCCACTTGTTTTGTTGGGTCCTGACTAGTATCCCTCTCTGTTTTGGGGGCTCTCAACGGAGACCCCGATGAAACATCCTCTACCATAGATGGCAATAAACCTCTGTCACCCGATAAAATCATTTGAGGGGATGACGGGAGAGTGATTACCACCTGGGGTGGGCCCCTACCCCTCTACCCGCCTGCTGGGGTGGGCCCCTACCCCTCTACCCGCCTGCTGTGGGGCCTCCTCTGGTATGCTGCCCATACTTCTGAGTGTGACTCCCATTTGCAAAACCTTAGAGAACCCCAATCCTTAGATACTTTAATCAAGAAATCAAAGTATACTCTTGACCAGAGTAAATGCCGGGGTAAAACAAACCCTCAGCCCCAGTCACTGGGACCTTTTCCTCTAAGCAGAAAGCGATTTATGCCTGGATGCAAATTTTAATTTTCCACACACTTTGACACTCCTTCAGTGTGTGTGTGACAACTGCAAGACTGGTTCTTTCAGTCAAAAAAAGTGGTCACCAAATTGGGGAGAGACTTGCTCGCAACCCCAATCTGCAAACTATGACCACGGAAACACAAAATGTCATGAGTATCAGAGCATCTCCATAATATAAAATTATTATTATTATTATTATTACCTTGTAAAAAATAGGAAATTATTTTACCCAAAGAACGCTGCAGGAAGTTAAGACTAATAAATGAATAAAACAGCCTATAAAGGCGCCTACGGATAATTCAGAATAAACTTGAACTGTGTGAGTACCTGCCAGCCACGAGCTCAGAACCCCAGTCACCGGTACTTCTCCCGCTGACCAGTACTTAAAAGTAATTATGCCCGTTTTCTATTACAAGTTTCCTAGGTTTTCATAACATATTATTTCCCAGACCCGCAATTTGTGTGTAGTGATTGCGGGAGTACCTCCTTGAATCAGGACTATCGGTCACGTGGATGTGGGGAGACTTGCTCGCAACCCCAATCAACAGACCAGAGCCCACAAACAACGAGTATTATAAATATCACACAATTTTCATTCTGTGGATCACACAAAACAGAAGAACCACGTGGGGAGAAACTTGCTCACAGCCCCGATGCCGAAAAACAGATTAGTGTCTGCACTTAAACAAGCATAAAAACAGTGTTACAGTTCAGAAAGTAGTCAGAAACTGAGGAGAAACTTGCTCGCAGCCCCAGTGCCGAAAACCAAATTAGTGTCTGTACTTAAACAAGCATTAAAACGGTGTTACAGTTCGTAGAGTAGTCAGAAACTGGGGAGAAACTTGCTTGCAGATCCATGCCGAAAAACAGATTAAAGTCTGTATTTAAACGGCATCAGACCCCGTTACAGTTCCGAGAGTAGTCCGAAACTGGGGAGAAACTTGCTCGCAGCCCCAGTGCTGAAAAGCAAATTAGCGTCTATACTTACTAAACATTAAACAGCGATGCTGCTCGTAAAGTAATCAAAGAATGAATGTTATCTCACAGGTGCGGAGAACGCCCGACAGCTCAAGGAGCCACCTGAGTCCGACTCTCCCCCCCGTCCTGGAGAACAGAATGATACAAGGCAGTCTATGTCCACCAATTCACAGTACCTGCCTCTTTTGTATCCTTCTTTCTTTTTCTGTCGTACTGGAAGCCGGGATGCAACGAAACCCTTATGTTTGTGTGTGAATCAAAATCCGGCTCAGTTGTATTACTGTGTAGTGGCCAGGGAGGCCAGCCTCACAAATGAGTTTATGGACTCCACATAACACTCAAGGCACAAACCCCCAGCACGGCCAAACACGTTGCAAAAGACTTCCTCAACACTTCCGCTACGCTTCGCGTAGCCCGGGCAATTTAAACACCATGGCCCTCATTACGACCCTGGCGGAAATCGTGGTGCAAAATGCACCATGGAGCACGGCGGAAAGCTGCCGATAGCGCCATGGGGGTTGGCGGATTTACCGCCCCATTCCGACCTTGGCGGGGCGGTAAATCCCCATTCCCCATTTTACCCTTCCCCATTCCCAGTTTTGCCCCATAGGGTATAATGGGAGTGGGGAAGGCGTTAATTACGCCACCGTAAAATACGGTGGCGTAATTAACAACAAGGTCCCGTAGCGCCATGGATTTCTCCGCCCGGAAAAACCAGGCGGAAAACGCTCCATGGCACTACGGGAACTCGTAGTAGGGCGGACGGGTCCGCCGCGAATACCGCTGGCGTAAACCCACTCCGCCAGGGTCGTAATGAGGCCCCATGTTCTCAGCGTTCTCAGCGTTCCTTAAAGTGACAGAGCCAATTTTTAGCAAACAGCTAACAAAGACGATCCAGCAGTGTTTCTCCAACGTTCCAAGGGCTCACACTCGCTCAACACTTACCGCCACCGTTCTTTCCAGACCGGCAGGGTCGTAATGAGGCCCATAGTGTTGGACCATTTGTAGATGTTTTCATTAATCCTCTAAGAACACCCACCTAGTCATCTAAACCTTCACCGGGAAGTTGCTTTTTTGAGCGAAAATTAAATCTTGTTGGTGTGTCATCATACCACTGTTTCTGCACCAATACATATTTAACAAAGCTATTTTTACATAACATGGAATGACTCATGGAGGGTAAGAGACAGCTACCATGTCATGCACAATGCACCTGGTAGTCATGTTTAAAACAGGGAGTGGAGCAGTGCTAGTGTAGAAACCTGC
The DNA here is from genome assembly GCF_040938575.1 of Ambystoma mexicanum. Classification (NCBI taxonomy): domain Eukaryota; kingdom Metazoa; phylum Chordata; class Amphibia; order Caudata; family Ambystomatidae; genus Ambystoma; species Ambystoma mexicanum. The sequence continues at coordinate 642,982,943 of NC_090935.1, forward strand.
TTGGGTTTCATCTCAGGTGCGCCTTGCTCTTCCATATGGCTTGTTGTCACTATTAAAAACAGAAGAATGCTAGGGCATAATGATCACAGCAGATGGACAACTAAATCTGAGAGAGGCACTGTGCAGTACTCCCCTCCCCATAAACAGTTCCAGGTTAGAGTGAGCTATAGCCCAAATTTGCAGGATAGAGGTCCCACAGCAAAAGGCCTTAGGCAATAGTCCAACACGCCGAATAGACATTCTGGTATACTTTTCACGTGTAGTAATAGGGCTTTTTCAAGCAAAATATGTTTAATTTGTTTAAAAAGTACCTTACTAACGAATTACTCGAAGCAGAACGCATATGCACGCTTAATGGCTCATCAATGTTGCCATCAGTTGCTACATTAATTGGATCGCTCTGGAATTGGGCTTCATTATCCCTGCAGGAACTGCGCCAAATCAAGCTCACCACGCATTAAGTGTAGGAATAATCACCTCAGTTATCATCAGTAATCCCAATTATGCATTAAACGCATATGGAGCTCATTTTCAATGAGCTCGTAATTTGAGGGTGTCATGGTAGTGCAACGTAAATGGCTCTCTGCCGCCAAATCTTCATCATTTGCATGCTGGAATGCAAATGTTTAAGGCAAACAGTGGCATACATGTGTGTATGCTGCTTTTTGCCCTGCACTTTTGCACTCTCCTGTCCAAAATTAGTAAATGCTTGCCATGCTCGTTTTGGCAACTGGCATTCACAATTAGAATTATAGGGTGCCCAGCATGCTAGCATGTCGGGCAGCATTTCATTTTCATTGTGAACACTGCTTACATGCACCCATGTTAAGCAGTGTTCACAATTACAAATAAACGCTGTCCAACATGCAAGCATGTCGGGCAATATTTAATTATAATTGTTAAAGATGCCTGGCAAGCAGCGTTTACACCCCATAGGGATCGCCAGCATTTACGCAGGCATGAAAATCCATACCGGTGCAAATGCTGGATCATTTGTAAAAGAAGGGAGGTGGCGGAAACACAAGTTACTTTCTGCCCCTCCTCTCCAACATACAAATGAGTGAATATGTGAATCCTTACTCAAGGTAGTTACACCTTTCTTTCACGTTACGCCACTGAAGAACATGAGCTCTTATGTGTTTATAGACAACCACTCCAGTCCAGAGAACAGTCTAAATAGTTTGTGCTTGGTGTGCATGGGTACAAGGCCAGTCCCAAATACCCAATCACTGGATGATTCCAACTGCACATCTGTGCGCAGCACCCTATAAATGTGAAATGTGCCTCTGGAGCACACCCTTGCATTGACGCACTCCAACCGTGTGCCGCTTTATCCTTGTGGATACCAAACCTTGACTTGAGCATACTGCACAGTGTCAGACTGCAGCTGGAAGGATGCATAATAAAGCATGCCTCACTGGATACCTCAGCCAGGAGCTGAGGTATATAGAAGAACTCCAAGCGACGGCTCTGTGGGAGTGACAATGGTGAGGTGACTTTCAAACCCAGATCCTTCTCATGAAGAGACATGTTGTATTGCAAAAAATAAAAACACCGCTTAAATGTATGTTTTTTCATATATGTGGACACAGAGAGGTGAACATGTACAGGGTATTGAAGCAGCAATCTGTTTAAACATTTTGGAACACTGCAGGTGCAATATTCCATTCAAAACAAGCAGCTTGCTCAGGAGTTCCCAAAACACAAAGAGGTAAAATGCCCAACACTACAAAAGTGAAAGCACATAACATTACAATTGTCAATTTTTGAGGAAAAAAACACTTTGTGGATCCAGCAGTCCGTTTTAAAAAAAAATAATAATAAAGAACGTTTGGGTGTCCCACCGGGGTCATGTTAATTAAATGTGTCATTTGACAGCAGGGAGATATGCAAAAGCGCAGGGCAAAAGGTGGCGTACACACGTACGCGCATTGTAAGCAATGTTCCCAATTGAAATTAAACCCTACCCGGCATGCTTGCCTAGGAATTATTGACTAGTTTACAATTACTCATGTTACATTGGGATGTAAAAATGCTCTTTAAAAAGTTAAAAACTGAATATTGAATGCAATAGAAAAAGAGAAATATAGAGGCAAAAGTCAAAGATAAAAGTGCAACGTACTAAACGAGAAGAGTGAAACAGAACGGAAAGGAAAGAAAAGGGAAAGGTAGGAGCATATGGTAAAGTAATTTCTGAGAAGTAGAAAGTGAATCAAAGTGGGACAAGTCTACTATAGTTTGTTAAAAGGGACAGCCGTAAAAGAGCAAGGCACAAGGGCAGCAAAAGACATCTCAAGAAGAGGATGGTCCTAGCAGTAAAATGGTGTTTATTTTCAAACAAATTTAAATAGATGGGGAAAAACGGGAACATTGAAGGCAAAGCCAACAACACATGTGTTCCAAACAAATAAATTATGTAAAGCCATAACGGAAAACCGTGAACTCCAAACCGAATAGGGAGAAGAAACCAGAAGCAAACTCCACAGTATAAAGCTGTACACAACATTGTCACCGCACTAAGTTTATTTCAAAAGTACACGAGCAATAACATCAAACTAGCGTGTGCTTTCAGGCCGCTTACTTTGGCTGCTTTTTCCAGCACAAATACACAGTCTGTGTGCATGTTCCGAGAACTAAAAAAAAAAACACATGACTTGTTCCAAAGCTCTGGGCATCTGTTCCGTTGATGACAGAACTCTTCCTCCATGTTGGAAGGGCAGCCTTGAGTAAGTTATGATGACTTCAGGGAAGCTTTGAAAAGCTAGCTTTTCATATTAGCTCGCCAGTATTGAATTTCCCCAGTTTCAAAGTACTTCAAAGAGAGCTTAAGCACCCTGTACATTTCATACAAATGCTCTACTCACATCCACTCACTTATTCGGTCAATCTTTCTCGTGCAAATGTGTGTGGTCGGCAGAGCCTTCACGTAGGAACACAGAAACACTTTCGGATATTAGGTTTCCCATAAGCAGCAGGAACAGATCTGAGCTTCCAGGGTGATGCAAAGTTTCCATCTGGCTTATGAGATAATTATATGCTACACAAACATGGCTAATTTTACCATCAGTAAGAACCTAACACATCCATGGAAACAAATAGCACACTAAATGAATGTTCAGATTAATCGAGGCTACAGCCTGGAAATGTATACTGAAGTTTCAACCTTGCTTATTCTCTAGCTCCAAACCCAGACTAATGGGTCATTTCCGCTTTAACTATTGCTTCCTGCAAGCATTAAAAAAACAGACCAGTCTATATTTTTATCAAGAACTTTTCTAAGGCAAACCCTTCACCAAAGCTCAATTTCCCTCGGTTATTGGCAGCTGCATTAATTAAGCCAAATGTGCTGCAGGAGTTACTAATAGTGTGCTTCATAAAATACACTATTGCCCCAATTTACAACTCCTGTCTATGTTAATAGCACCCTACCCAGCTTTAAAAACACTTACCAGCACCTTGCCAGCCAAGTCTAGTAAGGTGTTATGTTCACAACCAGCATTTGCATCTCTAGGGCTTCCAAAGCTACAGTTTGCCCCCCACGCCCATTTCCATATCAACACCACCACCCTCAATGTGAGGCCTCGACCCTCAATGTGACGACCCAAGTCCATCCCCAGCCTCTATTTTGGCAACAAACCCACCTCTGTTGTGTGTAATCGGCCATTCACACGACGCCAGCCACGTTTTATGGTGATAGAAAAAGTTTCAATGTTCTGAAATAGTAAAATGGGAGTGCAGCAATTACCCCCTTTCTCTGCTTTCCTTCCAAGTGCTGAAGGAAGATGTAGATATATAAAAATGATTGCCTCAAGGATGTCAATTGCGAATGTTAATTGTAAGTGTATTCAAACAGAAATAAGAAGAGTATGCTGATGCAACAAATTGGAGGCCTTTATATTGAGCACCAGGCTTGGAATAGCTCAGAGAGAGAAAAGTCCATTTGTAATTCAACGCTTGCAGTCGGGATGGAGAAATGCGAGTTGGCTCACAAGGTGGTATTATTTTGCTGCCTTAGCTCAGTTATTCATAACATTGCTCACACTGCCAAAACTATAGCATGTGTTACTTGCAGAAGCAGCTTGGATCTAATGATAATAAGAAAGTGTGAGTCATAACTGCATTCAGGGTGCACATCTGTTGTGGTTGTCTCTGGAAGACTGGGGAGTGGCATTCGAAGGCCAGGCTTGCCTGTGCTTGCCTGTCTCCATAGAAGACCTTTTTACCAATTGAAAGGAGTGAAATCCTCCTTAGTGAAGTGGACTGAAAGCCTATAAAGGATGATGCTAAAGGGGGTGGGGGGGTAACACAGTGATGTCATTGTATGTTGTCTGATCCACTGGTTACACGGAAGTGCTGGTATTAAAGATTTACAAAACGATCCTGGTCGTCACATGCATATGTACAAAATCTGTCAGCCCTAGAATCACATCTACAATGACGCCATATGTATTAATGTTTACATTTATAGAGTGTGCTAGGTCCTGAGGCATCAAGGCGCTGTTACATGGCCAGTTACTCACATCAATACAAGCATTCTATTACATATAGTGTTAATCAAGCATCCTAGGCTTTTACAGTTTCGCATGATCCCCAAGACGGAGGAGCATCAATGTTTTTAACACTCCCCGGAAAATCCAATAGGAATGTTTGGCTTGCAGCGTAGGTGGGAAAAGGTCCCGGTGTTTGGAAGCAATGGGCGGGAAGCTTGATCCTGCGATGGACATAGGCTGCCCTGGTAGGTCTGGAAGAGGATGTATGCTTTTGTGATTTTTTGAGATAAGTAAGGCGGGGCATCCTTGCACAAGCATCTATGCGTGATGCAAAGTGTTTTAAAGAGAATCCGCTGACAAATAGGGAGCCAGTGGGCTTTTTCCTTGCTGCAGTGATATGTTCAGCTTTGGGGATTGTCAGTGCAGCTCTGTTCTGAGTAATCTGAATTTTCTGAATGTTGATATCAGTCGCATCTGCAAAAAGGACATTACAATAGTCAAGCCTAGATCCTATAGTGGCTCTGGATATTGTAAGGCAGCTATTTGGGGAGAGGAAAGGATGTGTTGATTAGTTTAGTCCAGGATATCACTGGTTGATTTGGCCTGCCGAGACGCTCGCCTTTCTTCAAAAAATATATTAGCGCAAAGATGATTTTAACACTACTATTACAAAGGACTATAGGGTAAGAGAAAGAGTTCAGTCAAGTAAAAAGATTCTACAATGCAGTTCGGGAAATAAGAGAATGGGTTTGGATAGGATGACTTAACGATAACACATTTGCTAGGGACAATCCTATGCTATGGATACTCACTACCAATGTTTGTAATGGACCCATCAGAGATCTGGTCAGGCAAGATTTCTGGACAGGAATTCAGCTAGCACACTGGACTGGACTGAAGGCGCTCTGGTTCTGCAATCAGCAAGGCACTCTGGACACCGCACAGCAGGACTGGATTGGATCTCACGGGTTCTGGTTCGCAGCTCTCTGGTCACAGCTCGGCTCTACTGGGTTGGATCTCTGGATTCTGCCAATAATTCTTAGCAAGAAAGCAGCAACAGCACAGCCAGGCTGTTCTTGGGTTCCACTTAGAGATCTGGGGGTGGTAAAATCTTGTTTCAGGATTTTTAAAGGCCAAGCTGAGAATGGTTCAGCTTTGGAAATGGGCCTTTCTGCTTTCAAAGTTCTGGAGTCTGGATGTCACAAATGTCGGAATCCAAAGGACTACCCCCTTTATTCTCCTCACCTGGATCTGTGCCAGCGTCGTCCTGCAGGGATTCTTTCTGTCTTGTTCTTCAATCTTCTTGCCCGGGTCCTCTTCCTTTATCTTCTTCTTTGTTCTCTTGTCTTTCCCCTCTTTCCTCTCGTGGAGATAAGGACGAGCTCCACCTGAAGCCACCCTGACCTTCATTGGAACAGCATGTGACCGATTCTGACTCCGGAACAAAAATAAAGGGGTGGAGTTGGAGGTCGGCAAACGTCTGGACTAAAAGAAACAGATGACAAATATAATACGATACAGAGGAAGGGTAGAACAATAAACAAGGAAGGAAACACACAAACCTATGAGGGCAAAAGGCAGAAGAGGACTGAACACAAGACAAAGAAAGCCAGAACAGCTGGAGGGTCACGGAACGTAATCCGAGCGCACAACCAAAGGCGACCGCACAGCAGTAGGTAGCGAGTTGCAACGCAACCTGCAGGAAGCGGAAGCCAGTATTAAATGGTAATCAGGAAAAAGACTAGACCGTTACTGCATCGGAAGTGGTGTCCTAAGCAAGCCTCCATCTGTGCCATTTCTTCCATGTTCGTAGCGTGACACTGGAGTCTGGAGTCTAGAATATGGATTTCTCTTGCAAAGTGCTCCGACAGCAATTGGATGGTAGGTGAATGTGTGTCTTTCTAGGTCCTAAGCTATCTCTATTTATGTATTTTCTAAAGGGGTGGGTATGCTGAATTCTACTAGGCACACCCCCTGGTATTCTATTGGTTAGGGTCTTTCCTCTCCCATGATTTGAGAAGAAAACAGGGTGTCATCATGACGGTGTGTTTTATGATCCAGGGAGAACCTCCCCTCTGTTTCTGCACATGAAATCTATTTTTCATACAAGACATATTTACAATTTTGCAAACTTGATACCAATAGCATATTTATATCAGATATTTTCTGGAGTAAGTATTCATCCGAGCCGCGTCACAGTGCGATCTTTGGTCTAGATTTGGCAATTTTTCGCACTTTTGGTGTGGTACCCAATGTCGGATTTATCCCCAATTTTACACACAGGTGCGCATGATATCTGGGCATAATCATGTCAAGGTTCATGTTTCTGGCATCACCACAATTGCTACAAAACCAAAAACCACAAATTCTGTAGTCTTGTCCCTGAACATAGCTCAGAGTTCTGAGTACTTTTAAAACGTGACCAGAATTTTCATATTAACAATACTGTCATTTTACAATTTTTACAATTTCGCACAGTTCTGTGTCAGTCCTTTTAAAAAATATACTTTTCTGTGCTTTCAGAATATACAACACTGTCTGTCCCGTCCCCAAAGTTTTGGTGGCTCAAGAGCAATCCCCGCCTCTTTCCTCTGGCAGGAGTTTCTGTTGACACTTGCATCTGCATATTCTTTTCAGCCAAGGAACCCTTTGTCTCTCCCAGGAGAAGCAGAGCAAAATCCCCTCCCCTCTTCATTAATACCTGGATGGGAGTTCCTGGGCATTGATGAGAAGCAGGAGAGATGCCTTTTGTTGGGGCAACTGTGGAATTTGCTTTGAAGTTCTTTGGCTTGCATCAGATTTACTTTAAAGTCAATTGTTACATTTTTCTTAGTTGAAAAATAAACTTACATTTTCACAACAGGCAAACAAATCTCTAATTCCAGTCTTTTAAACCATAGAGATTAAATAGTTGCAACCTATATTGCTTTTGATGGCAAGTCACTTAATTCCAACCATTTGATTTTAACTGCACAAGTTTAAGCTTCCAATGTGATTAAATGACAGCTGTCACACAGGCGGCCGACCGTACTGCGCCCATATTTTACAGATTTTCACAGACAAGAACACTTTTTAATATGGATATTCTTATGATGGATTCTGCTTCTCCTGACATTGTGTGCTTATGTGGACTCCTTAAATAAGGTAATGGGTAACACCCAGCAAGGATGTGGGATAGTTCCTGATGTTTTGAACCATTATTTTGCAATTTCAGCAGCCAAGGAAAAAAGGATTTCAGAGCATCTTTGGGTTTCCTTGCAATAAAGGACTGCCTTTCATGAAGTTTCCATTTGCACTCTGTGGGCAGCCCAATGACAGGTTTCAGCAGGGTGGTCTCCTGTTCCACCACTGACAGAGGCAATGTAGATTGGCAGCCAACTTTCTGGTTTCACAGCGCAATTTTCATAGGTTTAGCGCGCATAGGGCTTCTTGCGGCCATTTTGCTGGTTCTGGTGCCACAAGCACACAGTGATGTCACAGGGCAGAGCCTAGTGGGTCAGTACATCCCGCAAGCCCCCCTCAAAATTTGGCTTTGACCGCCCGTCAAGGGCAAGTCACGAGATTGGGATGATCAGTTTCTTTTCTTTCTGGTCCCAATGGCAAAATTCATCTGCTTCTACCATCAGTGGTGGATAGACCGGTTCTCCACGCCGATTCCTGATGAGAGTATGGAGCGATACCCTGGGCCCCATGGATCTTTCCTTCCGGTCCCTGGGTGGTCCTCCTTGGTTTTAGTTTCCATAGTTTCCAATTCTAGGATGACAAAGCAAAGCATATTTGTAGATATTTCCCCACCACTATTTATGTAGTGGGGCAGATACATACATTTTAACATATGAGGACAATTTTTTCTATTTGCAATTTATTGCTTATACAGATGGAATCGTTTTTTCTAGTTGGAATTCTGGGGAGCTGGAGCAACCCCCTCTGGGGTTCCAGGAGAATCCTCTAGTTGCTGCAGAGTGTGCCTAGGATGGCAACACTTCAGTTGGTTGATATGGACCCACTTATCTTCCCTGCCAAACTGCCTTTGGGGATACGGATTTTGTAGGCGACTGGTGAGATTTTGTCGACAATTTCAAAAGGACCCCTCCAGCTAGGCAACAATGTGCGCTGTTTGGCCTGGTTCCTTTGGAAATTGTATAAGTATACCCGGTCTCCTACATGGTATTCTTTTCTTGTAGTCTTTAAGTCATAGTGGGTCTTCATGCTGTCTGCAGTTCTTTCTAGATTTTGCTGAGCATAGGCAAAAGCATGTTGATGGTGTTTTCTCCGATTTTCAACATACTCATGAGTTGTGGAGGCATTGATCAATGTCTGCTCTTGGGTTCTGTAGAGCAGATGCTGGGGAAGCACCATCCTGCGTCCAGTCACCAGCTCAAAGGATGACATTTTAGTTGCAGATGAAGGGGTTGATCTGATGGCCATCAGGACAAGAGGTAATCGACTATCCCAACTTGGCCCACAATCTGCCACAAACTTTTTTAAGATGCTCATAATTGTCTTGTTGTATCTCTCCACTGGACCTCTAGAAGCTGGCCGGTAGGCAATGTGTAGTTTCCTTTTGACCCCAAGTATCTCCCACATCTTTGTCATTACTTCGCTAGTGAAGTGGCTACCTCGGTCTGACTCGATCCTTTGGGGTAGTCCAAAACGCTAGAAGATGTGATTGGTCATCAGGGCAGCTGCTGTTTCTGCCTTGCAATTTGGGGCCGGGAGACATTCCACCCATTTAGTGAACAAGCATGTCACGGTCAACATGTACTTGTTCCCCCTAGAGGAGCGAATCACGGGCACGATAAATTCGACATGCAAATCTGACCATGGCAGTGTCATCCCCCTTTTTTGGAGAGGTGCACGGTGTGTGAGGGATGTTGGCTGTAATTGTGCACACACAAGACACCCCTTCAAATATTGGTCGAGGTCCTGCCCCATGTGTGGCCAGTATGCAACCTCTCTTAAGATTTCAAGTGTGGCCGCATCATGGGCGTGACTTAACATCAGGCTTCGGAATGAGGTAGGGACCACCCACTGATCAAGGCCAGCTAGGGATCTCCTTACCAACAAACCGTCTTGGATTCTGAACATTTTTGGACATTTTATCAACACTCTGAGATCCTCTTTCCCTATGTAATCAGTATCCGTCAGGGGGAAGTTCTCAGGGTCCTCAATGAGTTGATGAAACTTACCAATTATTGGATCCCATTTTTGAGCTGTAATCAAATCAGCATCTGGGAGTCTCCTTACTCCATTGTGCAGTTGAGAGTTCATTGTGAACATTTGTCTGGGACCTAGCAGTGACCTGGATTTCCCCCAACAGGGACTCGTTCTGAAGTAGATATCCTTGGATGGCTCCGGTTTTGGCCAGCTGATCAGCTAGGTCATTTCCAGTTTTGTCTGGTCCCTCTACTTTGGAATGACCCTTGATTTTTTTCCAGTAGATGGTCATCCCATTCAAGGTGACCAGATCATCAATATTTTGGATTAGTTTCCCATGTTTCAATGGTTTGTTATTAGCACATAGGATGCCTCTGGTTTTCCAGTTACCCAGGTGCTGCTCGAACCCGTTCCGTACATAATCCGAATCAGTGATTATGACCAGTTCGTGGAGGCGGTGTGGGACAGCAGTGAGGATGGCTTGATGCACAGCCATCAACTCTGCCACTTGACTACTTCGGGGACCGATTTTGTACCCAGCGGAGGGTCCTGGTTTCTCATTCACCAATGCATTCCCTACGCTGGCCACAAGTTCTTTTTCCCCGTTGTTGTCAACATGGTAGGAGCATCCATCCATATAGACAGTGGGCATTCCCTCACACTTGTCTTCTTCAAAGACTTTGTGAGGGGAATTAAGGTATGCCTCCATGTTGTCCTTGATTTTAAGACTTTCATCCTCGGGACAGTTTTCTCTGGCACAATCATGCAAGTCAGCCAGACCTTGCGCGAGGGGACTCTTCTTGTTTTGGCCATATCTGACCTCCACAGGAAAGCCTTGCATTGACAGAATCCAGGAAGTAATTCAGATATTACTTCCATTTCCGGCCCGGATTCTGTCACTTTGAAGATATTGCAGAGGCTGGTGTGGAGTCTCCACTAAATGTGTTCCCTCTGGATAAACGAGCGTTAATTCTTCAATGCCCACACCGTTGCCAGGAGTGCCTTCTCACAATCGTTGAATTTTTCCTCCACTGAGGATAAAGTTTTACTCGCATAGGAGATTACTGACCTTGTCATGCTTTTGGTATAATACTGCAGTCAAGCATGTATTTGAGAACCCTATCTCCAAGAAGAACTCCTTGTTTTTGATGGGGTAAGCTAGGCAAGGCGCTTCTGAGAGGCTTCTTTTGAGTTGTCTTACTGCCTCGGCTTGTTCTGGACCCCACTCCCACTTGACCCCCCCTTTCAAAAGATGGATCAGGGGTCTTGTGATTTCTGCGTAGTACTCAATGAACTATCTGCTGTAATTAGTCAGTCCAAGGAGGCTCCTTAGTTCCCGCAGAGTTGTGGGGTCTTTTAACTTCTGGAGTGCTTCCACTTTCTTCTCCTGGGGACAGAGACCCTGAGGAGTAATCTCATGCCCCAAGAAATTGACACGGGTTCTGCACCACTGTGCCTTTTGAAAGGAAAGTTTGGCTCCGGCAGCCCTCAACTATGTCAGAACATAACGGATCTCTGCTATGTGTTCCTCCACAGTTGAGCTTTTTGACTAGGACATCATCTACATAGGCCAGGTTACCCCTTTCACCCAGGTCGGGCATGGCCTTATGTAGAAAAATGTTGAATTGATTGCCGGAGTTGATGTATCCAAAGTGAGACCCGGTCCATGTGTGCTGCTGCCCCCAAAGGTAAAGGCCAGCTTGTTTTGGTCCTCCCTACTAACAGCTACAGTCCAGTACCCATTGGTCAGGTCTATTGCAGTGAATACCTGTGACCCCTGATCTGGGCCAGCCCTTGGTCTATGTAGGGAAGAGGCCATCGGGAAGTATGGACCCGTTTGTTGAGCTCCCTAAGGTCGGCGCAGAGTCTCCACGGCCGTTTGGCTTCAAAATCCCCAGCACCGGATTATTGATGGTGCTTTGGACTGGACGGATTATCCCACGGGACTCAAGGTTCTTAATTATTTCAGTAAAGGACTCCATTGATGCGAGAGGCAAGTGATATTGCTTCATAAACACTGGAGTCATGCCAGGGTCCGTGGAAATTGTTGTTGTGTGGATGTGGGTGCGACCACAGTCATATGAGTCCACCGCAAAGAGATCTTGAAAAACTAAGAAAACTTGTTTCACTGTTTGCTTCTGCTCCAGAGTCTCACAGGCATCAGCTAGGTTGACTCTCTCTTCAACCATCTGCATGAAGCCTGGAAAGACTTCCGGTTTTGCTATCTCAGCGGCCTCCTCCAGCTGGGTGGAGAAGTCCCTGGTCAGAGTGCTGATTTGGACTGGTGGCTTCAGGTGGGGAAGGCAGTCCTCGCCGACTTGGAAAGTCACCTCATCCCTCCTGAAGTCACATGTCACATCTTCCCTACCATAAGGGCAGGAAGTGTACACCAGGAAATTCCCCCCATGGCGGGTAAAGATCCTGTCTGGTGTTGTGTTGTCGTCACTATCAGTGTCAAAACAGTCCTTGGGGATTGGTCCTAACAGTTCATTTCCTAAATCTATGGAAAAATGTCGGTCATCAACAGCCATTCCAATAATGGTGCCTGCGGCCAGAGTGATACTCTTTAAGCGCTGTTATCCACCTCTATTGGAATGGTGTCTTGTTCTATGTTGACTAGTGGTGTTGGGTTGACCTCCAACCCTTGTTGTTGGAAATAAGCATTCAGATGAATATATGAGGCAGGGTTATTCAATTTCTGTCCTCTTTTAACTTTCACTTCCAGTGAGAATTGTCGGGTCCTTTTTGGGATGGTGACTTCCTCTCCAATCTGAATTTCAACTGCATAAGGCAGCAGTTGAGCTGACCTAAATGCTTTCTCTGGGACATCAAAGCCCATGGGATTATCCGCTAATCGGGACCAAACTTTGACGTTTATTAGGTCCAAACTAATGGCAAAGCGGTTGAGAATGTCACTGCCTAAGTAAAAGGCAGCAGTGACGTCCCGCATGACCCAACAATTATGAACTATGCTCTTGTGGCCTATGGAGATTTTGAGCATAACCTGCTTGGCAGGAGATATTTGGAATTGGCTGTTTCCAGATCCATTTCCCATTTGTCTATCAGTTTAAATGTGGGAATGGCTGGATCTTTTGGGAGTTTGCGGAACATGGCCTCGCTGATGAAGCTCTTACCGTTATTCACACACACTCAGGCGAGAACAGAGTCCTTCCCTTCATTTAATGAATAGGGATGAACAACTGCTCTCCAATTCTCCGAATATCAGCCAGGCTTTGAGCTGATTTCTCATCTTTCTGGACTATGGGAGTGGGATTTTCTGATTGTGAATTTGTAAAGAATTTCAGAGTGTTTCCTTCCAGTGTGGAATGCCACCTTAGACTGGAAGGAAGGTTGATTTTCAGAAATAGAGAGGCCTCCCCATCACCAGTTTGTTGTCCTACTGCTATTACTGTCACGTCTGGGATTTGGTTGTTCTGGAAGTGAAATTCTACTTGGTCAGATTTTTGTTCAACCATGTGGCAGGTGCTGTTTAAACTAACATGGTTGACACTCTGTTTTAATTTTATTGGTTGGCTAGTCTTGGTCCAGAGGAGCTTGTTTACACAATCTATTAGGGGTGACAACCTACGCAGGATGTCATTCCCTAGTAAACAAGGGGTTCCCTCTGGAGTTACAACTATGACCGGTTGCTTCACCTTGTGCCGCCCAATTTTAATATCCAAATCCGCAGTCCCCTCGACGGGAATTTGCTTCCTGTCGAAGTTCTGAAAGTGAAGAGGGGTGAGAGGAATTTGGTATTTCTCCCCCCTTTCCAGTTGGTCAAAGGCCCTTTTTGACAGAAGGATAGCTTGGGATCCAGTGTCCACCAGTGCCAAAATTGTACACTGCCCCTGTATCTTGACCGGGGCATATAATCTTCCCTCCTTCTCCTCAAGGGGGTACAGATAATGTACATTTTTGGACAACTGGTGGGTTAGTTTCTTAGTTTTGGACACTGAATGAGAAGACATTTGGGCAGGATTCTGTTTGGAGTCTTGGGAATCTGAAAGGAAAAGGTGACAGCTAGATATGGGGGAGGTTTTGAGTCCCCCCCCCTTTTTGGAGGCAGTCACCAGGATGGGTTTGAACCAGGGGATTTTCATGCTGTTGGCTCTGGGGTTGGGTGATTGGCGGTGCCAACTCAGTCCCCACATCTACCCACTGACCACAAAAGTGATGGGTGGAAGGTTTTAAATGAATCTAAACCACTGGCAATTGCTCTGGGCAACCTTCCACACCACTGTTTTTTAGCCCGTCTGCGCCATTGCAAAAGGGGACCAGCCATGTGCAAATCAGTCAGCAGCTGCCGCCACCGGAGGTAGCAGCCCAGCTCGAACTGCTAGGCCAGGTCCCCTCTGCACAGAAAACCAAACAACCCCAGAAGGGATGTGACCTAGCAGTTCGGGCTGCACTGCCCCTTTTGGGGTGGGGCCAAGCCTGATTTGCATATGGTCTTTCCCCTTCTGTAATGGCTTGGCAGGTGAAGAACGATGGTCTGGAGGGTTGCCCCGAGCAATGCCAGTGGTTAAGATTCAGTCTAAACCTTCCAGCCATTACCTCTTTGTTTTTGCTTTGTCACCCCGAGTGGGACGGGTATGCCCAGACGTGGGTCCCGTGCCTGCTGGGCCTAGAGACCCAAGCTACTCCTCACTGATGATCCCCAACAAGGGCGAAACATGTTTGGGGATGCTTGTGGTCTCGTGCAGAAGGGATGTGACCTAGCAGTTTGGGCTGGACTGCCTCTTTTGGGGTGGGGCCAAGCCTGATTTGCATATGGTCTTTCCCCTTCTGTAATGGCTTGGCAGGCGAAGAACGATGGTCTGGAGGGTTGCCCGAGCAATGCCAGTGGTTAAGATTCAGTCTAAACCTTCCAGCCATCACCTCTTTGTTTTTGCTTTGTCACCCCGAGTGGGACGGGTATGCCCAGACGTGGGTCCCGTGCCTGCTGGGCCTAGAGACCCAAGCTACTCCTCACTGATGAGCCCCAACAAGGGCGAAACATGTTTGGGGATGCTTGTGGTCTTGTGCAGAAGGGATGTGACCTAGCAGTTCGGGCTGGACTGCCCCTTTTGGGGTGGGGCCAAGCCTGATTTGCATATGGTCTTTCCCCTTCTGTAATGGCTTGGCAGGCGAAGAACGATGGTCTGGAGGGTTGCCCCGAGCAATGCCAGTGGTTAAGATTCAGTCTAAACCTTCCAGCCATTACCTCTTTGTTTTTGCTTTGTCACCCCGGGTGGGACGTGTATGCCCAGATGTGGGTCCCGTGACTGCTGGGCCTAGAGACCCAAGCTACTCCTCACTGATGAGCCCCAACAAGGGCGAAACATGTTTGGGGATGCTTGTGGTCTCGTGCAGAAGGGATGTGACCTAGCAGTTCGGGCTGGACTGCCCCTTTTGGGGTGGGGCCAAGCCTGATTTGCATATGGTCTTTCCCCTTCTGTAATGGCTTGGCAGGCGAAGAACGATGGTCTGGTGGGTTGCCCCGAGCAATGCCAGTGGTTAAGATTCAGTCCAAACCTTCCAGCCATCACCTCTTTGTTTTTGTTTTCCCACATCTACCCAGTCTGGCTTTGAATCCTTTGGGACCCAGTCTGGATTTGGACCCTTTGGGACCCATTTTTCTTTGGGAGGAGTTCCCCCATCTCTGAAGGAGAAGATCCTTTTCCAAGAACCCTCTGGGGACCCCTCTCTTTCAAATTGGAAGACTTGTACCTCCTCCTCAAAATGTGTCTTTTTGGGCTCTTTATTTCTCCTACCCCCCTCTGCTCCTTGGGTGGCAGACTTTCAGGGGCAGGAGATTTTGGTTCTGGTTCCTGGGTTTCCAGGGGCTTTTTACAAGTGGGGAAGGAAGCTTCCTCCATGGCTTTACATCCTGCTTCCCCTTCTGCCTCCTCCCTGGGAACCGGTGGGTTGTCGGGGTTCTTCCCCCGTCATTGCTCTGGAGTACCAGGTCCAGAGTTTGAGGCATTCTGCGCCGGCTTGCTCATCTGAGGGTTCTGTTGAGCCCTAAGCATGCGACCCAGATCCTGTGCCATGTTTTGGACCTGGCACTCTAGTTGTGACACCCGCTTAGGCTGATACAGGGTTCTCATTTCTCCCCTGGGCTGATCCTGGGAAGGGTAGCTATCCCTTCTCCCAAAATACCCTGGGTTAGTGAAGTTTGGGTACCCCTCCACCCTTGGCCTCCCCTCTCCCGGATTAGGTTGTCTGGGCTCAGGAAATTGGGGAAAGAAGGATGGATGGTTTTGGGGTTGAAAGTTTTATGGGTACCTCGGGAAGAAATTCTGTCCAGTATTTGGGGGATTACTGCCCTCCTGGGGGAAGTGAGGAGGGAAGTTCCCTGGGTTAGCTGCTGTTTGGTAGGATCCCCCCCTTGAGCTGGAGGAGTCCACACATAACCCAGGATGGGTCTGTTCCCCTTGTAGTGGGGGCTGATGTAGTCAGGGGAGTTAGGGGTCCCATTTGTGGGGTTGCCTCCCTGGCTCCCTGACTGTGATTGGCCTGAGGGCCTTCTGGACTTGGGGTTGCTTTGATTCTGTGCAGGCAGGTTTTTAGGCCCCCCCCCATCTCCAAATCTAAAATGGGGGCAACCTTCACCTCCACCACTTTAGCAGCAGCAGGGGTGTTGGTTGTTTTGGGGCTTTTTGGATTATTTTTGTTTTCCACGGGCGTTTGCACCTCATAAATGTGTGTGGCTTGTTCGATGACCCAGTCTAGTGATCTTTTCTCGTGAAAATCTCTCACTAGCTGGATCATGATGTACTTGGGGAGAGCGTGGAAAAAAGTATTCACAAACTCTTTGCTGTCAGTGCGCATCCTTTGGTGGTCTGCGCAAAGGCACGCTTTAATTCTTAAACAAATTCCTGTGGGGCCTGATCTTCCCCACATTGCAAGTTGTAGGCTGCTTTGCGAGCATCCTGAGGATTTCTGTGGACAGAAAAATGCTTCAAGATGGCCGCCCTATAGGTGGACCATCTAGAATGATTCTGGTCCTCCAGCCCCGCAAAGAAGCTGGAGTACTCTGGAGTGAAGGCCCATTTCACATATTGAATACAGCTTTGGCTGTCCTTCAAATGGAACGTTTCCATCATCTGTTCAAAGAGCTCTATGTGCTCCCAAACTGAATACTTCACGTTCTTATGATAGGGCGTGATGACGCTCCTTATCGCTTTGATTTGCTTTAGGGGATCCTGGAGCAAGGCCCTTTTGACCTTGTTTGCTTTTTTGGTTCGGGTGACCCTGGTCCACTCCTCCTCTGACTCAGAGGCACTGCTCCCACAGGTTCCCGTCTGATCTTCTAGGCTCTTCCGGATTCTGCAAGCCTAGGAATGGCTGGCAGAATGTGGGGGCCTAGTTTCCTGTGTCCTGGGGCGCTCAGAGGAGTCTTCTGATGCCTCCTTCCTCCCAGGATTTGATGAGTACCCCCCACCCCCACTGTCTAGCTGGGCAGAGGTTTTCAGGATGCCCTTAGTGTGCCTACTCTCATGGAGTTCCCCACTAAATTTTACAGTACTTGGGAACCCATACCCAGATGCCCGGCCATCCATTCCTGGGAGGTGCTGATCTGTGAGCCCCATATTCCTCATTGGATTGAAGTCTGCCATCCCCGTGGCCCTTGGCTCATGTGTGCCAGTGGACATGGGGGTGGCAGAGTCCAGGGATTGGAAGAGATGAAGGCCTCTGGTACTAGGTTTCCTGAGGTTATGCTCAGATGTTTCCCTTTCACAGCGAACCTCATCTCTCTCAGCCCCTGCTCCCTGTTGCCATGATATGGCATTTGTAACGCAAGAACCTGAGCTTTCTGTTCCTCTATTAAGGCCTTGCTAGATTCTATCAATTGCTCTAGCATAGCTACCTGTCTGTGGAGCCTGTCATTTTTCTCACATAGAGCCTCATTGTCTCTCTGTGCTTCCTGTGTTGATTGAGAGTACTGGGCCAGTTTTTGCTGCAGGAGGGTGACCTCTTGAGTCCTGTCAATACTGGCCTGGTCCTTCCTTGCTAGAGCATCTTCCACCCTCCTGGTGTGCTCTAACAATTTTTCATGGTCTTTTTGGAGATCACCCAGTCCCTGAAGGGCCAGGTGATTTTCTTCTATCTTCTCTTTTAAATAACAGACTTCGTGGCCTAAAGTGTCCCTTTCCTGAGCAAGAGTATGCCTCTGTGCAGCCAGGTCGTCCCTCTGTCTTTGGAGCGCACCAGCTTTCTGGTGCTCTTCTTCAAATTCTGTCTGGGTGTCCAGGTCTTTGAGAATTACTTTATTATTCTCTTCTTTTTCTTGGTCTAGACGGTTTGCCAGGGTGACTACCTGCTCTGCACATGCCCTATTAAAATGTATTTGCTGTTCCAGCTTTTTCTGGCCCTGCAGTAGAGAGTCCAAACTTTCCTGGTACTCCTTCTGAAAGGCCAGCATTCTGGTATCCTGTTCTACCTTCTCCTGCCGCAGAATACCCATATCTTGTTTTGTTTTGGTTAGATACTGCCTAATTTCATTTTCTGGTTCATGGCTCCTCTGCAGCCTTTGCTCAGCAAAGTCCAGATCAGTTTAGGCTTTTTCTAATGCTTGCAGTCGCTTGTTTGCCAGATCTTGGCCCTCGGCATATTTGTCCTGTATTGCTCCAATATGGAGGTACAGATATGCCGCTATTTTGGCAATCTTGCTTGGCTCTTCCTTTATCTTAGGGGCCATATACAGTTCACTCAGGGCCACATGTAATGGACCCTGATCTTGCCATGTGTTTAATCCTGTTGCAATGGTCTGTGCTGTGACTGCCTGCAACCACACATTCTGATCATGTTCTGTCCATTCACCCCTTACAAATAATGTATGCAGTAGGTGTTCTTTAGCCATATTGATTTCTACCAAGGTCGCCATTCCGGAAATATTAATTTCCTTCCTGACTTACAGGAGTTTATTTTATTTTTACAAAAAAAGACCAATTCCTTAGAGCATTCCTATTAAGGGGTGCTTTTCACAGTGTAACACAGCGTGGTAGCCCAACAGGGTTTATGTACCCCGTTAGTTAGCACACTGTATTAGACTGTCACAAGTGGTATATCTAATTCAGAAATCCTGACGCACAAGCCTCCAATCTTGTAAGTGATTTCAACCCGGCACTACACCTAAGTCAATGCCTAGCATGTGATGCACAGCTGGAACCCTTACTTATTTATTTATGTCTATAAGTTCTTTTATTTCTGAACAATATACCCTTATATCACGACCCTCTCTTTGAACCCCCCCTGTCACACTGAACCAGGAAGCAGGCTGTTTTGCAAAGTTGAAAATATTTATTTTATGGATTTCACAATATATATATCACACTACTTTAATGATTATACAATGATCACCAGTGGGGTGATGTCACAATAAATCTCTTTAATCACACGGATTAATGATAGGAAAAATAATGCAACATAGAAATAATACTTTTGTGTGTGTTTAATCAAAATGCCATGTGATCACTCTTTCCCCCTGCACACTACTCAATCCCCCCAATATGCAATATAAAGAGATGGAAGGAGACAAAACAGGTTTTAGGAATACAGATTTCAACAAAATAGTATCAAAAATTTGCAGCAAACTTTTCCACGCACGGTAAGCGCGATTGCGGAATTACTATAAGGAGTTGGGATGCGGGTTTGTGTTTATTGGAAAGCTGGGGTTGTTAGCTTCAAGAAGACACTTAAATCCCGTTTCTAGCACACACGATGAGGAAGTTATGAAGGTATTTGTGGAGGTCGGTTTTTTCAGAAAGAGTCAAAATTTGCAAAAGAAAGATGCGCTTTTTAAAATGACAAACAAGATTTCTTTACACTAGGGGTAGACTATGAAGCCGCAAATGACACGACAGCGCAGCCACCAGCCCAGGATATCACTGGTTGATTTGGCCTGCCGAGACGCTCGCCTTTCTTCAGAAAATATATTAGCGCAAAGATGATTTTAACACTACCATTACAAAGGACTATAGGGTAAGAGAAAGAGTTCAGTCAAGACAAAAGATTCTACAATGCAGTTCGGGGAATAAGAGAATGGGTTTGGATAGGATGACTTATGGATAATACATATGCTAGGGACAATCCTATGCTATGGATACTCACTACCAATGTTTGGAATGGACCTGTCAGGGATCTGGTCAGGCAAGATTTCTGGACAGGAATTCAGCTAGCACACTGGACTGGACTGAAGGCGCTCTGGTTCTACAATCAGCAAGACACTCTGGACAGCGCACGGTGGGACTGGACTGGATCTCACGGGTTCTGGTTCGCAGCTATCTGGTCACAGCTCGGCTCTACTGGGTTGGATCTCTGGATTCAGGCAATAATTCTTAGCAAGAAAGCAGCAACAGCACAGCCAGGCTGTTCTTGGGTTCCCCTTAGAGATCTGGGGTAAAATCTGGTTTCAGGATTTTTAAAGGCCAAGCTGAGAATGGTTCAGCTTTGGAAATGGGCCTTTCTGCTTTCAAAGCTCTGGAGTCTGGAGTATGGAATATGGATTTCTCTTGCAAAGTGTTCCACCAGCAATCAGGTGGTAGGTGAATGTGTGTCTTTCAAGGTCCTAAACTATCTCTATTTTTTTTTTTTGTTGATTAAACTGTTTTTCACAGTTTTTACAAAAGGGTGTGAAATGTGTTCCTTCCTTTGGTCGTTTCATTGTCATTACTGTGGTTTGCTTTCTAAATTGGTTTCAAATTGTTTCTACTCTCGTCAAGTTTATGTTCTGAAAGAACTGTCCGACCGAAATTACTGTTTTGGTGTTGCCTCCGACATCAGAATGTTCCACCAGTATTCTTCTTCCCTACACCATCTGTTTTTGAAGAGGTGTCCCATATGGATCATTCTTTTTGAGGACAGTTCTGGGCACGACAGTAGGAGATGCCTCACTGTTTCGACTGTTTCTGTTTTGTTGCAAAATCTACAAAAGATTGTTGGTAACTGTGCCTCTAATGAATACGTTTTCTTTAGTGTTTAGAAGATTCAGCCTTGCCCTTAGGCATGTATTTCTAATTTGCTTGCTGGGACCTTTTAACAAGTAGCTCATAGGCTTGTTTTGTTTTTGTTGGTTTACTGGTAGGTCCAAGGCTGATTTGTATTTTGAGGCATCTTCCAATGTTTTGATCCATTCCATTTCCTTACATTTTTTGGAGGTTTTGTTTGGGTTACACTTCAGTTCTTCCCAAGAGCTTCCTATTTCGGCAAGTGTTTCCATGTTTCTTTGCTCCCATATAGAAAGAATGGTGTTGGAGCCTTTTTTTAGCTCTTTGTTTAATACCTTGAAGATCGTCTCAGAGGATAGTCTTATTTTCCTATGCAACATCAAGGTGTTCAGTTTGACTCTTCTCCTTAGTGATAGGACTTTAATTTCTCTACGAATCGACGCCAATCGTGTTGATTGTGGGAGCGTCAAAAGTTTCCTCCAAAATAGGCCTTCTAGTTTTGTCCAGATTCTCTCGGGTATCATGGGCATCGCTTCTGCACCATAAGTAATAGCAGGTACAGCTTTAGCTGTGTAAAAGTTCAGAGCTGGTTTCAAGGAAATTTTTCCGAATTTTTTATCCATGATTCGTGCTTGTGTTAGCATGATTTTAGTTTTTGCAATCATGGATTCCTGCATTGGGGTTTAAAAACGGTTTGAATTGATCGTGATTCCCAGGTATCTGAACAATTTTATTTTTTCCAGTCTTTCTCCTGCCAAAGACCATTTCGATTTTTCTTTTCGTGTTGTTTTTTTTTCCAATGTCATTATTTTTGTTTTTGTTGAGTTGAGGATCAGGTCATTGTCCTGGAGATATTCTGAGAGTGAGTCGAGTTTACGTTGGAGACCTATAGCAGTTTGGCCAGTAGTAAGATGTCATCAGCATAAAGTAGTCTGCTTACTTTCTCGTCTCCAATGTTCCGTGGAAATTATCTGACTGTAGGATCCCAGTTTTGATAGTCTCTAATGACTGCATTATTCAGTGCAGGGGCCAGTGGGCACCCTTACTTAACACCTCTGTAGGTATTAATCCCCTCTGAAAGTTGCCCTAATCCATTAAGTCTGACCCTCATAGAGGTTCCAGAGTAAAGCTCGATAAATTGGATTCAGGATTGATGGAGGACAGTTCCAGTTCATCAGTTTTCTCCAAAGTCTGTCTCTGTTGACTGTGTCAAAGGCCTGAGAGAGATCTATAAATGCCAGATGGATCTTTGGACATCCCTCTAAAACATTTGCTTTAAGTATGCTTAATAGCATTATGTTGGCCGTTGTTCCAATGTTTTTGACGAAGCCTGTTTGGAAATAGTCATTAGCTTCAGAGGTGACTGCCCAGATCTTGAATTTATCCAAAAGAAAGGCACCGAATAGTTTCCCGATGGTATCCAGTAAGGCGATTGGTCGATAGTTTGATGGATTCCCTTCATCGCCTTTCTTGAAAATTGGGACAACGTTTGCTGTCTTCCAAGATTTCGGGATAAAGCGGGTGTCAGTGCATTGTTGAAATATTCGGGCTATAAGGGGTCCCCATGATTCTATGTTGTTTTTGAGATCTACATTAGAGATTCCATCCGGTCCAGGTGCCCGGGAGTTATTCAGTTATGGTATTTTCTCGCAGATTTCCGTTTCATCACGTCCTATGTCCCATTGATGTTTTTGGACCCGTGGAAGTTCGTGAGTGTTGCCCCTGGGTGGGGCAAACATGTTTGAGAAAAAAGAAATCCAATGTACTTCCCCGATTGAGTTAGCTAAAGCGTCCTTGGAGTTGTTTCCTTTCGGATCGATCAGAGTCCAGAAAGCTTTGGATTGCTTCCCGCTTAGAGTCCTTAGCATGTGCTCGGAGTCTTCTTGGTATAGTATTGCACGATGGGATTTAACCCAGTTTTTGTAAGACTGTTTTGCGAGCACTGCTGCTTCGGCAGTTTGTAGTGAGGGGCAAGATTTTGCTTTACGGAGGATTCTTCTCATTTCTCTTCTTTTTTCCACCAGTTGCTTGTTACTCGTGTGTTGGGGGTTCTTTGCAAATGGTTGAGGTTTTCTTTGTTGCTGGTAAGGGATCAATAGGGGGTAGTAATTAGGTGTTAGTGACCCCACTGGTTCACCAATTGTTCTTTCATATTTCTTTGTGATTGCTCTTATTGCCTCACTAGTGAGTCATAGTCTTGTCCCTGCTCCATTGATATGGATTGACGGAATCATGTTCTTTCATTTTCCCTCCGATTTTGGTTCTGGGGCAGACCATGTAGCCTTCAAAAGGTTGTGGTCACTGTGTTTGTTTCTTATCATTTCAAATGCAGTTATCTTTGAAAGCAAATTTCTGGAAACGTATATGTGGTCCAAGAAGGCTTTGAGGTTTCCTTGTTCCCAGGTAGGGATGAGGTTGAGTGTTGGAGAGGTCAGATAATGGAGGTTGTGAAGATCAAGTTCGTCCATAAGTATCTCCCAGCTCTTGCCTCTCTGGTCGGATTCTCGGATTGTTGGGAGTTCTTGAATTACTGATCCGAGATTTGTGTCACCATTTTTTGGTTTCAGTCCAATATTTGCTAGGGTCAGGTTTAGGTCCCCGCATATTATGATGTGATTGATAGCCATCATGTTTAAACAAGCCTCTATCGTTTGGCCAATGCTTGCCAGGAGAGCTGCTTCTTTCAGGGCTTTTGGATTCCAATATGTGTTTATCACTAAGTATGATGTTGGCTTATCCAGGTTTTTGCCTGCTGTGGTCGTCTGTGAAAACCAAGGAAGCTAAGATGAATGGACTGTTTAGCAGTGTTTGTTTGCGTTGCAGACCACTGCAGGCTCTGACAGCTGTCAGGAGCCCTGCGCTGGGCCTGCCTGTTGCACCTCGTGCTGCTGGTGAGAAGTGGATTTCGAAACCGTCAATTGATGGCTTCTTAAGGAGCCATGTCTCCTGTAAGCAGAGAAGGTCGAATGATCCCAAATTCACATCGGATTTGTATGTCAAATGGGTGAAACCTCTTGTGTTCCACGAGCCCATTATTAGGTTGCTGTGAGTGTGGGATGATCTTCTAGGTTCCTCGTCTTCTCCAGTTGCAGTTGTTCATGGCTATCCTCTTTTTTCTGTTGTCAGTCTTTCCGGGATCCAGACCCATCTAGTTTTTTCGTTGTCTTTAAGGGAGTGTCGCGAGTAATCGCGAAATTCAGTTGTCCTCCTTCTAGGGAGGTCTTGATCAATTGTTGTCTTGCAGTTCTGCAAGGGACCCTTCGGTAGACGTTCTGAGTCCATATTACTTAGTTTTTCGTTGTATCAGATCTTGGTGTTGTTTGCGGGGCTTTTGTGTCATTGTTGAGTTTTGGATGTTTTGTGTGGTGAATCGAGTCTGTCCTTGTAACTGATAGCTCTTCTCTCGTCCATAATGGATTCCTTTCCGTAATGGTTACCGGTTGGCCTCCTTTCGTCAATGTCCTGATTTCTGGTTTCAGAATAAGTTTTGTGAGATGTGTAGTGTGGTACTCGATGCCACAGAGAACAATCCGGATTGCCCCCGAGCTGCCTCCTTTCATCCAGATCTTGTACTCTGACATCAGAGTATGTTTTAAGGGGTGCATAATATGATGCTCGAGGTCTTAAAGAGCTGTCTGCCTTATTGGTAGGAACATGTTCATTGCTTGGTTTGTGTTCTCTCCCTTTCGATCCAACTGGTGCTTGGCGAGAGTTATTCTTGCCGCTACTTATTTCTTCAAGGTCGTAACCCAGATCTCTAAGGATACTGGACTCGGTCTTGAGCTTACATCTGATGCTTGATGAAGATATATGGATATATACACTGTCTATGGAGTGAGGGCCCGAGAATTCAATAACGTCGAGATGATCTGATGTTACTGATCTGAGAGACGAAACTTGATGAGCTAGATCCATTATTGCGGATCTGTTTAGAACCTGGTTGTTCTTTGATTTGTAGCTAGGTTGCAAGAAGAAAGAACGGGTATCAGTTGTTCTATTGTGTCTCATTAGACGGGTATGTTTCCGTTCTTTGGCGGGGTCGTGCAGTTAAGTTCTCCTTTTTGGTAGTGGTCCCTGGATTCTCTTTTTTGGTGTATGTTCACCCTGGATGTCCACCTTTTCGGAGTATGATTATTTTTCTGATTGTTGAGTTCGTCCCGTTTTTTGGTACAAGAAGCATGTCTTTGTTTTTGCCAAGGCAAGGTCTTTCGTTTCGGGTCTTCAACCGTGGGGAATGATCGAGTTTTTG
Organism: Ambystoma mexicanum; assembly: GCF_040938575.1. Classification (NCBI taxonomy): domain Eukaryota; kingdom Metazoa; phylum Chordata; class Amphibia; order Caudata; family Ambystomatidae; genus Ambystoma; species Ambystoma mexicanum. Next base: position 643,007,773 of record NC_090935.1, read on the forward strand.
GCTCTAAAGTCTGATTTTTTTAGGTTTTAGGAGGTGTACCATTATCGTGATTCCGATCGAAGGAAACGGTTTTTCTTTTAGATTGACAGTTGTTATAGATTTTGGATCTTTGGCCAGCCATTGAGAAGAGAGTTCCAGGGTGTTTTCCATTAGATTGCTTTCTGTGGGAGAGGGAGATCTGTTGCTGTTCGATTTGGAATGATGGTTTTGAGTAACAGTCTGTGTTGGTGGTTTCATTGAGATTTTGATGTACTTTCTTTTTGTTGAAAGTGAGGAGTTTTGCTTTGCCTTAGGATGTTCCGTTGCCAGTTTGAGCTGGGCAATTGTCCCGGTATTTTGTTTCGAGACTGGTGCTGAAGATGTAGATGGAACATCGGGAGAAACTCTAAGATCCTGTTCTTTATCGTTGATTATACAGCCATTCAATGCGTTTGTCTTGCTTGGTGGAAATGTAGAAAAGTTGAGGGTGGTTTGGTTTCCATGGGTTTGGCCTTCGTGGGTTTTGTTGGTCGAATCTGATGTGAGACTTGAAAGAGAGAGTCTAGCGTTCCATTTGTCCGGCATCATGATACCTTGGTAACTCTTACCTGATACAACTGAACGAGAGTTGCTTTTCTTATCGGCGTTTCCTGCTTTGAAATGGAATGTTTTCTCTAGTTCGAAGTCGACTTGGGATTGTACAGACTTTGTTTCCAGATGTTGTTGGTCCCTTGTTTGTGTGCTGACTTCTTTAGTGATCTTCCTGTTTTCTGTTTTTGAAGTGATAAATCCTTCTAAAAAAGTTAGTTTTGTCTGTGCAGAGGCTGCCAATGATACTTGGTCCTTTACGGAGTCCTTGAGTGATTCGTACAATTTAGTGAACAGAGCTAGGGCTATGGTGATAGCTGACATTATCATCAGTAGATCCGGTTTTTTATTTGGTGTTTCTTTACCGGAATCTCCCATGATTTCACTTTGTCTCCTGTTCTTCGGTGGTGTGCTTGGAGTAGGATGCTTCGAAGTTTGAACTTCTTGCGGTCTGTTGTTCATTGGCGTTTTAGTCGGCATCAAATGTGCCTGGTGTGGAGTTGCCTGCGTATGTTTTGGAGGCAAAAGTTGCATTGTCGGTCTCTCCGATTTTGAGTGTAATAAGTCCAGTTTCTTGGTTGTTGGGCAGAGGTCGATAGTCTGTAATAGCTTAGTTGGTGTAGTTGTAGGTTCTTGCACCCGACCGTGAAGTAAGTTTTCTTTAAGCAGGTTTGGCTTGTTAAGGCTGTGCGTGGGAGCTCAGAACTGTGAGGAATTTCCTGGTGTGTTTAATTCCGTATCCCTTGATGTTGGGGGTTTCCCAAAGTGCCATCTTTTATTAATAGGTAATTGAGGGCTCGAGGCATTTGGGTTGGAAGAGTTTGGGTTGAAATTTAGTCTCATCGGAATAGCGAGAGAGTGGGTATGATCGTTTTCTTCTAAGGTCCCTTACCTTCCAGAAGCTCTGCGTCAGAAATCTCGCTTTTTTTTCACGTAATGGTCCTTTTCCCTTGTTTACTAAAAAATGTATCAAGAGTGCCCACTGATGTATTCTGGGCCTCTTTATTCCGGTTTGTTGGGGCAGACTGCAGGTTATTTGTTGGTAGTCTGCACGTAAGAGGTTTGGTTTTAGGTGTTTTGGCTGGGTTTGTTCTTTCTCTCTTCATAGGCTAGTGTTTGGCCTTCATTGGGATTGAGTCTTTAGATGAGGTTTTGTTAATTTTTGATGAAGGGTCCTTCTCAGTGGCCCCAAGTGGTGTTTGCTTTGAGGTAGTTATTGGGGACGTTGGGTTGTGGTTTGTGGAGCTGTCACTTTCGGAATCCTCAATTGTTGAGTAAGAGCAATCGCCTGACCAAACGGTTTTTAAGTTTCCCATGCTGGATGGAGGGCTAACTATATCCTCCCTGGCCACCACCGGATGGATCTCAATAGCGATTTTTATTTTATTTCCCCCATAACTAGAGGAATCGTTGTTACTCACTTTTTTAAAGTCACTGGCCTCGTTAGTGGTAGGTGTGGTGGGACACGTAGAGTTCCCAACCAAATCTGTGGAAGTCGCAGGGTCTGACAAGGAGTTTCCTCCATCCAGTTCAGGGAGAAATGCTCCTGAGTTTGCTCCTGCCGAGCCGAGTTGCGTTGGTGAGCTCCCGTCCACTCTGATTCTGTCTGACACTCCCGGGCCAGGAGGGCCGCACGGAAGCAGACCGCCCTCGAGGGGAGGCTCCCCTCTACAAGCCGCCTCGCCACCGAGAGGAGCCCCACCCGCGGCCGCCACGGGCAACGGAGAACGCGAAGAGCGTTCAGGGGGAGAGTCCCAAGAGCTCGCCCGAGCGGCATCCAAGAGAGGTCGAGCCAGAGCTCCCAAACCTGACGGTGAGTGTGGATTTAGCTGGGAGGGCAGGCGATCCCTGTTGCAAACGCATTCGCAGGTCGCTACAGCTGGTGGTCGAGCCGACACTCCCAGACCGGCCACTGAGTTTGAGTCAGCCTGCTGAGTCAAAACTGCCTCCGCAGTCACAACGCCCGGCTCCTCGTGTCCCGGCGGTCGAGCCGATGCTCCCAGACCAGCCGGGGGGTCGAGGGGGGACGGGGGTGAGGAGTTAACACCGTCATAGGCTCCTCCCTGCTCCTCCGTTCCTGGGGGTCGAGCCGATGCTCCCAGACCCGCCAGAGGGTGTGGGGGAGCCTGGAGTGTCGGGTCCTCGTAGGTAATGGCAGCTCCATGCTCCGGTGTTCTTGAAGGTCGGGCTGACGCTCCCAGACCTACCAGAGGGTGAAGGGGAGCCCTGGATGACTTGACGGTTGCGGCGGTGTCGTCCTTCTGCAACGCCTCCCCTGACTGTCGGGCAGGCATTCCTGGACCTCTCAAAGGGAGCGGCGCAGCTTGCGGCCGCGGGATCACGGGGAGGTAAGTATCCTCTGATTTAGTCCCTCGGTCGGTCGAGCCGATGCTCCCAGACTTCCTTGGCTCTGGGGATTTAACAGAGGTTTATGAGTTTGTTGGGAAGAGATGAGTGGCCTTGCGGCCTGTAGTTTGTTACTTCTTGAAGGGTTTTTGTGGGGGCTACGGTTCTCCAGCCCGCTGTCTTCACCGCGGGTTCTCTGACTTCTTAGCCAGTGCACTTCCTCTTCGGGTGCTGGAATAGCACACTTCATATTGCTGGTGCTGTGGGGGCAGTCCCGGCAGCCCAGGCGCGGACTGCCATGGACTGCGTTGACTCTGCAGCCTTGACTCCGCGGCCCGCTCCGCGGATAGATGGATGTTTTAGGGACACACCTTCACTAGGAACAGCACTGTAGAAAGACTGCCACGGACTGCCTTGACTCTGCAGCCTTGACTCCGCGGCCCGCTCCGCGGATAGATGGGTGTTTTATGGACACACCTTCACTAGGAACAGCACTGTAGAAAGACTGCCACGGACTGCCTTGACTCTGCAGCCTTGACTCCTATCTCTATTTATGTATTTTCTAAAGGGATGGGTATGCTCAATTCTACTAGGCACACCCCCTGGTATTCTATTGATTAGGGTCTTTCCTCTCCCCTGATTTGAGTAGAAAACAGAGTGTCATCATGACGGCGTGTTTTATGATCCAGGGAGAACCGCCCCTCTGTTTCTGCATATGATATCTATTTTTCATGCAAGAATATTTACAATTTTGCAAACTTGATACCAATAGCATATTTATATCAGATATTTGTTGGAGCAAGTATTCATCCGAGCCCCGTCACGGTGAGATCTTGGCTCTAGATTTGGCAATTTTTTGCACTTTTGACGTGGTACCCAATGTCGGATTTATCCCCAATTTTACACACAGGTGTGCATGATATCTGGGCATAATCATGTGAAGTGTCATGTTTCTGGCATCACCACAATTGCTACAAAACCACAAATTCTGTAGTCTTGTCCCTGAACATAGTTCTGAGTACTTTTAAAACGTGACCAAAATTTTCATATTAACAATACTGTCATTTTACAATTTTTACAATTTAGCACAACTCAGTGTCAGTCCTTTTCAAAAATATACTTTTCTGTGCTTTCAGAATATACAACACTGTCTGTCCCGCCCCCAACGTTTTGATGGCTAAAGAGAAACCCCTGCCTATTTGCTCTGGCAGGAGTTTCTGTTGACACTTGCATCTGCATATTCTTTTCAGCCAAGGAACCCTTTGTCTCTCCCAGGAGAAGCAGAGCAAAATCCCCTCCTCTCTTCATTAACACCTGGATGGGAGTTCCTGGGCTTTGATGAGAAGCAGGAGAGATGCCTTTTGTTGGGGCAACTGTGGAATTTGCTTTGAAGTTCTTTGGCTTGCATCAGATTTATTTTAAAGTCAATTGTTACATTTTTCTTAGTTGAAAAATAAACGTACATTTTCACAACAGGCAAACAAATCTCTAATTCCAGTCTTTTAAACCATAGAGATTAAATAGTTGCAACCTATATTGCTTTTGATGGCAAGTCACTTAATTCCAACCATTTGATTTTAACTGCACAAGTTTAATCTTCCAATGTGATTATGATTAAATGACAGCTGTCACACAGGCGGCCGACAGTACTACGCCCATATTTTACAGATTTTCACAGACAAGCACACTTTTTAATGTGGATATTCCTATGAAGGATTCTGCTTCTCCTGACATTGTGTGCTTATGTGGATTCCTTAAATAAGGTGATGGGTAACACCCAGCAAGGATGTTGGATATTTCCTGATGTTTTGAACCATTATTTTGCAATTTCAGCGGCCAAGGTAAAAAGGATTTCAGAGCACCTTTGGGTTTCCTTGCAATACAGCACTGCCTTTCATGAAGTTTCCATTTGCACTCTGTGGGCAGCCCAATGAGTGGTTTCAGCAGGGTGGTCTCCTGTTCCACCACTGACACAGGCAATGTAGATTGGCAGCCAACTTTCTGGTTTCACAGCACAATCTTCATAGGTTAAGCGCACATAGGGCTTCTTGCGGCCATATTGCTGGTTCTGGTGCCACAAGCACACAGTGATGTCACAGGCCAGTGTCTAGTGGGTCAGTACATCCCACAATATCATCGTTCAGGCATAGACGGTCTACATGACCTTCCAGCCCTGGATGGTCATGTAGACCGAGTTTAAGGTGGAGGAGTCCTCATGGTTATCATCAGCATATTTTGCATAAGATATGCCGATTGAGTCCACAAGGGCAATTAGTGGTATCATGAATATGTTATTCAAAGTTGTGGATACGCAAGATCCTTGAGGTCCACCGCAGATGATAGCTGCGGGGGGGTGCACTGGCATTCTCTACAGATACTCTAAAGGATCTATCCCATAGGAAGGAGAACACTGCTGATAGTTGTGTGCAATGATCATTACGCTTGGGGCAAGTGGTGACCTGTAGTGGTTGATCATTATGCTTATCATTAGGATTGGGGTTGGGGGATAGTGAGGTTGTGGTGGTGCCCAGAGGTGTGTTAGGGTTGACAGGCATGGCTACAGAGTCTGGAATCTGACTAGATGTGGCCAGAAGCCTTTCGGTTTAGGAGCGCTGTTGCAGGGGATGGACAGGGAGGAATGCAGTTGCGCACAATAACAGAGTGCAGCATCTGGCCATGTGCAGGTCAGACGAGCTGCTCCATGAGGTGTAGGCATTCGGTTTTGTCATTCATAACATTAAAGGCATCATGGCTGAGGGGAGAGAAGAAGAGTGGCGGCGGTAGGGACTGCAAATATACATTGCTCACAGGCATGCCACATGAATAACGCATGGTACTAGAGCAGACATAGCGTGAGCTAGGAAAGTGCACTTTACCTTGTTGCAGGTGGCAGTTTAGAGTTCCTGTGACTTTCCCTGGATGACAGTATGATGTCAGATGGATAGCGAGGGCTGCCGGCGCCCAGGTCCAGCCAGGGCAGCTAAAAGCCTTTGGGTGCTGCCTTCGCGGGATGCCGCCTCCACCTTCCCGCTCTGGGCCTCCCCATTGAAGCTCACACCAGCCAATCGACAGGCATGTTTCTACTGTGTGGATGTAGGGCAGACTGCCCACTGTTGGAGGCTGCTGATTCCATGTCTGCAATCGTAGCATGTCGACTCAAGCATTTGAATGAATGCAGGCATGATGTTGTATCTTTCTGGGGAGACCCTGAGGACTGCTCTGCTGTCTGACTGATAACAATACTCAGTCAACAGTCAAGTTGTAGCATGCACCGCCTAACAATCACGTCTGCTATAACTTGCTGTAACGTGTGGTACATACCACATGGCTCTGCACTGTCTGTGTGATGGAGGAACTGCTGCACTATCACAAGACCAACATGTGCCAAGGTGCCCAGCCTATTTCTAGGCCTCTTCTCCTGGGCATCCCTTGCCTGGGTTTCATTGGTAAGGGCCCACCATAGGGATCGGTACCTGTTAAGGGCCTTTTGAGGACAGGAGATGAGAATAAGGGAAGGATACTTACACATATTAGAGTGAACGGAACAAAAGCTTTGCTAGTAACACCTTTACCACAAATTAGCAGGTGTAGTCCTTTGTGGTACCCATGAATGTGTTATCATGATTTTGAAACTCTGGTACAAACCACAGTAAGTGTTAACAACTAAAGTGTCCAAGCATCATATTTCAACCGTATGTCAACCTCATTATCTGCCTGATCACACTACTCAGTTGCCTAACTTACAATGTATGCTTGTTAACAGCAGATCAGTGATAGCTAATGGCACCAATCTTTACGATCAAGTGACTCTCTAAAATCTCGATCTGCTCTCTGTAACAGAATCACAACTTAAGAGATCGTCATCAAATATGCTATACACACTGGTGCCAGATGCTTGGGGAATTTTATGCACTGACTGTCTGGAACAAAGGGGAGGAGGTTTAGCCATTATCCATGAATAACTATGGAAGTGGACATTTGTTCACTCTGTTACTTCATCTATATAAGGTGAAGTTCAGAGCTAATTCGCTCATTCTATCCATACACAATTCATTTTCATCTTCTTAATATTTATCCTCCCATGAAAGTTGGCCTGTTGGAAATGCTGTCTGACTTTGTTTTCCATTCCATTTTGCCACACTGTATTCTATGGATACTTTTCTCAGAGATCTAAATACACATTGTAATTACTCATCAAAGGCTGATATTTGTACCCTAGAATACACTGTCAAAATCCTTAGATCTACACAATAGGTGTTTCTTTAGATACCCATACCTGTAATAAGCCAGTGGATTTATGATGTTGTCAATGTGACTTTCTTTAATTCTATTCCTGTCAATTAGTCGATTTTTGGTTCCATTCTGCTGTAACTATTCCAACGCCAAAACACGTATGAATGAAACCTTTGCTAAAACCCCTCTCAATAAATTCTTGTGGAACTTATTTGCTTTAAGTTGACTGATTTGTCTTCCTCTCTTGCAATTGTGAAATTTTTCTGGTTGAGTAGTTAGCAATAAGATACCAGAGCACTTCTTTTGACATTGCTGAAGCTCCTCTAAAATTCTTTAAAAATCACCACATCTCATATCTCTTTGGTACCCACCCACTGTACATCACTAATGGGACGTATCTTTTGGAGAAAAAAATATCTGGTGGCAAACACCTGGTACTTTTCCTTTAGTTTGACCATGTAATCAAATGTTGCCCATACTCATTGCAGATCAAGACCTTACACTTTCAGTCTCAAATACCGCAGGCCTTTAATCTGACATGGAAATAGCTCTGAGTGCGAAGGTACTGTTCCAGTCTCCTTATTCCTCAGCCAATCTGGGAGTTAGTGGAGTATATGAATAAAATATATACCTGTTTCTCTATTAGGTTCTGTACAATTCTTACCATCATCTTTGTACGCCATTACCCTCCTGTATGTGGCCAGGGTCACGCCCGCATGGCCTGTTTGCTGAGCCTTTCTTCTTCTACTCCAACCAGGGAGCCGGCACCCCTTCTCAAGACCCTTCCTAAGGCAAGGGACTTCCCTGTCTGGCATTTTCACAATTTCACTGCACAGCGTGCAGCATCACAATTGCACTGCTTCTCGCCTGTTGCTGTGTCATGGAGGCTGCAAAAAAGAAAAAGGACATTTCTTTGAGGTAAATCTGAATTGTTTGCCACACTGATGGAAGAGTATTTTCACTTTTATAAAATGATGGACATTAACTCTACAATAGCACCCTCAATCCACCACGGCTCCTGAGCACCCTGATGCATCCTGTGTGCCCAGAGCAGCACACCAAGATTCATTTCATTCTGAGGCATTGGTGATGCTATTCACCCCGGCAGCCTTATAGCATTTCCAACATTGCCTCTGCCTTCTCTCTGTAGGCCATTACCCTACTGTGGGTGGCCAGAGTCCTGCCTGCACCACCTGATTTGTGAGCCTTTCTTCTTCTGCTCCAACCAGGGAGCTGGCAGGTTTAACCAGCCCCCTTCTCAAGGCACTTCCTAAATCCCAGGGACTTCCCTGTCTGGCTTGGGTGCCCTTCTCCCTGGTGCTACTCCATCATCCTACCTCCAGGCAATGCTCCAAAAGAACATAATAAGTTGCAACATGGATAAGTTGCAGCGGGCGGAGAGTATAAGCAGGCATATTTAGAAAGAGGCTGTTGCAATAGTCCAGCCTAGAGAGACTTCTATCCTCATAAAGTAGCTCCAAGATACTCTTGGTATCTCAAACTGGGTACTGGATTTGTTGACCTACTTCCTGACTGACCACACTTCCGAAGTGCTCCTCGGCTTCTCCTCCTCCTCCACCTCTCCTCCATCTACAAATGATGTCCCCAGGGCTCTATCCGTTCTCCTTGGCTTTTCAACATCTACCTTGCACCTCTTGCTCACCTGATCTCTTTCTTCTCTCGTTATTTCCAGTGTTATGCAGATGACACACAACTCTTTTTCAAGTACCCCTCTTCCACCTCCTCTTCCTCCTCTATCATCCTTGACTGCCTGTCTGCTATTCAGTCTTGGTGAACCTCCAATGATCTCTGTCGTAATGCCAGTAAGACCGAGAACTTTCCTATTGGGACACCTGCTCCCCATTTCCCTCCTGCACTCTGGGTGCCCTCGGCTCACCTCCCTCTTCTTCCACTGTGGCCAGAAACCTTGAGGTCATCTTTGACTCCTCGCTCTCCTTTACTCCTCAAATCTTGGACCTTGCCAAGAAGGCCTACTTTCAACTTCACCTCCTTAGAGGCATTCTCCCTTTCCTCACCTTCCCCTAGAAGCTCAATGTCTCTAGAGCTCTGGTCCTCTCCAGGCTAGATTTCTGTAACAGCCTCTTCCTTAACCTGCCTCTTTCTTCGCTCCGTCCTCTTCAACTAATCCAGAATAGGGTTGCAAGACTTATCCCTGGCATCAAGCCCTGGGACTGTATATCTCTCCACTGGCTCCTGGTTGTTGCAAGGATCAAATTGAAGACCCTTTGTGTCATCCATAAAGCTCTCTGGGGCCTGGGAGCACGTGACTAGCAATTCTCTCTTACTAAATACTCTCCTTCCAGATCCCTTTGATCTTCTTCCTCCAACTCTCTGCTGATCAAACACTTCTCCAAGCAGAGAGCTGGGGGAAAATCTCTATCCCCAGCTGGCTCCCACCTATGGAACAGTCTCCCTCTCTCTCTGTCTTGAACCGGACCACCTCAAATTCTGCAAACAACTCTAGACATTTCTCTTCTCCTCCTCCTTCCCTCTCCCCCCATACTAACATTCCCTCTGGCGCTGAGATTTGCAGTCTGGTCCCTGAAGAGTCCAATAGGGTCCTGGCCTTCTGTCCAATCAGTCCCAGCAGCCCTCTGCAATACCCCCTATGACCACACCCACCTGTTGGGTGGTTTGCCTCCGCCCTGCACTTACATGTTGGCTGCTAGACCGCCCTCTTTGCTTGGGATGTCTCTGACCTTGCACTTACCTGTTGCCTCCCCAATGGGCAACTCTGGAACTTCCTCCCCTCTGGGACCACAACAGCACTCAGCCCCAGCCCTCCCCCCTTTTTTCCTTTTTCTCTTCACTGCACTTGGCCACTCTAAATGTCACAAGACTTAGTAGGACTGCTCTTCATTTCATTTTTATTCATTGTCATTTTCATTGTTTATTTGCTCCCTTGTGCCCTTCCACTGTGCCGATTTGCAACACTGTCTTGTTGTATAAGCGCCCTATGAATATCCAATAAATAAATAACTAACTCCCACCCAAATCTCCCACTTGATCTCATAGTGCCTGGCTTTAACCCCATGTTTATTTCCTACATGATAGAATGTTCATCTCCTCACTGAACAGGATTTTGTGGACATTAATTGTTCTATGAATGCCACCCCATTTCATGGAGTTGGCATTTTCAACTCACCTCTAAACATTGTTATTTGAGCTATTTCACATTTTTGGCAACCTCTCTTCAATGCATCCCTAGTTCTGGATGTTTCACCAAATTGTATAGAGAAGGCCAGATCATTCCAAACATGATATACAATCCCACCCCACAATGCCGGGACAAGAAACCAGCTGTATTAGGAATCAAAATTTTGTTTTAATATATAAAAACTTGAAAGGTGGTTCCCTAATTTATGCTGGGGAAGTGACCACAGTACATTTGTAACTGGTATATAGACCATCAAGAATTAGTCTGTCTGTGCGATTCTCACTAATAAATCAATCACACAATGCAGTCACTCCAAGTATCAAGTAATTATATTTCTAAACATAATTTAATACAATGCCATCTACAAGCAACACAACTTATTTGATGACAACACCTCTGCTTATCGGTCAGTGGTTTTTATACTCCAATATCAAAAACAAGTATTGATATCAGATAGTGTCCTCAGGTGTAATAGGGTATAATTGGTTTCTATGTTGTGCATGTAAATTAAATAATAGCTCTAGTAATCTGGGTATAATTGGTTTCTATGTTGTGCATGTAAATTAAATAATAGCTCTAGTAATCTGGGCTATCAGAATGCACAAACACGCACAGAATGTTACTTTATCTGTACTATGTATCTACGCAAGATTATGATTTTCTGAAAGGGCAACAACTATGCCCCCAACCCAGTTCCCTTGACTGTTTTTGTGGTATTCATTCAGAGTATTTTCACTTCAACATAAGATTATTGGTGACATTGTACTGTTAATTTGGAAGTACACCTTTTCTATGGATTGAAAGTGACACAGCTAAGCTCCCTTTCATCCTCAATCTTTGTTTGTAAATATCTATGGTTTTTACAGCTCACAAATTATTAATCAATCCTAGTGATGTGGAAATGTGCACCCTCACACACATCCTTTGTCTGACTACACCTATGAAAATCTGCAGTTTTTCATTTAATTGGCTTTGGATTTAAAACAACAGTCCTCTATCCACGCAGACATGCTATGTTTTCCCCATGTAAATCAAATATGGCTTGGTTTTGAATACAGTGAGAAAACAAAGTGCAGTTCCCACTTTAGATGCTCAAGCATTCCATTTGGAATACGCTCCATCTAGTGGAAGTTACTTCCCAGTCCCGCCTTTTCTGGGAATTAACAGAGAAATGGTTCTAGAGGGCCCATGTCTAATTACATTTGGGGACTTGTTTATATTAACCTTTGAATAATTATTTAAGGCACAGAGACAGCAGGAATCCTCAAGTGTTCCCAGGGAATTCCTAGTCAGCTGGTCCCTTTTGACCTCTTTCCTTTTGTAGGAAAGCGGATCTTTCTGAAGTACAGGTTTCCTCATAGATAAGGCCCAAACACCTCCAAATAATATTCAAGCTCAGATTTGTTTGGAACTGGAGTTCCCCCTCTCTGCAACATACACATTCCAAAGCGTTCTCCTCTTTGCTTTTTTTTTTTTAATAACATGCCTAATACCATACCTGAGTTTGGTTTCTAAGTGTGGATCCGGGATTCAAACCTCTGTTGCTCTGCATGATCTTGCTTCCAAGACCAGCGCGTTGCCCCTGTACTATCCTCCATTAACTGTGTTTTTCTGCATTTACAGTTGGAATTGCTCCCACGCCATATGTTTGTGATATCACACTTTTTGACTGAGCAAGTCTTTCCATTGGCCTGCTTAACACACAGATACTCACAGAGAATTACCCCCCTGTCGTATCTTCATAGGGTGACCATATTTATAAGCATGTGAAAAAGTGGGGGCTGTAAAAGCCGATTTTATTCCATATCTTAATGTAGTAACATAATACATTGTTGAAATATGGATTCCTACGTACCCTACAAATTCAGGGATACCATGTATGTGATGAAATATGTGACAATTATCAATATTTATACTTTTATTCCTTTTTAATAATCTTACAAATGAACAAGTTACTTACCCCTGGTAACAATCTTTTGACTGGATGTTCCTCCCATGTATTCCCTATCTTATGATATTTCCAATATCCAGTTTAGCTGCTTTGGACTTTTTTCCAGCAGAGGGCACTGCGCATCGATGCCTGTCGACTCGATGCCCCTTGGAGGCCTCTGTTCACATCACCAAAGGTACATAAACCACGGGCAGCATCCATTGGCTTCAGCCCCGTTTTTGCAAATGTATGATTTATCCCATGCCTAACAGTTACTCCTCCCAAGAGAGAACAGACTGCAATAGCAAAAGAAATTCTACTATGGGGTAGGTTGAGATGGGCAATATGGAATATGTGGAAGAAACATCCAGTCGAAAGAATGTTACCAATTGTAAGCAACTTGTTCTTCAAATGGATTGTGTCTTCTCATGTATTCCTTATCTTATGATAGACTCCCAAAGCAGTTCTAGTATTTCTGGAGGAGGGAGGCAACATGTTTCATGACAATTTAGGAGTTCTCATAGGTCTGTGTCCAAAGAATACAACACTGCCTTACCAAATAAGCCTTCCTGACTTGAACAAGAATCCAAAATGTAATATTTTGTGAAAGTATGTATGGAACCATGTGGCAGCCACACACATTTCTTTTATTGCTAATCCCCTCTGTAATACAGAGGAAGTAGCCATACCCCTGGTCGAAGGAGTCTGAAGGCCCACGAAGAGGATCTTTTCCCATTAGTCTGCAGCATTCAAATATTGCCAGTATGATCCATCTGGATAACGTTTGTTTAGTGATTTCCACACCCAATTTGTGGCCTGTGTAGCCAACCAACAGTTGGTTATCTTTGTCTTTGCCATTGTGGTGCATGTTTAGGATCAAGCCTGTGTAGCATCTCCTCCTCCTTCCCAGGGTGTGGAGGAGGGTACAATGATGGTAATATTATTTTCTGAGTCAGATGTAATTCAGATACAATTTTGGGTAAAAAGGTGCGTTTCACTTTAAGGACCACCTTGTCCTTAAAGAAAATAGTGTATGGAGGCTTTCAGAATAAAGCCTGAAGTCCACTGAGCCCTCGGGCAGACATAATGGCCACTAGAAGATGTTTTTTTAAAGTTAACAACCTCAAAGGACAGGAGGGTATAGGCTTGAAAGGAGCACGCATCATACATTTAAACACCAAGTTGAGATCCCAAACCGGGACTTGAAAAGGGAACGGAGGGAAAACATTTGTTAATCTTTTTAGGAATTGTATTATTAGAGGAATTTTGAAGTAAGAAACCACCTCAGAAGTGCGCTTAAATATAGAAAGTGCTGCAAGATATCCTTTAATAGTACCAATCTGGAGCCCCAGATTAGCTAGGCGTAACAGAAAGGATAACACCACAGGTGTATTGCATGTAAATGGATTAACATTCCTATCTCTGCACCAGCCGCAGAATTTGTTCCAACGCCAGTGGTACACAGACTTAGTTGGTGGCCTTCTGGCCGAAAACAAAATGTTCATTACGTCATCCGGGAGGTCCCAATTCTTGTATTTTAGCCTCTCAGAAACCATGCATGAATGCTGAGTGTCTTGACCTCTGGATGGAGAACCCAACCTTCCTCTTGCAAGAGAAGATCCTCTCTTTGTGGAAGACGCATTGGAGGGTAGATGAACATGTCCAGAAGGTCCGGGTACCATGTAATCCTGGCCCAATCTGAAGCAATTAGGATCATGGATTTCCCGAATATTCTCAACCTTTTGATCATGTGAGGAATTACGGGAACTGGAGGAAATGCATACAGGAGTGGAAACTCCCAGTCCACCACAAACACGTCTCCTAGATCTCCTCTTGGGGGAAATTCCCTGTAGCAGAACAGTTCACACTTCCGGTTGACACTGATCGCGAACATATCCACTTGAGGTGTTCTCCAAAGGGTGAAAATCTCTTGAAGGACATCCTGAGCTAGTTCTCACTTGGGGGAGACTGTACTCTGCCTGCTCAGACCGTCTGCCACAGTATTCTCTTTTCTGGCTAGGTGAACTGCCGATAGAGAAACTCCTTCTTGAATTGCCCAGAACCAGATCTGCATTGCCTCTCAGCACAGTGGTAATGACCCTAGACCTCCTCTCTTGTTGAGCTAGTACATGGCCACCAAGTTGTCTGACATTATCAGGATGTTCTTCCCCCGCACAGAGGGCAGAAAGGCCTTCAGCGCAAGTCTGATTGCCCTCAGCTCCAACAGGTTGATATGCAGTTTGGACTCAGATGGAGACCATTAACCGCTGGTTGTCAGGCTGTAGGTATGCACTCCCAACCCTTTGAGTGAGGCATCTGTCACTACTGTTCTCTCCGGCCATGGTTGCCAAAATGGTTCTCCCTTTAAAATGTTGTCCTCGCAGAACCACCACAGGAGACCCTGAGCAACTCTGTTGGGGACCTGAAGAAGATCTGACATCCTGCCTGAGAATGGAGACCATTGAGTCCTGAGAGCCAACTGGAAAGATCTCATTCTCAGGCACACCTGGCACCAGAAATATACAGGATTCCATGAGGCCGAGCAACCTCAGAAAGTTGAAGGCCAAGAGACGCTGGGCACTCTGGAATTTGGTGACAATTTGCAGAATGTCTTAAACCCTCACCTCTGGTGGCAAGGCTTTTCCCAGGGATGCATCTAGGACTGCTCCAATGAATAGGAGCTTCTGAGATGGTATCATGTGAGACTTCTTGAAGTTGAGGGAGAAGCCCAGTCTGTGAAGGGAGTGAAAGGTGGAGCTGAGATGTTCCAGGGCCTGGGATAGTAGGGTAGGCATTTTGTCTTGTGGTTGAAGTGGCGCCCTGTACCACCAGACTTTCCGAAGTTGGGTGTCTTGATAAGTAATAGGGATCACTGCTGGACACCCTGTATTTAGTAGTCAGTTTTTTTATGACTGCCGGATTCAATTCAGGTGCCTCCCAATTGGTACTTACGCGCTTTTGTAGAGCTGCATAAAATGAAACATTTTCCTGAGGTCCCCAGTCCAGGATATCTGTCAGGTCATCCTGTTTGAAAACTGGACTTGGTCTACTCCATCCCATGTACTCAACTACGCTCGACATTAACTGCCTGTATGGTACTTCTGCATGATCAGATGGGTCTGATTTTCCAAACTGTAATGAGGTGTCCAAACCACTGGCATTATGTAGGCAGTCTTGAAGGTCCTTTATCCTGAATTCCTCAGATATTATGGCCTTAGGAATTGATTCATATTGGAGGCCAAAAGGTCATGACTCATTAGATGATGGTTCTATGTCCTCATAAATCGAGGGAAGAGATTTGAAAAAATCAGCCTTGGGTAAAGGGGTATATGATATTTCAATGATACCCGATTGTGTCATGACATTCATCGACAAAGGTGCTGGGATTGTCGATACCATCACTTTCGAAGTCGAGGGCTTTGATGCCTAAGTCGACAACTTCAATGCCTGTAGCATCCAGGAGCTTGAAGCCTGATGCATCAATTATTTTTTCTTATGTTTTTGTGTCGATGGCTTCCAAGAATAGTCTTTTGGCGCTGATGGCGTTGATGATGCATCTTTCGGTGCCGATGGCATCTATTAAGAGTCTTTCTGCACCAATGGGGCTGATGACTCAGTCCTCGAAGGGAATTTTTCTTGACTCGAGGGATCCTTAGAACACTCTCGTGGAGTTGTGCTTGCGTGGCCCGAAGGCACTCGCGTCTCACTCTTATGCTTATAGGGTCTTTCGACCTGAGCATGGCTTTCGACAGTACTCAAGGGGGTCAAGGCTACATTCTCAAATACTTTCATTATCTTCAGTGTAAATTCTTCCCACTAAGCTGGGGAGGTTTTTGTTGGACATACGACACATTCCGGAGAGGAACTCGAAGACAACAAAGATGGCGACCTATGGTGCCACTTCTTTGAGTGTCTCGACAATGACGAATGGTGGGAGCCACTTCGTAATTGGGATCTTTTACTTTTATTACAGCAAGGAGAAATAGTTCTTGACTCGTGCAATGTCTGTCTTTTTGACAGAGTCGTCGATGGGGACTTATGGATCCTACCTGCCACAGGTTTCCCTCTGCGCTCTCTCAGGGCTTTCGATGTCATAGACATGCAGTCCTAACACTCAGACGAAGGATGAGCGGATCCCAGGCACCACAAGTATATTCTGTGGGGGTCTGTAATGAACATCTTCGACCCGCATTCATGGCATTTCTTAAACCCCGACTTCGGAGTAGAAGACGCCAATGACAAAGCCATTTTTTCTCAAAGATTTCTCTCGAAGATTCTCACAAAGCAACCAAAGCATACCGTATCCGAAGCGATAGTGTGGAAAAACGGAACTGAAGCCAACAGATTCTGCGCATGCTATATATAACTTCAGTGACATCGACATCGAGAAGGAGGCCTCCAAGGGACAACAAGTCGTCGGGCATCGATGTGCAGTGCCCTCTGCTGGAAATAAATTGTGAAGCAGCTAAGCTGGATATTGGAAATATCATGAGATAAGGAATACATGGGAGGACACAATCCATTCCAAATTGTGTTTAGACTCATTTGATAGAACAGCATCTCAGAGACCCAAAACAGATTTCCTTTTAATTGTAGGCTATATGGTTGTGGCTTTGTGGTCAAAATCACTTACTTTTAAATGCATTTCGGAGGCTTGATACATGTGAAGTTTAATTTTCTCTGAATTATGAAACACTTGTGCTTGGCATGCCTTTCAGTTAATGATTAATATGTGTGGTCATGCTTCCTTTGTTTGTAAAACATACACAAGGGGATGTTCCCATCAGGAGTTCTTTTCAGCCAATGTGGCTTATTTGCTCGACTGGGCTGAAACCTCATACATCACAGTTAAAGCAACTCTACTAGTAAGAAATCATTATAATTCTTCTTGTACGTATAAGAGACGCAACTTCTTTTAGTGCTTCATTTGAAATTCTATTATTCATATACAAAAATATCATTAAACAGTTTTGTCTAAAACAAATATTTTGCAACACATACTCATAACAAAAAATGAAACACAGAAAATAGGGAACAACATGGTGAATGTAAATATTTACAACAAACAGAAATGAAAAGAAACATCTGGGTACTCAATTTAGGATGTCTGGAAACCATATGAGGCTTTAATAGTCCCCTTGTCACCAATTTGTTCCCTTAAAAATGTGTGAAGGGTGAGGACAACCTATTCTATATCTATTCTAGGGGGTGGGATATATCAAGGGTCTACATAGAGCAATGTGTCCAGACATAGCATATTCAACAATGATTGTGCATATTTTCAATCATCATACATAGGGCACATTCCATACGTTTCGGCAGTTACAAATGGCATTCTGCCTTCATCAGGACAGAGAAATAATGTACTAATGAAGAATATAAAAATCAAAACTACCAGGCATTAGCAACAGGTTGCAAAAAATGCCGGCATGTGTCATCACTAAACCCATGGTATCACCAGATCAGAAAAGTGTTCTTAGCCCCTTCACCCCAGAGCACATAACATTACTGCAAGTGGAGAAGTCAACTAAAGTGACAGATCATACTCCCAAAATGGAACACAGTGACTGAAGACTACACAAAATGGAGTGCTACGCTGCAATAGAAAATAAGGAAACTCACCAGGAATAGAGAAATTAACCTCGGTGTATGTCGAGGGCTTGATTCATATACCAGATTACAAACCCTGCACCTAGGTGTCCAGTAAACCAAAAAGAAGGGAGCCCTGGAACCAGCCCAGCTGTATGAAGCAAAGAAAATAGTAATTAGAAAAGGGGACACGGCAAACCACAAAAAAAAGCATAGAGCAACTACCTTCATATACCACGTGCAGTATGTACAGCATACATGGTCCCAGCCAGAGTGCAATGCAAAGGTCACAAAGAAATGAAGATTTCACAAGCGGGTGGGCACAGGCTAAAGGAGCAGACATCAATGAACAAAAGCAGAATATGCTTTGTTTGTTAAGCGTTTCATGGCTCCATCTAAGAATTGTATTGGAAAGCCCAGTTCAAATATTAAATGCAATATTCCGTTTTTGAAGCTGGGGAATTTGGAGAGTAGGGCTGTGGGTGAGGCAGTGTACTAGAGTGGCATACATCCCTCCTATTTGTAGATTTCAATGTGTTCAGATGCATGTTTCCTTATCTGGTATGTTTCCATGTCTTCTGCATTTTCACAGGGTGCAATATTGAAACCAACTGTTTTTAATTCTGAATTGCAACACTTGGGTGGTGGTGTCCGAGTCAGACAGGTGGGGTTCTACATACACAAGCATGAAAATGCAAATGCAATCACAGTGTATGTAAAGGCATCATTGGTGATGGAGGTAAAACTGCCTGTGGGGTCGTGTATGTGTCCTAGTGGATTGTATGCCTTTCCAGAAATTTAAATTGACTCTTGGCAAGATTTTGAAGGTTTATGTTGCTCAGGTGCTTCTCACCCCATGATTCAATCCAGGCATTTGTATTTTCCTCTCTTCATTTTTTGCCAACTTTTTTACTGGCGGTCTCTTCATTGAAATGTTTATTGGATGTGGCCTAGAACTGCAAAGTACATATTGCAAACATTCTGCAGCTTGCTTTAACTAACCTCACATCCAAAAGCAATTAACTCTAATCCATGTTTCTTCTTATGTCTGCTGTTTTAAACTCCAGAACTCTCCAAGCTTCATGTTGCCAACGTTCTCTTGCACAAACTCTAGATTTCACCCTAGGAACTCTAAAATCGTTTTTCCACTCCACTTTCTGGTTGGTGATGTTCTAGAAAATGTGATCATAACAGTTCAATGCTGATGTACCATCACTGGCTTCCCAACTCTTTGAAAGTTTGACATACATTACTTTCAAAGCACTTGTTCTGGAGGGACTTCATTGCTTATCACTGAAATATCTAGATTTTTGAAGGGCCCAGAGTGCCTCAGAGCAAGGACATTCCCCTGATTGGGCACGTCTGAGTTCAGGTGGTTAGGGTTTTCAAACTGAGCTTTTTCATCCACAGTCACCTGCCTTTGTAATTTCCTGATGGTTGAAATTAGGCTTTTGCATGAATTAATACTGTATCATTATTAAGATTGGCAAAATAAGGTTTTTGGGTTAAATAAGCACCTACAAGTACTAGGAACACAGTTTAGAAACAATAGAGAACCCTTCATAAACTGGTGTCAAGGCAAGGATCGGAAAACTTAAAACAGAGTTCTCCAGGTGTTCCCAACAGCTCAGCCTAATGATGTCTTTTATAACAAAAGTTTCCAATATATTCATATGAGTCTCTGTCCCTCCACGGACATCCTTTGCTAACAACAAAAGATTAAAGATGATTGCAAAAATTAAGTTCAAACCTGTTCTTTGGAATTCCTTTAGCCCCCTGGCTACAACACAAATGTCCAGGTTTAGCCAACAAAAGTGTTTAAAACCCATACATATAAAGTCAATTCCTATTCTAGAAAACTAACATATTATTTCATATCTTTTATTTTCTATTAGTATAATATAATCACATGACTTTTTATAAATGTACCATACACATAAACATTATCAATATGTCTCTAAAATGCAGTCAATGGTTTATGTTAGAACATAGAGTAATCACTGAAAATCAATTACATTTCATCAATTCATTGTGCTATTAAGACACAAAGCTTTGTTACATGATAGATTAAATTCATGTCATTGCCTGACATGTAGTGGTACTAGATGTCAAAACAATTAGCAGAGTTCAGATTTGCATTGCCGTAAGGCAACATGACTCTTCTGTGTAAACTGCTAAACGTTCACATTCAATAAGAAAATGCTTCGCACATTCCAATAATGTATTACCGAAAAATCTGCAAAAACGTAATGATCTGGGGATGCCAATTCGAGAACCAGTTACTTGCCCAGAGTTTACCTGATTAAATGTCAATTTTAAATATGTCCACAGATATTTGTGGTTGGGAAATTAAAGGAAATGTGAAGGAATAGATATATGTTTCAATCAATGGCAGGCAAATTCCACACTGTTTGCTTTGTTTGCTAAATCAACCAAGATTTGTTCGGAGCAGATGTCTTGAACAGAATTCTTTACACATTTTTATTGAATATATGATTCACGTTAGCTCGGAAGATACACATCCTTGTATTCCACCCCTCTGCAATGCTAAGTAACTGCTTTATAACAGTAGCTCTCATGTATGTAGCTAAAGCCAAGTACCCATTGACAGACCATGAAAACAAGGAAGAGTAAGGGCCAGCCAGACATTTATGATGGTAATTTAGATATCTTATGACAAGTGTGGTTGTTAAGCGTGCATATGTTGAATTCAGACTATATTTTCCACAGGAGAGATAATCGGTAACCTAAATAAGGATTTTAATAATTTAATTTCAAGTAGGTCCAATTCTTTACTGAATTTATGAGCCCACATTTCTGTCCTACAGGTTAAGATGGGGACAATTTTGGCTTTATATACTTTCAGAATCGAGAGGACGGAATAGCCACTGTGTTTATAAGGAAAATCTCAGCGTTCACCAACATGTTTCTCAAGTGCTAGATTTCTGCTATGAAATTGCGCGGTCCATTTTAGTTGGTGATCAATAGTGATGCGCTCATGTATAAATCTGTCCCAAGGTTAGTCGCAGTAGTTTATAATCAGAACTTTGTGTTTTCCTGTTTTCCTTTAGCAATTCCAATACTCACTATACTTTGGGTAGGGTGATAGAGAGACAGAACAAACTTCTCTAAAGTTAAATTCTGCTGAAAATTCTTGGTTCTTCATGACTTTCTGGCCAAATCCTCTGTTATACAGGGTAGCTGACAGAGTGACTCATTTGATTTGATCAGAGTCTTCTACAGTTTCCCACTGAATTATTCGTCATTATGGCTGGTTCTCTCTAGTAGGGTCCTTTTTATCGCTGAGTATGATGTTTGACCATCTTAATTCATCACCCTTTAGGCTGTCTAGAGATGTCCAAATAATAAAGGCCTCAAAGAGCATGCCCCCTGTGTGGAGTCCACCATAGGGTGTTTTGCAGACAAACACAAAGTTGGTTCGAAAAATACTCTCCTTCGCAATATGGTTGTAAGTACGTAGGTGGTACATATAATTCCCCCATTTCAAGCTATGAGCTCTCTTTGGCACACATAGAGATGCTGCATGTCTCCTATCCATGACTCCCTGATTCCCACAATCAGGCTGAGAATACTCACTGAATTGACAGTCAGGGAGAAGATAGTAAATTTATCATTCCGCCTGAAGTGTTAGATTAGGTAAGTTTTAACACACATAGAACACTTCTGGAAGCCCACTGTGTTGCCGTGGGATTGCTTGTTAATTTGCAGTTAGTGTTTTACCTGAGAAAGGTCCTTAGAAAAGGAAAGGAGGCCCTCACCTAATGTGAGGTGTCTATCCCTAGGGAAGGGGTGGCGTGCAGGATTGGGGGAGATAAGAGCCTATAGTGCAGGCTGAGCAATGTCACAATCACTAGGGCCACATTTCTGTGAGGATTTTTTTATGCAGGGGCTGTGAAGCCCTCTAGTTTTATTCGACCTTCAAAGGAGTGTGTGGACCCTAAGTTGTTGACTACTTGCTGTATTTAAAAGGATGTATATACGTAAATTAAAAGTACCATAATACAGTACTTGTAAAAAAGCCCTTTTTGGTAAGGCCAGGGAATTAGATAAGGCTAGATTGGTTGAGTAGTCCAGGCTTAGAATGGTCTCATAGTGGTATTTTGTACAGACCACTGGTTGCTTTGGAGTTCAAAATCCAATGTTCATATTGTTAACAGAGGATGATTGGAGAGTCTACGCTAGTCAGTATCCCTGCGTGTTCTTTGGGATATCCTATTAAAAGAGGTTAACCGGTTTCGATGACTTCCTAGTTTGTCATATTCTTCAGGACCAGATGGTTGACTCTATCTTGCATGAGATCAGCATTTCAGGTGGATATGGGGATGCATCACCCCATCTACCTAGGGAGACACCAAACACTAATTTTGGAATATATTCATGAGGTAATTATTTCTTCTTTTCAGCATATTAGCCTGCTTTGAATAGTTCTCATACATTAATTACTTCTTGTCTATTATCTTGTAAGTACAGGATGAAATCAGTCCCCACAACTCTTCATGCTGCAGTTTCATTTCCATAACATATTTTGGCTAACACTTTGGGAACACCAACTCATAGACACGCCAGAAATGCACTATTTCATAATATTCCTGGTAACTTTGTGGGCCCTGCATAAAAAGCCCCTCACAGAAATGTGGCCCGAGTGATTGTGACATTGCTCTGCCTGCACTATAGGCTCTTATTACCCCCAGTCCTGCACACCACCGCTCCCTTCGGGAAAGACACCCCACATTAGGTGAGGGCCTCCTTTCCTTTTCTAAGGACCTTTCTGAAAATACTCACTAACATAGGTTGGCTCATAGCAATTGTAAAGATCAGGTTTTTGCAACTCCTGTTAAATATTTCAGGATTGGTGCTCACATTGGTCAGGTTCCTGCTCTACAAGGGATGAATTGTAGACTTTGACTCTAGGTTCTCTAGGGTTTACCAAGGCAATCTCGGATGCAAAGTTTTATTGAGAGTCAGAATGCTCCAAGTCATCGGAGGAAAAAGGAGTCTGAGTTGGGTTTGGGCTAGACTCTCAGGAGCTAGAATGTAATTTCCTATATCAAGGACTTGGATCTCCAAAGGTGAATGAGCCCAGTATAAGCCTTCTTGTACTCCCAAAATACACATGATTCAGAGGCCTTCCCAGCTGCATATGTTCCACATTATTCTCTGCACCATCAAGTGTTACATGCTTGGGAAAGGAAGATGCAGTAGTCGGTCTTGGTCTTCTTCTTTCCTGCATTTGTTCTAGCAGGCTGGATTCAAGCTGTAGGACCATTGTAATGAGGTCTTTAAATGAGGGAGGACGAGAGACCCCAGAATGTTCATCTTTCAGGTTTTCACGTAGGCCTCTCCTGAATAGTGCAAAATGTGCTTCTTCTGGCCAGTTAGTTTCCTCAGCAAGTTGTTTAAAGTGCATGATGTAGTACATGAGAGAGGTATTGCCTTGTTGGCGGTCAAGTATCTTCACTTGAGCAGTGTAGGTGAGTTCTGGTCTTCCAAACATCTGCAAAATGTTGTTATGAACCAAATGTCATTCAATAGGAGCACACCTAATTTAATATAACTACATAGAGCAGTTTCAAAACACTTATATATATTACGGGTGCTGGGGAGGAATACAGGCCCTGACACGGAGCTTGTGCAAAACATGAACTAAGAAAAAGTGTCTAATTCTAAAGACACTCCCATCCCCTGCACACAATTTAAGCTGAAATAAATCAGTCAATACACTGTTTAGATTTTCACATATGTATAACAGAGTTTAAATAATGAAACAAAAATAAATGCATCAATAATTTCTGGTTCACAATTGAATATAGACATAAAATAACAGGCTTCACATATGGCCATCATGAAAAGGAAAAGGAGGGAACAATGTTCTTGTGATGAGACGAAATTTCAAGCTCTATGCGTTTCGGGGAAACATCCCTTCTTCAGGAGCAAAACAATCTGCAATCACATATGTACACAAAAATATCAATCAACTCGTAATTTAACAGAATTTCAATATACTTCAATGAATTAATACAGGTGATTTCACTAGACAACATTCCAAATGGTCACTCTATTCTGCAAGTAATTAGTTATTATTCCAGTGCGCTATCACTTCATGCACAGTGTACACATGGTGTGACTCCAAAAAGTAAAACTAAAAGTGAAATAATGAGCTAATCAATTGCTATAATGTACCTGTAGTCTGAGACGTGTTCAACATAGTATGAACAGTCTATTTTAGCCAAGCATGTGAGCTTCACAAAATATACCAATTCAAGGTATACACGGATCCCCACCAGGGAGAGTTCCATGTAGTTCCGAAGTAGCTACTGCTCAATCAGATCAAAGGGTGCACTATGGAGAATATAAGGGATAATTAGTTTAAGTAGGATCTTCTGAATCTACTTTCACAGAACTGAGATTAGGTAGGACAAAATGCTTACCCAATTCCCTTATGGGTGCTGATGATTGAGGTGCATGCTCAAAACCGCATTTGGAGGAAGAATAATAACTGTGGTACACACGATGTAAATAGAACTAGTGCACCTAAAGTCAATGTCAGAGTAACAGGAGGGTCTCTTCACCAGATCTAACGTGCCAAGTATGAAATCCAACGTGCACACGCCTTGGAATTCTGAAAGGACCATTACACAAAAGAATACAATCAGAGCCGGTATATGCCAAAGATCACCACGATATTATACAAAAAGTAAAGAATTATTTACCTCCTAGGCTTATTATGCAAACTAGTTCTCATCCAGCATGTCCGAGTATCCCAACGTCTGTATTTCACTTTCAAGTAGACACAAATGTAAGCACCCTGTTTGTGTGTAAAGTGTAAACCCACTTAACCACTCATATGGGCATGCTGCTAAACTTGAAAAAACATATACCAACATGTTACGTCACTGCTATCTAGACAACGATAAACCAACGTTTATCTCCTTGACTACCCACGTTCTTCAAAACAACCTCCTACTCTGACTCTCACTGGAGTTGCTACTTCCAAATACATACTCTGAGTATCCTTGTAATGCGTGTGTAATGTCTGAGCTCTGAAACACTTCTGGGAAGTGAGCCATCACATGACTAGGTCACCTGACTTGGAAGCTTCCTAACGCTTACCTGAATATTGAAACTAGACCGTTCATCAAAGGAATTCGAAGGCATGTAGTATTGAGAACCTTACAGTGCCAGATACACGGTAAACTGATCCGAAAGAGAAAAGTAAAAAGAAAAATGATGAATACATCTAAAATAACAATTGATATATACTGACGCACAGAAAACTACTAAATCTGAATTCCAGAAGGTCTAAGAAAATAAAAATAACTGAATGATAACCCCTCAATAAAATGAATACTGACCATAGAAATAAATATGTCAAAAACAGCAATAAATATAGAATAAAGACTCAAGTCTCAACCGAACGTGCATTCAAGTGCCTGATAACAGTGAAAACATAAAGGGCAATCTAGAGAGATAAAGTACAGTCAATAGTGAACCAACGTAATGGTATAGATGAAACCAAGAAGGGAATAATGTGTATTAGGAGATTCCAAAAGCCCATAAAGTAGCATATACTAATGGAAATAAGAAGTCCACTAATATTCAGAACTGCGTGTGATTTTTTTTTTTTTTAATTATTAAAAAAGAAAGTGAGGAATCACAAGACTCACATGTAATTCAAAAACACAAGCTTTCAACTAAAACTAGTCCAAACATAGCCAATTGAAAAATATCCAGGAGAGGAATACAACTGTCAGACAAGTAATACACATCTTAAATGAAACAATTGAGGGAAAACTCCTCATTAAAGCCTTTAGGGGATATAGTGTCCAGAAGATTGATCAAAAACATCTCTCTTTGTGCAAGGGTCCTCATATAGTCGCCACCTCTATAGGGTCTCTGTACTACTTCCAGCATGTTAAATCTTAGCTGTGCAATGGTATGGCGAGCCATGGTGAAGTGTCTGGCTACAGGAGATTTCTCGTTCTTACAGCGGATGTTGGATTTATGCTCTGTCCATCTCTCCCGAGCCGAGCGGGCTCTTTGGCCAATGTACATGAGGCCTCACGGGCATTTGATACTGTAAATGACTCCCGTAGACCTGCAGGTAGCAAAGTCTTTTAATTTGATCTTCCTGCCAGTCTGCGGATGTAAAATGTATTTGCCTTTCACCACATTATTACAATGACTACAGGTCAAACAGGGGAATGTTCCCTTTTTTTTGGTGGCCAATGTAAATTGGGTCTGTTTTGGTCCCCTTTCCGCTTTCACCACCTTATCTCTAGGATTAGTGCCGCTTTTGTACACCATCATTGGTGGTCATGGGAACAGTTCCAATAGTGTGGGTCGTGGTGTAGAATAGACCAATGTTTTTGTACAATTCTTTTAATGTGAAAACTTTGTCTAGAATATTTAGAGATATGTAGACTCAAGGCTGTCTCTTTCTTAGGTTTAGGGGTGAGGAGTTGTTCCCTTGTGATAGGCAGAGCCCTAGTAGGCGCTTCTTCCACAATTTCTTTGGGATACCCTCTAGAGGCAAACTTGTTTGTTAGTGCTATGCATTCACTCTGTAGATCATCAGTATCTGTGATTATTCTTTTAAGGCGTAAAATATGACTGTACGGTAAGATTGCCATCATCGGTTTCGGATGAAAGCTTGCATAGCGCAGTAGGTTATTTAAATCTGTCGGTTTATGAAAAAGTGATGTTTTGATCTGGTTGTTGACAATTTCCAACTGTACATCAAGAAAAGAAATTTTCAAGATAAATTTGATACGTGAGTGTACGCTGTTAAGGTAACTAAAAAACTCTTCCAGTTCACTTTTGGAGCCACAGCAGACCCCAAAAATGTTGTCAATGTACCTTTTCCAAACGATGATCTTTGTAGACCATTCAGCTTTATCTAGTACAAACTGTTTCTCAAACCAATACATGTAAATATTTGCATATGCTGGGGCCATTGCTGACCCCATGGATGTTCCAGACACTTTTGCAAAATACTCTTGTTGATACCTAAAGTAGCTGTTGTGTAAAATGATTGTAATTAATTCAACCACTAGCTGTGGTTCACATTTCATGTTACTTGATTGCAACAATATCCACTCTACCGCTTCAATACCCTCCTGGTGTGAGATCGAGGTTTATAAGCTACATATATCCATGGAAAATAGAATGCATTCTGAAGACAAACAGGAAATCTCATTCACATTTAAGAGAAAGTCGGTAGTGTCTCTCAAATAAGTCGGTATCAATTGAACCAAGTGTTGTAAAATTCTGTCCACATATTTAGATAATGGATCTAAAATGCTGTCTGTGCCAGCGACAATTGGCCTTAGTGGAGGGTGCTGTTTGTTTTTATGTATCTTGGGTAGTCCATATAGGACAGGGATTATGGGGTACTTTCTGTGTAGAAAGGATCTCGTTTTGACATTAATCCAATCATTGTTGAAGGCTTTGTTGACACAGTCTTCAATTACTGTCCTGATTTGTGCAGTTGGGTCTCTATCCAACTGAAGATAAGTCGTGTTATCATTAAGCATGCCCCTACATTGGGTGTGATAAAAGATAGAATCCATCACCACTACCGCACCACCCTTATCCGCCAGTTTAATTGTTAGCTCAAGATCTTTTGCCAAGGATTCTATTTCTTTTAGTTGAAAATCCTTAAGGTTGAATGGAACCCTTGAATTAAACTTAATCTTCTTCAAATCATTTTCGACTTTGAATTTGAACATGTTTATCACGGGTTGTCAATTGGTGGATGAAACAGACTCTTGGGTTTCATCTCGAATTGATCATCAATATCCTCACCTACTGTGTCCACCATTTGTGTTGCAAAAAATAGTTTAAGTTTAATTTTCCATAACAATAGATGGAGGTTAACTTTCTCTTCAAACAAGGTGGAATTAGTGGTTGGACCAAATGAAAGACCTTTGTTAAGGATGTCTAGTTGGTTCTCAGTTAAAGTTTTGTTAGAGATATTCACCACAATTGACTCTATCATTTGTTTTTCTTTTTTGATCTTGTGCCCACGTCGGGTCTTTTTTCTAAAAAAGGTACTGCCAGTGGGAACCCTGGGGTACTGGGCAGAGTAGCTACCACTTCCCCTGAATGACTACACTCGGTAGGTTTACGTTTAGATATGTTTTTGCCTGGTGTAGTATCACCTATACTGCCTTCACTGGTGTTATCAGAGCCTGATGAGGTAGGTTGTGGATTAGGGAATCTATTTTTGTTTCTCTGTGCATAGAATTCCTGCCAGGAATACACTATGTCATTGTGATAATCGAAGGTATCCCTTCTAAACTTTCGTGGTTTGCATTGTTCGATGTCTTGTTTGTATGAAGCAAGCTTTTGATTAATGTCTTCTAGGATACTTTTCATATCCTGTTCAGTTTTCAATTTGGTCAATTGATTGGTTAAGTCAGCGATCTCTTTATCAATCACGTCTAAGGATTTTGCTAATTCTTGGATGTTCAAAAGGATAAGGTCCAATGAACATTTGTTCAGTATCTGATCCCATTTAATGATGAAGACCTTATTTTCTTTACATAAGGTTGGCCTGAGGTAAGGTTTACTGAACAGATACTGAACAAGTGTTCATTGGACCTTATCCTTTTGACCATTAATAATTTAAAAAATATTCACACGCAGTTCTGAATATTAATGGACTTCTTATTTCCATTAGTATATGCTACTTTATGGGCTTTTGGAATCTCCTAATAAGCATTACTGCCTTCTTGGTTTCATCTATACCCTTACGTTGGTTCACTATTGACTGTACTTTATCTCTCTAGATTGCCCTTTATGTTTTCACTGTTATCAGGCACTGGAATGAACGTTTGGTTGGGACTTGAGTCTTTCTTCGATATTTATTGCTGTTTTTGACATATTTGTTTCTATGGTCAGTATTCATTTTATTGAGGGGTTATCATTCAGTTATTTTTATTCTCTTAGACCTTCCAGAATTAAGATTTAGTAGGTTTTCTGTGCGTCAGTCTGTCCTCTATATCCATTGTTATTTTGGATGTATTCATCATTTTTCTAGGGTTCTCAATACTGCATGCCTTCGAATTCATTTGATGAAAGGTCTAGTTTCAATATTCAGGTAAGCGTTAGGAAGCTTCCAAGTCAGGTGACCTAGTCACGTGATCGCTCACTTCCCAGAAGTGTTTCAGAGCTCAGACATTACACACGCATTACGTGGATACTCTGCATATGTATTTGGAAGTAGCAACTCAGGTGAAAGTCGGAGTAGGAGGTTGTTTTGAAGAACGTGAGTAGGTAAGGAGATGGTGCATATCAATATTCGTGTGCATTCTTAATGCATTATAAACGATGGTTTATCTTTGTCTAGCTAGCAGTAATGTAACATGTTGGTATATGTTTTTTCCAAGTTTAGCAGCATGCCCATATGAGTGTTTAAGTGGATTTACACTTTACACACAAATGGGTGTACACATTTGTGTCTACTTATAAGTGAAATACAGACGTTGGGATATTCGGACATGCCGGATGAGAACTAGTTTGCATAATAAGCCTAGGAGGTAAATAATTCTTTACTTTTAGTATAATATCACTGTGATCTTTGGCATATACCGGCTCTGATTGTATTCTTTTGTGTAATGGTCCCTTCTGAATTCCGAGGCGTGTGCACGTTGGATTTCACACTTGGCACGTTAGATCTGGTGAAGAGGCCCTCCTGTTACTGTGACTTTGATTTTAGGCGCACTAGTTCTATTTACATCGTGTGTACCACAGTAATTATTCTTCCTCCAAATGCGGTTTTGAGCATGCACCTTAATCATCAGTACCCATAAGGGAATTGGATAAGCATTTTTTCCTACCTAATCTCAGTTCTGTGAAAGTAGATTCAGAAGATCCTACTTTAACTAATTATCCCTTATATTCTCCATAGTGCACCCTTTGATCTGATTGAGCAGTAGCTACTTCGGAACTACATGGCACTCTCCCTGGTGGGGATCGGTGTATACCTTGAATTGGCATATTTTGTGAAGCTCACATGCTTGGCTAAAATAGACTCTCCATACTATGTTGAACACATCCTAGGCAACAGGTACATTATAGCAATTGATTTTCTCGTTATTTCACTTTTAGTTTTACTTTTTGGAGTCACACCATGTGTATACTAGAATACGCTGTGCATGAAGTGATAGCGCACTGGAATAATAACTAATTACTTGCAGAATAGAGTGACCATTTGGAATGTTGTCTAGTGAAATCACCTGTATTAATTCGTTCAAGTATATTGAAATTCTGTTAAATTACGAGTTGACTGATATTTGTGTGTACATATGTGATTGCAGATTGTTTTGCTCCTGAAGAAGGGGTGTTTCCCTGAAACTCATAGAGCTTGAAATTTCGTGTCATCACAAGAACATTGTTCCCTCCTTTTCTTTTTTCATGATGGCCATATGTGAAGCCTGTTATTTTATGTCTATATTCAATTGTTAACCAGAAATTATTGATGCATTTATTTATGTTTCATTATTTAAACTCTACTATTCAGATGTGAAAATCTAAACAGTGTATTGACTGACTTATTTCAGCTTAAATGGTGTGCAGGGGACGGGAGTGTCTTTAGAATTAGACACTTTTTCTTAGTTCAAAGGTCGTTATGAAGGCAGATTATTGATATGCAGTGCGTTGGCCGAAGTAACCACAGGGGGTAGCCCATGGCCGGGTGCTGTAAGTGAGGTGGCTAATAAAGTAACCCACCTTTGCATGTTCCGTGGGGAACAATAAGGGCTTGAACGTAAATTGAATGGCTCAAGCATTTAGAAATTCATTTAATTTCTTGGAGTTGACTGTATACTTCCCACTAGAACAGTCGGTTCAAGGGCTTTCCATCACCACAGAATCATGTGCTGTAATAATCTGACTCACTGTTACGTTCTCCTGCTTGTACCTCAGCGGTTAGGGCATGAAAGGTCCCCAACAATTGGTCTTGATCCATGGTAGGCAAGTAGTCTTGTACACGTAAATACTGGTGCCTTATTCTCCCAAAGATAGGGCTTACTGATGTCTTGGGGCACTTTTTAGGGGTGAAATAGGGATACCTTCTGAGGAAGTCACTCTGTCAGTTAAGCAGAACAACTAGCAGGGTGCACCCTAAAGAAAGGGGCCAAATATAGGGAAAATCCTCTCCTCTTGGAGAGGGAAAAACCCTGATCTTTTTTTATGGAGGAGCAGCAGGATTTAGTAGTAACGCAAAGCAGCAGAAGGAATTCCTCTCCTTTTGGAGCAACAGGACAGGAACACAGTGAAATGGAGGCAAACAAGGAGGGAGCCAGGAAGGAAGGGAAGCAAGATGGTTCAAGCAAAGGACAACAAGGAAATCAGGAATCCAAGGCACAAGAACAATGGAGCACAGACTACAATAAGGTACGTATGATCCCATTACTGCTGCGATGAAGTAGACGCAGGAGTTTCATAGTGGTGTCTGCAAATGGGAGGCAGAAATCCCACAAGGTCCCATGGGAGCCACCATTTTGGGATGGGCAGAGTGGGTGCTCTGCCATCTTGGAAGGGGCAAGTCCTTGTCCAGTAAGGTTGGTGGTGCCATTCCCGATGGAGGAACACTCAGTGCATAAAAGTATGTTTGAATTCTCTGCCCTAGCAGCAGTAACAAGCATGAGCTCCCTGGACGGCGCTTGTGCTTAATTGTTGCCATCAGGGCAGTGAATTACAGAAACAACTTACACTGTCTCTGGCTACAAAATGGATGCTTGCTAGGTCTTAAAAATCAGGACTGTAGAGCAGATTTGCTGCTCACTTTACATTGGAAATGTTTAAAACAGATGGGTATATTTTTGTTTATTATGACCAATATTTTTAAACAAAAACATATTTGAAAGACCTTCCCATTTAAGATTGGCAAAATAAGTTTTTCAGATGGATGAATACCTATAGGTACTAGGATAATATTCTAGTAACAATAGGGAAACACTTCATTAGCTAGTATTAAAGATGGAATAACTTAAAATGAGGTTCTCCGGGTGATACCTGTCCCTTAGAGTGATGTGGTCTTTTAACATACATGTTTTGAACCTATTCCTGTAGGCCTCGGCCCCTCTTGAGATATAGCTAATTCTAACAACCAAAGTCCAAAGGTGATAGCCAACAGAAATTTCAAGACTATGGTTGAAATGACTTTCTGTTTGTCAGAAGCAGCCTCATAGATTTGTAGAACCACTTGAGGTGCGGCTTGATGTGCAAAGATTCTTTCCTTTTTTGCCTCACAGACACTGTCACTGTGAGTGCTGAGAAGGGGAGCATGGCGAGTTGATGCAGGAGTCAGCGTAGCAGTGAACCATGAGCTGTGTGTTAAGCCAGTGGAACCTCTGCGCAAAGGAGCAGAGCAGAGCGAACGCCATGCTGGAGCTGGAGTCGGCTGAACTGTGAGTTGAGGGACAAGCCGGATGAGTTACTGTGCAAAGGCACGAGGGGAGTAATTTTGCTCTATGGGATCGTCTAAGGTTTGGGTGCACAACATTCGGCCTGCGGGCCAAATGTGGCCCTTTATCCCGCGATGTGCGGCCCACCAAGAGTGTTTACTTGTGTAATGAGATACGGCCGACTTCAAGCAGCCGGACGCATTTCATTACATAATTAGAAGGTTTGCCCAGGGCCATTTATGGCTCTCTATTTATAGACTGATTGATTCATTGTTTATTTCTATCGCGCTCATACACAAGTGTTTCAGAGCGTGACAAGGCAAGGGAAGGGGAACAGGGGAGAACAAAAACAACGATCTTACTAGGCCCAGTGACATTGAGAATGCGCAAGTGCATGGGACAGGGGTAGGGGGAGAAGTGCATGGAAGGGGGAGAAAATGAGAGTGCAGAGTGGGGAGAAAAACAGATAAATAATAATAAATTAATAAATAAAAAAGGCAAGAAACAATGGTAGTGCAGCCAGCGAGTGGCAAGTGCTGGGTTTAAGGCAGCAGGCTGGTTAGGTCTGATAAGTGCAGGAACAAAAATGGGGGATGGATTGTATTGGTACAGATACAGACCCCACCGCAAGGGGTGGCCATGAGGCAGTGAGTGAGGGTGGCAGGGTGAGCAAGTACCTGGGCCCAGAGGACAGAGGGTGCCCAGGTGCACGGTGCTGAGGGAGAACACAATCAGCATGGGAGAGGGGGGGCAAAGGCAAAAGCAAAGAGGAAGGTCTTGAGGTTTTTCCGGAAGTGGCGATAGTTTTCCTCAAGTTTTAGAGTGGCAGGGAGGCTGTTCCAGAGGGAGGGCCCAGCCGAAGACAGAGATCTACTCCCAGCTTGTTTCTTTGAGAAGTGACTGACCCTAAGGGGGTTAGAAGTAGAGGAGCGAAGAGCTTGAGATGGGAGGTATTTGCAGAGGGATGGCTGAAGGTATGTTGGACCCAGGCCCCAGAAAGCTCAGTACACACTTAACGTGCCTCGTAAAATGTATAGGTACGTAAAGCGTGCAGTGAGCCAATAGAGAGCCAGCAGTAGAGACACTCATTTGTAAGGAATATTTTAACAGCACCATGGCAGTCTTTCTTTGCGACTCGTGCATATTTTAGCATTTTTCCAGTTTGATTTTTTTCAACTTTCCTTCAGAAGAAATTCAGCTGCTGAGCAAACACGTCATCGACCCTTTGAAATGGAAAGTGACTTCAATTTTATGCCAGTCAATGGTGCCGCACTTGCATAGTGACAACTGAAATTAGATTCAGTGTAAGTGTAACAAAAGCTTTCTGATTCAACACTTGATTAGCAACGGAATAAGGGGGGCAAATTAAATTTCATATTTACCCCATGGTTTTATTTTTATGTTAATTTTCCTGAATATTCTGCAGAGGGAAATTTGATAGGTGAAAATTTGGTAAGATGAAAAAAAGAGGGAACCAGGGCAAGTGCCACTCTGCTGTTTTATGGCAAATGTCCACAAAGAGTTTCCGGGAGTTCAAGGAAGAGAAACAGATTTAAAAAGATGACCAGGGCTTTGTACTTGCTGTAGAAATCATCAGATGGCTCCTTAAACCGAACTGTATAATAAGGCTTTTTCACTCTCTTCTTTGCTGTTCATTTAATTTCCGAAAGAAATGAAAGAAATGAAAGTGGGACCTCCACACATGCCAACAAGTCCCTTAGCACTCCAGGAATGCAAGTGCCAGAATCAACAACGAAAGCCAGGATTGGACTACAATCTGTGGAATGGAGTGGGGGAGCGGTGTGTGAATCCAAATCGTGATGGGGATGCTAATACATTCTTTCAAAAATATCCAATAACCCTAGCACAAAACTACATAATGCAAATAAGGGTTTCATTCAATTGATTGAGTGTAGGGATGTACCGAAAAGCATATAAAGGGGCTCTTGCTGGTTCACTGTTGCCCAAAAAGCTTCAACTTTAAACTGTGCCCAGCTGCACAAACGTTACAGATCCCCACAAAACAGAATTTTGCAGATACACACTCCGCCGTTGCTCATGTCACCTATATCTATGTGACTCTCCAGGCAGGACCCGGAGTGTGGCTGTAACACACGTGAGATTTCTCATGTCGTCAGCCACAAAACTCCCAGACTCCCTCTGCATAGCAGAGAGGGCCGGTTGAAGGGAGAGGCAGTGGTGTGGTGGTGGTGCAAAGCAGACCAGCCACGCAGGACACTGGAGGTAGGTACCGCTCCTGCAGAACAGCACAACCCAGGAGGGTGTGTATGAACCGTGGAAGACCTGCCACATATAGAAGAACTCAGGAGGACTGCAAGTGGGGCGGGTAGCACCCAGAGGTAGGTGGGAGCAAGCTCATGGAATGTTGCTTACAGGGGGTGGCAGAGCCGCATCTCGTCCCTTCAAGCAATATGCTTTCTAGGCCCCCTCTGCATAGCACTGTGTGAGTGAGAGAGAGAGAGAGAGAGAGAGAGAGAGAGAGAGAGAGGGAGAGAAAGGGGAGAGGAAAGGCAATGTGAGAGAGGGATAAGTTGAGAGAGTGTTGAAATAAGAGAGATACAGAAAAGGATGACAAAGAGATAGGGAGAGTTAAGGAGGCACAAGAGAGGGAAGATAGAGATGAAGAAAAACAAAGACAAGAGAGTGAGCGAGTGGTAGAGAGAAGAGAAGGGAGAGATGAATAGAGACAGAGTGACAGAAATAGTAACATAGGAGGGGCGAGAAAGACAAAAAGTGAGACAGAAATAGTGATATAGGGAAAGAGGAGAGAAAAAGGGACAGAGCGGCAGAAATAGTAACATTGTGAGAGGAAGGGGGGAGAGAAAGAAAGACAGAAAGGGAGAGAGATAGAGGGACAGAAATAGTAACAGAGAGAGGGGGGACAGGGAGTGAAAGAGAGCAAAAGAAATAGGGACAGAGAGAGAGAAAGAAAGAGGAAGAAGGGAATAGTTGTAAAGACAGAATAATAGAGACAGACATAGTAACATAAGGAGAGTGAAAGAGGGGAAAGGGAGAGAAATGGTCACAAATTGAGAGAAAAGGAGAGGAAGAGGGACGAAAAAGGATGCCAGAAAGATAGAAAAACAGAGAGAGAGAGCAAGAGAGACAGGTAGAGAGAGACTGTGAATATGACATTGGACAGCAGCTGAAGATAAATATTTGAAGAAGGTAACAACGTGGAAACATTTGGTACTGAATGCATGTTGCAGCCCTCTGCACTTGCGAATGAAGTGTTCATCTACTGGCAATAACCTAACATGGGTGAGATTGGGGGCTGTTACCGAATATCTAAATGACTCCTAGTCATGTTCTTCCTCGTCACAGTACTTACTCTCTGATGGCCCTGTCTCCATGACCAGGATGCTTTTGCCATTTTATTTTTCTTTCTTCGCCCCCTTGTTCATGTCATGCGATCACCCCTCCCTGACACAAATTAGTAGGCCGGCCCACTGTACACCACTTCAAAGGTACATTTGGCCCTCCAGGAAATCCAGTTGTGCAACTCTGGTCTAAGGTCTGACTTTTGCTCAGATCTTTCTTGTTCTGGCTTTGTGTGGCTTTGTTCTGGCTTGTTTGGTGTGGCTTGGTGGAGGATTACTGCATCAAGAATCGCTCGAGGAGCTGGGTGGAGAGTCTATTGTGCCACCTTGGCTTCAGAAACTGAGAGCATTATCTATTATTTTGGCGTGGAGTGCACATCAAGTCTAGTCTAATGACATCAGCTGAAGCAGCAGCACTTGGTTTGTATGGCTTTTGCTTCCCCAGGTGTAGCATTGAAAGACACACACTTAACGGTAGGCAGCCAAAGCAGCATCACTATGTTTGGGGGGCTTTGACATCTCTACCCACCCAACAGAATTCCCTTCCATCACCAATCTGCACTTCAGCAGTTACTGGCAAAATAGCTGTGCTGGCACTGTTGAGCAGTATCGCTTTGCCTGAAAAACTGTGTTTTGCAGCCACCAAAATAATGGCTGCACTGTCTTTGCCAAGCACCTATGGGGCAGGATGAAACAGGGAACACACTGAGAAAGGCTGCTAGTGTGTTTCCTTATGCACACCAAAGAGGAGAATGGAAAAGCAGTGCTGCTTTGCTGCTAGCTCAAAATTTCCCATTGAAAAAGGAAATACTTTACATTTAAAATGGTGCTGCACGGATGCTCATTTTCATCGCTTCAACAATACACAGTCCTGATCCAGTGAGACCCAGTTATGCCCAGCCATATTCAGGTTGTTCCCCAGCTAAAGATAGCATTTCTCACTGAATGACAGGCTGTATCAGGAAAAATCTGTGTAATCACAAAAACTTTACTTCCAGCCATACGGAAAAACACTTGACTTTTTGCTACTAAATATCCCAGATAAACTCTTCAAAAGAAAACCTATCTCTCTGTGTATATGTCATTTACAAGGGATATATATTTTGACAGATGCTTGTGCATTGGAAACATGACTGGGGCTTTGGAAAGATTCAGAACATGGATTTAAGAAGGCCACATTTGAAAGTGACATCCCAGCAGAATTAACCATGTGTAAAAATTGTTGCTTTTTGAAAACACGAGAAATGTCTGTTTGAAAGTGTAATTTTGAATAAGGCCCTGTTCTTGCCTCGAATTTTAGAGATGGGGAGATTTGTTTGAAATCTAATGTAATGTTTTAATCCAACAGCCTTGCTTTTGGCCCAGGAAAAAAAATATACAAATAAATAAATGCATTTGCTGTACTGGGAAACCAGCGAAACAGATTTTCCTGCCTGGATTCAAAGGATATTTGTTTGCTGGGAACTGGAGTTGCCTTCCCCCAAAAGAGGCCACCCCCTTGGAAACTCTGAATGCACCAAGAGGAAGCTTATCACATGCTCGTCAGACTTTGCGTCTGGGCTTGGGCCTGCTACAAAAGATTCCAGGACACTTAGGTGTGAAATTGCAAATAACACCTCCCTTCAACTTCAACTGGGGGGCTTCAAAGCCAACTCCAGAGCAGCCTTGGAAGTGATGCGCTTATTTACGAGACAATGCTGGCCATCTGGCTCAAAAGACTATTTTAATTAATAAACTTTAAGACTGTTATTTCTGCTATTGGACAACGCAGTAATGTGAAAGTTTCACAGTTTAAATGCCATTTTTGTGGCTTTAAATTAGGAAGTGGTAGCCTTCACTAGCACATGGGGAACGGAAATGATGGAAAATTCTATATTCTGAGGAAAGTGTATCTGGTGCCACTTTGAAATTCAATACTAACATGCCTTATGATAATATGTATACATATATAAAGTTATAGAATTTTAGGTAAAATATTTCTTACTAAAAATGATGAAGAATTATTACAAGGGCGAAACAAAGTCCTACAAACTTGGGAGTTGGACTGTCATGCTCTGTGTGAAATATGTAATCTGCCTATGTAAGTTTCAAAAGTGCCACAACTGTAAAAAGGTGCATATTTGCGCCATAACTGATTTTAGCAAAAGTAACTGTGGGATGATTTTATGCATTGCAAAGCACACATCATAAATCTGATGTCATGCCCCTGAAACCCAACTGGCTGACAGCAAGGCGGTAACAATCACCCCTGACCAATCCAGTTGTTAGAGGCATGCCCAGCCTAAGCCTGCCCCACTTTATAATCCTGTGATGTCATCTGCCTAATAAAAAGGGGGAGCTCACAGAGACAAAGGACACACTGTTCTGAATTTTCCAGCTCCTGTGCATCTTGCGTATCCAGACATTCCAGACTCACCCTGCAGATTCCAGACTTCACTGCCAAAAAAGGGATAGTTGATCGAGGCCCTCCTATCCAGGCAGAACCACCCTTCAGAACTAAACCCCATACACAAACCCCACTAACTGAGGGAGAAAAGGGGAAAAGCTGTGGTACCCTTTTTGGAGAGTATCCTGTGACCAGACTGGCTGTTTGCCCCTCTACCTGCATGCCGCTGTGCTGTGACCAGACCTTTGCCCAGCTGTTATCTGCTAGGAGAGCCCTGCGGTGACCAATGACCAGATATTGCCTTGAGTCCAGAAACCCGGTTGGCTGTCCCAAATTCCAAACTCCAGGGCTGATTGTGGGTATCTCCCCATCCCATAACAACACATAGCCTACCCTATCTTGATACCTTGTCTTGGTTCCACCCTCTAAGTAATCCCATCCATATGCTGATAACTTGTTTAAGAAGGTCTGAATTCTCTGTGCATCTTGTCCTTGATTTTCTAGTGTTAGCGCAATTCTTCATTTGTAAGTCCTTAGTCATATTTGGAGTAAATTAATTCATTTCCACATAAAGAGACACGCAGCGTGAAGGGGTTAAGGAGGCCGCTTAACCTGTTTCATGGGCACCATTATCTTCTTGATAATCTAGTTACAAAGGTATAGTTGTAGTAGTACCTGTCACTTTTCTTTCCAAACCAATTTTCTCTGTTAACTGCTTTTATTTTCCCAAAACCAAATCCCCTTTCACATTGAAAATCTCATTCAGTTATTCAGCTAGAGTCACTATTTCACTTCTACCACCCAGCTTAAAAACCGCATTCGGATT
Source organism: Ambystoma mexicanum (assembly GCF_040938575.1). NCBI lineage: Eukaryota > Metazoa > Chordata > Amphibia > Caudata > Ambystomatidae > Ambystoma > Ambystoma mexicanum. The sequence goes on from NC_090935.1 coordinate 643,046,601, forward strand.
CTGTCTATTTCACCCATTTCTTTTCCAAGCCGTTTTGACATTTAAAACTGTAAAAAGTGGAAAATGCAACTTTCCAACGTGTGATTTTGGCTCCACTGTGTTCTTACTTTCAAGTTGATTTTTTACCCTGTATGCCCTGTGTTGACTCCTTGCTCGGTAGTTGCTAGTGTACTTACATCTCTGATACTGTTATAACTCATATTTACCTCATTTATTGAGCCGCACATTTAAATTAATTATTTACCAATTCCGAGTGTCATTTATGCCATTGCAAAGGTTTTCACACCCGATTTTGCCTCCCATTTCGTGAGGGAAGGTCGGATTTTAATTCTGTTTGCTGCCTAGTACCCCTGACTCCTTGCTGCTACTTTCTGTCCATTGTGACCCAGGGCATTTGTAAAAGCTAGTGTGAGATGGGTTGGGTACCAGCTCAATCTGAATTCTAGGAAATAAAGAAAAAGTATTCTAATTGAGCGCTATATCCTAGGCTAAGGGAAAGGGTCCTGGTCCAGTGTGTGACGCCCGATTAGAATCCTTAACAACGTGCAGCATTGGAAGGCACATGTACCTGATTGCATAGTTGTCTTTCCTCAGCATGACTTGCAGATTTAGTGCAGTTTTCCTGACTATGGGGCTCATTATACGTTTGGCAGTGTGGAAAAAAAGTGGCAGTATTTCTGTTACTGCCAGTTTTCCCGCACTACCAAACTACATGTCTGCCAGAGGGGGTTGACTGATTTACCTCCTGCCAAGAGCTGGAGGTAAATCAGGCCCCCCACTGGCAAAAGAAAAACACTTTTACCCCCATGGAATTCTATGGACGCCATGGAATGGGGATTGACCTACCGTTGCTGGCACCTGTAATATCCCGGAAATTCCATGATATCAGGTGACAGTAACGGTAGGTTCGTTTGCCGGTATCCCACCGGAATTACCGGCAGGATACCAGCAAACTCCTAATGAGCTCCAATGCGTGGTTTGTGGAGTACATCTACAAACTTGGATAGTCTCAGACCAAAAAAACAAATGTCTATTAAATGCTTTCTCTAAAACTCAGAAGAAGTTCAAAAATGGCCCATGGATAAGAAACTACTCACAATTACTCTTACTGCTCACCACTCGAATAATTCTCAAGAGCCGGGGTCTTTGTACACGTTGGAAGCAGAGGTTCAGAGACTTTCATTGGATAAAACAGTTTTTTTGGAAGCTGTTAACGTTAACTCTCTGGGGCAACTTAACGGCTCGATTGACCTCCTGGTGAGATCTTCTTTATTCCGAAATGGCGATTATAAATCATTTGAACTGTCATTGTTTGCCTACTATCCATCGCCAACACAGAGGGGTTACCCCAAAATTGAAGACATTTCAGGGGACAACCAAAACATTACTCAATCCTGAATTTTCACTCTTAACCTCATTTTCACTTCATTAGATACATTATACAAGGATATACACAATGAACTTTGCGATCAAAAATACAATTGAAATATTGTAAATTCAAAAAATCACTTTGTAGAAGGCTTTAAATAAAGGCAACTAACAGGATCCATAATAACTACAGCAGTTCAATGTATACTCAATAAGCTTGATAGTTTAAAACTGGAAAAAGAAACAGAGGTGTAGAGAAGCAGATGCACACGCCACTCATGGAGTCCACCTCCTTACCTCTGTCAATTTGGAGGAACAGCAAGAAAGCACTCTGCATGACACCTGGTATCATCCCAATATTGCATCAAAGATATGAAAGACGTTATGCGCTTAGACAACTGTACCCTCAAACTGAAGTGATAGATGGAAGTCTGCTGACACCAATGGAAATAGAAGAACTATAATTAAGGTCTGACAGGTATAAAGTTACATCATGAAGAGAAAAGACGAGGATACACTGAAATTATATATGAATACTTAAAGAATGAAGATGCGACTGAAGTAGCAAAGTAAACAAATATGTGAATACAAAGAAGAGATCATTTACACTGAGAAGAGAAGTAAGAAGAGATGCAGTAGATGTATATATGCAGAAACGCAAGGTAGATACCATATATAGAGGCTTGTTGCAGTCGAAAATATAACACGGTAAGCAGCAATGATGACAAAATGGACGTCGACTCTTTATGCTAGTAAGCCAAATGTCTGAAGGAGAGAGACCAAGGCTGCAGAGCTAACCTGCACTGGAATACAGATTTGTGCAAAGAACAAAGAATGTTTGTTTGGATAAGGATCAAGGATGCTACCAAGAAAGGAGCTGCTATAAGTCACAAAAGGATTGAAGAAGATAAGCTATGTCCATAAGACATATTTCCCTTAGATTAAGCAAAGGAGTGAATATTTGCAAACACCAAGTATTGTACAACTAAACACATTGAAAGCATATGCTGATGGATTAACCGAATCTCCAAAGGCCAAAGAGAGTAATAGCACCCAGTAAGAATTAATCAAATAGCACTAAATAAGAGGACAGAATGGACAAATCATGGTCTCCTCACACGTGGTGCAAGACCAGAAAACAAGAACTATTCATAACCCTTCAGATGAAGATAACAATTTACCTTCACTCCCTTTAAAATTCATAGGAAGAGAACAGTCAGCAAGGTCAACTACAAAGAAGAGGCCTTGGCTTAGGGTCTAACTGATGAGAGATGGTAGGCTAAGGCCTTGGCTTAAGGTCTAACTGATAAGAGATGGTAGGCTAATTTCTCCAAATTCAGATTTGTAATGCTTGCTTCAATAATTTATTAATTTGGAGGCAAAACTAATTGACAAAGCCGCACTGCCTTGGAAACATGTGAACAGTACACTACTCATGGGGCTAGAAGATGTGCATTTTTGACTGTTTCAATATTTTGGGGGCTGACGTAAGCCATTGTTACCTGTGTTTCCATAGGAGGACTATTAAGAGACACCATGATGCATTTTTGTTGTATTAACCTTTCAATCATCCCTTTGCTGGTGACACACTGAATGTAGGGTAATACTGAGTTTTGATACAGTGTCCACATAAAACATGTGTTGTCCCTCGTACTTCTTTGGCTGGGATAAGTAGATCCATGAATGCAGTGAGGATGGGCGAGAGGAATCCTTTGCAGGGGGGATTTGAAATGTTTTATCTGTTATTTTTTTTATCCATTGCTATAGTATGCTTTTAGGCTGATCTTAGTTAACTACCCATAGATGTCATGGACCTTTTGACAGAGTTTGGAACCCTTTCCACCTAATGGGTTATACAGAGATTGGTCTGTGTAATCTCACCTGCCCCCTGGTTTGTCAATCCACAGCATCAAAATTGTGAGTGTAATTTAAGTTTTACTGGGCCACAATGGCGACATGCACATTGCAATTGGTAGTAGGTAGTGTTAACATTTGAGCAGAGTAGGATGCTGAGTCCACTAACTTATTACTAATATTAGGAGCTGTATATTGATTCACTACTATATGTTTAATGTTCATATATCATCTGTACAAGTGATTAAATATACATACATGCTAAACAAAGGAGTGAGACCATTATTGATGTGTTTCTATCTATGAGTACAAAACACACTATATTACAATTGCAA